>NC_056730.1:1081412703-1081712703 GCF_019279795.1 Protopterus annectens | reverse complement strand
CCTTAAGCAACGAGGCGGCTGGAATTCCAAACCCCCCTCCGCTGATGAGTCGGTGTTTCTCAAGGCCTTCGGGGCTCAGCCCTCCGCCTCCTGGGTGTCTCCGCCCTTCGACGAGCTCCTGGATTTGGTTTGTCGGAGGGCGTGGGAACATCCACATACTGTGGAACCAGTGCCTTCTCGCCCTAACAAATTTTTGTCTGCCCCACCCGAGAAGGAGTTCTTAACGAAAGGCGTGGCTGTAGATGCCATGGTGGTGGCATCTGCTACCCAGCAGGACATGGCAGAGGCTTCAACGTCCGTCCATCCTCCTAATAAGGAGTCTAGGAGCATGGACCGGTACGGGAAGCGCACCCTGACTTCAGCGGCCTTTACTCTGAGGTCCCTGAATTATTTGGCACATTTCACCAGACTACAGAGGGATCTGGTCAAGGAGCTCTCAGACTCCCTCTCAGGTAACCTACCTGAGCAGCTAGCCCAGTCGGTTAGCTCTCAGTTGGCTATCCTCACCTCGATTTCTAACTCGTCCATGAGGCTCATTTCATATGCGGCCGAAGGGGCGGGCAGAGCGGCAGGCACAGGCGTGGCTCACGGAGACAAGCCTGGCTCCGTTTGTGTCATTTCGCGGAGGCCTTCAAGTCTTCCTTTGCCGACGCTCCCTTTGATGGGTCCTCTTTGTTTGGACCCAAGGTAAAGACACTCTTACCGCTGTGAGCAAGAGGGAAAGACTTTATCTGCCGTAGGACGTTATTCCACTCCCTTTCGGCCTTATCCCAAGGCTAAAGAGGAGGGAAGATGTGGTTCCAAATCACAGAAATTCTTTCCTCAACAGCAGGAAGATTCCCTTCCAGAGGCAGAGGACGGGGAAATTTTTCTGGGAGACGCCGTCCCAGAGGCAGCAGAGGCCCCCGCAACACTGGAGACCGCGAGTCCTTTTGTGGCTCTTCAGCCTCCCACACTCCATGAGGGATTGCCCGTATGTGCTGCTCCGGAGCCAGTCGGGTGCCGTTTTGCCAAGCACCTAAAAGCCTGGGAGTCTATTACTCAGGACAGATGGGTGCTTCGGATTATTGCCGGAGGTTACACCATTCCCTTCACACACTCACCCCCACCGTCCAAAACCCCACCACCCAGTCAAAGGGAAATTGCAGCCGTAGAAGCTTCAAAGCTGCTAGAAAAAGGAGTCATCCAACCGGTCCCCACAGACCAGATCGGATCCGGAAATTACTCAAGGTTCTTTTTAGTGCCAAAAAAGACAGGGGACCTGAGACCCATTTTGGATCTCAGCAAACTAAACCAGTCCGTCATGAAGTCCAAATTCCGAATGGTCACTTTACAATCCATTCTCCCATTGTTGGAGAAAGATGTTTGGATGTGCTCCATAGATCTCAAGGACGCCTATTATCACATACCGATACATCAGGCGTCCAGGAGGTATCTGCGCTTCAGCCTGGGAGACGGTCATTTCCAATTTTGTGCACTGCCCTTTGGTCTCACCATAGCCCCCAGGGTGTTCACCAAGTGTTTGGTAGTAGTGACTGCTCACCTGAGGAGTCTCGGATTCCAAGTGTTTCCCTATCTGGACGACTGGCTCCTGACTGCCACCACCAGGCATCTACTACTAGAGAACCTACAAGCCACCATCTCCCTGGGTGCTTCCCTGGGAATTACATTCAACTGGTCAAAGTCTGTCTTGCTGCCTTCTCAGCGCATAAGATTCATAGGAGCAGAGATAGACTCAAAATTAATGCGAATCTTCCTTCCTACCGAAAGGATACAAACATTACAAGGTCAAGTCCGAGCCCTGCTTCTAAGATCCAAAGCCCCAGCCAGGATGGTCCTGCAACTTTTAGGTTCAATGTCTGCCACGGTTCTCCTAGTTCCTCTGGCAAGATTGCACATGAGGATTCTTCAGTGGCTGTTATCGACACAATGGTCTTTTCAGGATCTCCCCCTCAATCATCACATACTGATTACAGAAGCGTGCAAACGGGACCTCCGCTGGCGGCTTCTGCCATCCAATCTGAATCAGGGAAGAGCTTTTGTTATACCCTCCGTGGCCACCTTGACAACGGATGCCTCCCAGGCGGGGGCATTGTCTGGGCAGGTCAGTTCAGGGTTCTTGGCTTCCAAACGAAACATTTCTCCATATCAATGTGTTGGAAATGAGGGCTGTATTTCTGTCCCTACAAGCCCTCCACAAGTTTCTCCCTCAAGGCATTATCGCTATCCACAAAGACAACATGTCGGTGGTCTGGTATCTAAACAAACAAGGAGGGACCAGATCTTACCCCCTTTGCAGAGAGGCCATGAGGGTGTGGGAATGGGCAGTGGCTACCAACCGCTTCCTGGTAGCGACCCACATTCCAGGAAAATCCAATGTATTGGCAGACAGACTGAGCAGGACTGTTCTCTCTCCTCACGAGTGGTCCCTGAACGAAACAGTAGCAGCTCAGATTTTCAAAAGATGGGGGATTCCGTGCTGCGACCTGTTTGCAACACCACAAAACCGAAGTGCAAAGGTTCTTTTCCTTGACCCAGCGTCAGGGAGGCAGCTACGGATGCTCTAGTCCAACCTTGGCCAACAGGACTGCTTTATGCTTTCCTCCGGTTCCACTCCTCCCCAAAGTCATCCAGAAAGCTTCCCAATTGGGGTCCACAATGATTCTAATTGCTCATACTGGCCTCGTCCGGTATGGTTCCCTACCTACAGAAATATACTCTGGGCGGTCCTTGGTTTTGGATCTAACTCGGACCTTCTGGTTCATCAGTCGGGACAACAGCACCAGTTCCTTCACACTTTGAAATTAACAGCTTGGCTCCTCCACTTCCGACTTTAGTCAGAAATCACACCTTGGACCGGAAGTTATTCACATTTTATCTTCAGCCCACAAACCCACCACTAAGAAATTGTATCACAGTAAGTGGAAGAGGTTTGCTATCTGGGCTCAACTCAGAGGCTTAGACCCTATTACTGCCCCGATACCAGAGGTCTTGAAATTTTAACATCCTTGTTTAATCAAGGATCTTCAGTCTCTACTATTAAAGTCCAACTAGCAGCTATCTCCAAATTTCACGAATCCATAGACCCACCGTTGATGAGCAGCAGATTATGTAAAACTTTCATGAAAGGTGCTGTGCTTTTAAGACCCCAGTTTTTCATCCTGCGCCTCCGTGGGATCTTGATTTGGTACTGTGCCTTAACATCTTCTCCTTTTGAACCGGCTGCTACATGTGAGTTGAAATATCTGTCTTGGAAAACTGCCTTCTTAATTGCAATTACCTCTGCAAGAAGAGTTTCAGAACTTCAAGCCCTATCTATCAAACCACCGTACTTGATTTTTCACAAGGATAGAGTATCACTTAGACCTAATCCATCTTTTGTTCCAAAGTTTGTTCTAATCTCGGTCTCCAACAATCTCTAGAGCTACCAGTTTTCTTTCCAAAATTTTCAAACAAAGCGGAATACACCTTGCATACATTGGATGTTCACAGGCAATTGCGCTTCTATCTAGACAGGACTCAGCAAATTCGAAAAACAGATCAATTGTTTGTGTCCTTTTCAGATAATAAACTGGGTAAAACCATCACTAAAGCTACTATTGCCAAATGGATTAGAGTTTGCATAACTCAGGCTTATTCCTCTTCAAATAAGCAACTTACAACATCTGTCAAAGCTCACTCTACTAGAGCTATGGCTACCTCTATTGCATTTCATTCCAAGCTCGCTATTTCTGAGATTTGTGCTGCGGCTACTTGGTCCAACCCGCACACTTTCATTTCCCACTATAAATTGGATGTGGCATCTAAAGGGCGAGCATCATTTGGTTCCACGGTACTCAGGAGTGTTTTCCAGTGAGCCACCCAGGATTTAGGTGCTAGGGACGCTCTCCCATCAGTCAGAATGTAGGCGAGATAGGATCACATAACATCTTTTAGTTATGTACTCACCATAACTTCAGATGTTTGGGATCCATCTCGCCTACATTCCTAATACCCACCCTCCTTCCCCCTGCCTTGGAGATCAGAAGAGATTGAACGGTTTGAGTTCTACTGTTTTTATCTTGTATCATCTGTCGATGTTGTATAAGCAGTGCATGCGTGTGTGCATGTATGCGGACAAACTAGATCTGGGGGACTGGTAGTGGTGCATCCTGGGATATAGTAAGCTCAGCCAATAAGAGACTTCGCTCTTTGGCATAAGCGTGCCGAGTCGGAGCCGAGGGATCGGCTCCGAACCCATCAGTCAGAATGTAGGCGAGATGGATCCCAAACATCTGAAGTTATGGTGAGTACATAACTAAAAGTTTGTAGTTCCTCCCATAATGCGTTGCATTCATTGGTTTATTCAGATTTCCTTTGCTGCTTGCTCAAGTGATAGTGGAAAAAGGCCCTAGGCGTCTTCAATATTTTTGTGCATTTTTTTAATCCTGTTCAGCAGATTTTTTTTAGTTAGGTCCTTTTTATTCTTACATTTTGTGTACTTCTGGGTTACCTTAGAAACTTTTCTGGCTGCTTCACAGGCTGATGTTTCTGTGCACCCCCCCCCCCCTTCTTTTTTTTTTTTTTTTTTTTTTTTAGCAGACAGTTATTTAGTAGTGCAGACTTGATTAATGTTCTCTGGCTACAGTTTTTGTCTACCACTAGTGAGTTTGTTCATACTGGTTTTCAGTAACATAACATTTGCTGTCACAAGGTCCTGCTGTAAGTTATGCACCTTCTACATAACTTGTTCGGGAGTTCATCATTAAGCATTAGAGTGCAATATTTGTACCAGTTTAGATGCACAGTCATTTTGAGACCATGGTAATATTTGTCAAATGCTTGTTTGATAAAAACAAGACTAAGGAAAAGGGACCCTTCTTTGTTAGCTTCTTCAGAGTTTCAGTAACCTAAAGAAACTTTCAGAAAGTAAAGAGGGTTGTACTTCCTCCCATTCTGGGTCGTCTTCTGATATAAACACTAGGAGGGGGTACAGAGTTTTCACTTTTGTTTGGTGTATCCTTTGTAGTGATCTGCAGTACTGAGGCAGCAAACCTGGTGAAAGATGAGCTTTCTCGACCATCTCGGATATCTAGAAACCAAAGTGGATTGTTATCTATTAAATGTGGTTATGATGCTGTTGATGTCTCTCTCTAGGGCAGCTGCATCAGTATTTGTGTTGGAAATGTATTCTTGGTTGCTTTCTACAGCCCCAAGGGTAGTTACCAAATGTCTGGCTCCAGTTGTAGCCTTCTACAGACTTCAAGGGAGTCAGATATTCGCTTATTTGTATGACCTATTGATTCAGGCCCTTTCTCAACCGTTTCTGTTTCCAGGGCTCCACTTCTATATGAAACTTCGCAGTGTGGGAATCACCCAAAATATCAGTATGTGCTTGTCCCCTGTCATGACCATGTCTTTGTGGGACAAGGGTGTAGCTAGGCATACTCATTTTACTCAAATGAGTACATTTTTTACTGAGCATCTCTTTGAAGACTTAAGCACTCAAAAAACACAATGTTTAGAACTGTGTAGGATAACCCATTTTCATCAGAGGTCTGGGGAGAAAAGTTCCCAAGTAACTATACAGTACTGTACTATATTCAGTACAGTACTCCACTACAGTAGAGTGCTATACACAGATGGAGAGAAACAGAACTAGTCATGGCTGAAGATGTAGTGGTACATAAGCATTGTTTCTAATACAATTACATTGAAGGTATAATTCTGCTCCGTTTCTTTTGTCAAGATCTTTGTTTTCATGTATACATGTATACTAGCAGAAAAATGAGAGATGTTTTAGGGATGAGTAGCTTACATCAAAATACAGATATCTTTTGTGAAGAGAAGATAGTGGGTGACAGTTTGGATAGTACAGTTTATTTATAAAAATAATGAGTTTTGGATGTGGTTGTAGCTGTAGTAGATAGTAGGGCAAGGTGGTTTAGGGTCCATATGAGTTTGAAAAGAGAGGCAAAAATTATGTAGATTTATTTATTTAATATTTGTTTGCCAGGATAGTCCGACTGGACAACAAGGGCCTGTTTTCAGCAGAGTCCTGGGGAGAAAAACTCCATAAGTTTACAGAGAAAAGAGACATTACAGAGTAGTAGCATACAGATTGTAGACTTTGCAGCCGTTAGTATACAGTAAAAGGATAATTCCCCCTTTTGGTTAAAAATACAAGTCTGCAAAATATACAAGGAGAGTAGATAAGAACCTGGTAGAGCATTGCAAGATATTTCACAATTGAATAAGAGTATATAAATGTTTGTTTTCCATATGTACATTCAAGCAAATACACATGTAAGAGTATACATACATATATATGCACACACACACACACACACACACACACATATATATATATATATATATATATACACACACACACACACACACACACACACACACACACACACACACACACACACACACACACACACACACACACAGGTTATTGCTCACACATGGATAGGTATAGTTAGAGGGTGGTGTTTGTATTGTCCAGGACAGATGGGGTGTAGAAATATTAAGTGGATGAGGCTTCATGGAGTCTATTACACTTGCATAGATGGTTGGTGAAGAGGTATGTTTTAAGCAGGCTTTTGAAGGAGGGGGTTGGAGTTTTGTAGTCTGAGATCAGGGGGAAGGTTTTTCCATATTTTTGCTATTTCATGGGCAAATAGTGAATCTGAAGTAGGGACTTCATTTGTCTGCAACCTGTGGGCCTTGGATCCGATATCGGATCCGAGCCGGCAACTTGTTTCATAGCTAATGGATCCGAGCTCCTAGCTCCTCCCCTCACCCATAATCCCCTACCAACCCTCCATGACCTCAGATCTAGTTTGCCGCGTTTGTGGATGGCTGGATTTCTTGAGCTCTAGCAAAAAATCGTCAGTTAAGACCTTTTCTTGTCAAATTTCTCTACCTTATTTTAAAAAAAGTGTGTAAGAGTTAGGTTCCTGTAATATTTAATTTTTTTACATAGTTTTTTCCCTCCCTTCGCTGGTCGTTAGTGAGTGTGTGTGTTGTGTTTTTGGGGCCTGTGTGTTTGTGTAGCACTTCTTTTTTTCTTTAAAGTATGGCTGAGGCCCCAAAAGCCATTTTTTTCTAAATGTACCGAGTGTGGCCATAAGCTCTGCTCGGCTGATGGCCATACTCGGTGCATTCGGTGCCTTGGGGTTGAACACCTCACCTCAGGCTGTACCATTTGTGCAGCGTTCAACCCCAGGGCACTGAAAGAGCGGAGGTCGAAGCTGGTCCTGCCGGGACTTTTGCCCCCGGACTCGGCTCCGGCCTCCGCTGCTCCCGTGGCACTACCACAGGCTGTGGTTATTGCCACTCCTGCCCCCCTTCCTTCGGCCGGGACTCAAACTCCCGCTAAAGCGCCGGAGGACAGGGAGGCTAGGAGGGAGAAACGGAGGGAGAAGCACCACAAGCGGCGGGCCAAGGCCTCCGCTTCGGCCCCGCCAGCTAAGCGGGCTTCTCCCTCCAGTGCTTCTAGGTCTCTTCCTCCTCAGCTCCGATCTCCTTGCTTCTCCCCAGGGCTCGAGGAAGAGGAGGCCCGATCTCCGTCGAGGTCATCGAGGCGGCAATCCAGGCCTGCCTCGGTGGCCTCTTCGAGATCAACATTCAGCATGTCTGATGCAGACTTGGACCGGATGATGCGGATTCATCCAGGCCCAGCTGCAGATGGGAGTGCTCTTGCCTCCCGCCCCCCCCCCCGCTTCGGGGGGGAGCTCGACACCCTTTTTCGCTCCTATTGCTCCTTCTCCGACCCACTACCCGGGTTCGGAGCGTTTGGAGCCGAGCAGCATCGGAGCCGGGGGGTGGGTCGGCGCCGACAGTACTTGGTACTTCGGATCCGACCCTGCCCTCGAGTCTGTCGGATCCGACCTCTCGGAACCAACGCCTGAGCTTCGGATCCGAGGGATTCAGTGTGCCTTCGGCTCCGTCCAGGTCGGAGCACACTGGTCCTTCGGATCCGATGGTCTCTGCGCCGGTTCCAATCCCTTCATCGGATCCGAGTGGGAGCCGGCTTTCGGAGCCCAGGGAGAGCGGTTCCCTGGCCTCGTAGTGGAGAGGGCTCTGTTGAGGGCATCCGGACCCCCGGCCCTTGTCTCGGCTCCACCCTGCACTCCCTCTCTGCTGGGCCAGGCTTCCATCTCCCGGCCTCAGGGACAGCCTGCTTCAATGTCCTAGGTTGTTCCATTGGAACAGGATGTTGCTGGCGAGACCTCCTCGGACAGCCCCCCCCCCCGAGGAAGTGCCCCGCAAGCACAAGTGCAAGAGGAGGCACGTGGACTCCCCTGAGTCCTTAACTGAGGACACGGACTTGGATGAAGGGGAAGGCTCGCCAAGATCGCCCGCAGAGGATGTCTCCTTTGGAGACATCATGGAGATGCTGAGGATCAGTGGTGGGTGGTCTGCCCCCAAGTCTTCCTCCGATGAGTCCGTGTTTCGGGAGGCATTTGAAGCAGGCCCGTCTACCTCTTGGGTGTCCCCTCCGGCTGACCCCTTGGTGGACCTTATTACCACCAGGGCGTGGAAGGACCTGGACACCGTGGAGACAATACCCAAATGCCCGGACAGGATACTAAGCTCCCCTGCAGACCGGTCACACTGGAGCAAGGGTCCCCCCGTAGATGCCATGTTGACGGCGGCAGCCACGAAGAGGGAACTAGCTCAGGAGAGCTCCTCAGTCCATCCACTGAGCAAGGAGTCCCGCTCGATGGACCGCTTAGGGAAGCGAGTTTTTAGTTCAGCGACCTTTTCGGTAAGGTCTCTGAACTATATGGCACATGTCATCAGGATGCAGCGGGATCTTATCAAAGAATACGCTGCCTCCCCACCCCCTGAGTCTATGTCGGCGGAGGACAAACAATTGTACTCCACCCAAATGGCCACTCTGAGATCCATTTCCAACACCTTTATGCGGCTATTGTCCCACGCCACCGAGGGAGCCGCTAGAGCTAGCGGAGCGGGCCTAGTCATGAGACGTCAGGCCTGGCTCTGTCATTGTGACTTTGCGGATCCCTTTAAAGCGTCCTTTGCGAACGCCCCTTTCGATGGTTCTGCCCTGTTTGGCAAAACGGTTCGCGAGACACTTGTCCAGAGCGAGAAGGACGGGAAGACGTTGTCTGCTGTCGGAGTCCACTTCTCTGCTCCCCTTTTCGAAGAACCAAAAGGGTCAGAAGAAGATGTGGTTCCGGAAATCGCAATATTCCCAACCCGCTCCGGACAACCAGTCCTTCCGTGGCAGAGGAGGACAGGGAGGACGCCGCCCCAGGGGCAGAGGGGCTCCGAGAAACTTTGGGTCCAGAGAACCTTTCTCTGACCGGCCCACGCAGCAGCCCTGAAGGGTTGCCCGACTGCTCCACTCTGGAGGCAGTCGGGGGCGCTTCTCGGAGCATCACGACAGACCGCTGGGTGCTTCGAATTATATCCAGAGGATACAAAATCCCATTACTTCCATGTCCCCAAATTCAAGAACCTCCCCGATGTACCACCCGATCAGAGGGAGGCTGCAGCCGCAGAAATTCAGCAGCTGCTAAGAAAAAGAGCCATCCAGCCCGTCCCCCAAGACCAGCTCGGATTAGGGTTCTACTCCAGGTTTTTTTTGGTGCCAAAAAATATGGGGGACTTGAGACCGATTCTAGACCTGTCCCGTTTGAACCTGTCGGTAACCAAGGAAAAATTCCAAATGGTCACTCTTCAATCTATTCTCCCCCTTCTAAGGGAGAACGATTGGATGTGCTCTATAGACCTCAAGGATGCGTACTACCACATTCTAATGGACAGACGATCCAGGAGGTTCCTCCGCTTCCGTCTGGGAGCCAGTCACTACCAGTTCAGGGTCCTTCCTTTTGCCCTCACCACAGCCCCCAGGGTGTTCACCAAGGTATTGGCAGTGATTGCGGCCCACCTGAGACTCCAGGGAATACAGGTCTTTCCGTACCTGGACGACTGGCTCCTGACCGCCCCAACAAGGCATCTACTTTGCTCAGTCAGAGATTTCTTTCTCCGCCTAGCCCCACAGTTAGGCATCACCATCAATGCCAACAAATCCTTTCTGGCCCCGACACAAGTCATAGAATTCATAGGAGCCAGAATAGACACCAGAGATCTACGAGCCTTTCTGACGTTGGAACGACTACGGAATTTGCAACTTCATGTGAGGGCCATCCTCCAATCAGAGACCCCACCGGCGGAATTGGTCCTGAGGGCACTGGGCTCCATGGCGGCAGTGATAACGCTCCTTCCATGCGCCCGTCTGAACATGCGGGTGCTGCAATGGACCATTCTAGTACAATGGTCCTTTCTGCCTTTTCCTCTCCATCACCCCATTGCTATCAGCAAGGCTTGCAGGAGGGCTCTATTATGGTGGCTCCATGCTCCGGACCTCCATACGGGCCAACCCTTCTGCACCTCTCCCCCTCGCCGCAGTGACCACGGACGCCTCCCGCCTCGGGTGTGGGGGGGCATTATTCAGGCAGGACCGTCCAAGGCACGTGGAACGATACAGAGACCTCCCTGCATATCAACATTCTGGAGATGAGAGTGGTGCTGTAGGTGTTGCAAGCACTTCAGAATTTCCTCCCCGTAGGAACGATTGCAATTCAGTCAGACAACATGTCGGTTGTCTGGTACATCAACAAACGGGGGGGAACCAGGTCTTACCCTCTATGCCGCAAAGCCATAAGAGTGTGGGAATGGGCGATTTCCACCAACCGCTTTCTGATTGCAACGCACATTCCGGGGCGGGCCAACATCCTAGCGGACAAACTCAGCCGCACCCTTCTTACCCCATACGAGTGGTCTCTCAACCCACTAGTAGCGAAGCAGATATTCTCAATATGGGGGCAACCCTGCTGCGATCTTTTTGCCTCTCCCTCAAACACCAAATGCGGCAATTTCTTCGCTCTGATTCCCCCTCCAGGGGAAACCCCAAGAGGTGCTCTGGTGCATGCTTGGCCATCCGGTCTACTTTATGCCTATCCTCCTCTACCCCTGATGCTGCAACTCTTACAGAAAGCCTCGCGGTTGGGAAGCAGGATGATCCTCATTGCCCCATTCTGGCCTCGGCAAATTTGGTTCCCTTACCTGTGGTCTCACCTAGTGAATCCCCCTTGGATTCTGGATCCCAGTCCGGATCTAATCTCCCATCCATCGGACTTACCGACCCCAAATCTGGACAATCTGAAGCTGAAGGCTTGGTTGCTCCAGTTCCACTCCTAGTTAGGACTCCCGGTATCTCTTCACCAGTCAAAGCCATCCTTGTGGCAGCGCATAAGCCCTCCACCAGGAAAGTGTACCGCAGTAAATGGAAACGATGTCCTTCAAGGATGCATCTGCAGTCCTAACATATGGGTTGTCCTGCCTCAGGCAGCCCTTCGGTCGGCCGGATTCCAAAGTCTGGGTCTGGCCTCGGCTGATGTCGCACTTCACCCGACGTCATAGCTGCTGTTTGTTGGGTATAAAGGCATCAGCCGACGCCATTTTCCTCAGTCTTTCTTGCCGCGCGGTGCCCGAAGCAGAAGCTGTTCGCAAGTGCCGGTCAGTCAGATCCAGAGATTTCTACTACTGAAGACTTCTAAAAAGCTAAGTACCCCGTTGGGGACTCTTTCTTGCCTCAGCCGATGTCAGACAAAGTAAATAATTGTTTAACTTGTGGGAAACAAATACCTCATAAGGATTTCCACTCTTACTGCCTTCCTTGCTTAGGCCCAGACCACGACGTATCAGCTTGTCTAGCCTGTGCTTCCTTCAACCGACGGACGCTTAGATGTCAGTCGGAGTTTGCAGAGGAGTTTTTTGGTCCCGCTTTTGCATACAAAATGCCGTCGGAGACTCCGACTACACAATTAGTTAAAAAACGCAAGGAAAAGGACCGACACTCGCGGTCCGCGGTTTCGGCTGAAACCACGGTTAGCCCAACCACAAGTGTCTCGGTTTCGGCTGAAACCGAGCCCTCGGTTCTTCCTTCGGCCGAAAGCATGCCTCCGATAGCCAAGGCCTCACACAGCATGGCTGAATCTGCTACTGAATTTACTGCTACAGAAGCAGGCACCCAGGATTTGTCAGACACTATTCCATTAGACATATCTACCCCTGCACGTGGGGCTGCTAGACCCCCTGCATCTATGTCTATCAAGGCTTTTGCCAGGGCTAAAGCAGCTAAATCTTCTAAGGCCTTACCTGCTAAATCTCCCTCACAAAGGCCTACCTCTAGTTCCCAAATACTCAGCCTGGCTGAGGATCTCATTTCTTTGATCAGGGGATCCCAACCTCACCCAGACAGGCCCTCTCAGCCCCCTCCAGATAAGAGGCCTAGGACTGAACCCCCGGAACCTGTCTCTACAGACTATTCCTCGGATGACTCAGACCCTCACGAAGGCCCATATTCTCTTTGTGAGGATTCTGATGCAGAAGACTCCATTCCTTCTGCTTCTCCTCCTGAAGAATTTTCTTTTGGGGAAACCTTACATGCTATGAGGGAACACTTCCAATGGCAGGGCCAGGATTTTTAGATTCAAGGAAAAGGCTAAGGACTTTTTTACACTTAACACAGCATAGGCCTTTAGCCATTCCTCCAGTACTAACAGTTGTTGATGGTGCATATAATGATGCTTGTACTGCCCCTGATTCTCTTCCTCCGGCCCCTGCCAAGCCTGACAGATATTATAGGGCTCCGGACACACACTACCATTTGTATAAGGCCCTGTTGCAGACCCTGAAACCATTTCACAGGGCCCTAAAGGTGTGGCAGCTGCCTCTGCCAAAAACCCTCTTCCCTCTGAAAGGGAATCTAGAGCATTAGAGAGATGGGGTAAAAAGGTTTATACTTCTGCTACTCTTTCGGCCAGGGCCTTAAACTGTCAATTTCACATGATTCAGTACCAGGAATTTTTGTTAGACCAGCTAAATAAAAAACTGTCCTCTCCTGAACCTATAGACCGCAAGTCCCTTCAGGATTTGGTACATAACTCTCAGCAGGTCAGTAACTATTTTTTAAAATGTGGCTATGCTGCACTGGAGGCTTCCTTTAGATCAGCTATGACTGGCACAGTGATTCGAAGACATGCCTGGTTAAAAGAACAATCCTTACCAGACCATGTTAAGTCAAAACTCCTAGATGCTCCCATGGAGAAACAAAGTTTGTTTGGCTCCCCTGCACAGGAGGTTCTAAAGAAGGTGGAAGAAAAAGCAAAATCTGTCCAAACAGTCAAGGATTTCTTACAGGTCCAACCTCCGAGGTTTAGCAGAAATTGGCCTTCGAAGAATTGGCCCTTTCCAGACAACTCCAGAGCACAGAGAGGCAGAAATAGACGCCCTAGAGGCAGAAGTCAATCTAGGGCTGCCTACAGGGGATGCCAGTGGCAACCTACCAACCAGAGAAGTACTGCCACAGATTCAACTACAACCACTTCCACAGGGCAGACACAATGATTTGGCTCTGGTTCCGCCTACCAGGGAACAACAGGAAGCACCTTTGGGCGGAAAGCTAGCCTTATTTTCCGACAACTGGCATTACATCACAGGAGACAAATGGACTTTACAAACAATAGACAAGGGCTACAGGTTTCACTTCCACACTCTACCAAAAAAGAGAAGAATGCCAAACCTACCACCAAGCCAAAAAACAGACGCTCTAAGACAAATCAACAACTTACTAAGGATGAGAGCTATAGAAAAGGTACCGCCTATGGAGCAAGGCCAAGGATTTTACTCCAGGCTTTTCCTTGTACCAAGAAAAGAAAATCAATGGAGACCTATTCTCGACTTGTCCGCACTGAACACATACCTCATTGTGCCAAAATTCAAAATGCTGACCCTCCAGCAACTTCTTCCCATGCTGGGCAAGGAGTCTTGGCTGGTGACTCTAGATCTCAAGGAGGCATACCTGCACGTCCCTATACAACCAGATTGCAGAAGACACCTCAGATTTCTTGCAGGATCAGAGCATTATCAATTCTCAGCATTGCCCTTTGGCTGATCTACTGCACCCAGAGTATTCACGAAATGCCTGGCATCAGTAATTGCTCATTGCAGGCTTCAGGGAATTCAAATTTACCCATACCTGGACGACTGCCTAATACAAGCGGACAACAAGGAAAAATTGACAAAAGATTTGGAAAATGTCATACAACTGTTGCAAGCCTTGGGATACACAGTCAACATGCAAAAGTCAAGACTAGTACCATCCCAAAGGATAACATTCTTGGGTGCAGAACTGGATACATCAACTCAAATGGCTTTTCTCACAGAAGAAAAACAAAAGCAACTACCAGTCTACTTCATGACATTAACAACACAAACTCAGCTTACTGCAAGGAAAGTCCTGCAAGCCCTGGGTTACATGGCATCCTGCATAATATTGGTTCCGCATGCCAGATTGCATATGAGGAAGTTGCAATGGTACCTAAGGAATGTATGGTCTCAACACAAGCACAGTCTAGAAGCTCAGATTCCAATAATCCCATGCCTGAAGCAAGAATTCCTGTGGTGGGCTCAGGCCTGTCGGTTGAACAGAGGATTGCCTTTTCACAAACCTCATCCAAGCCAAACCATCACCACGGACGCCTCAGACATAGGATGGGGGGCACACATGGTGGACAAGTGTATACAAGGCCTATGGACCCAAGACCAGCTGAATCTACACATAAATCTAAAGGAGATGCTGGCAGTGAAACATACGATCCAGGCATTCAGACCACTCCTTCAACAGGGTCATCTGCTGATAAGGACGGACAATACCACAGTCATGTGGTACATCAACAAACAGGGAGGTACACATTCATATCCTCTATGCCGGATGGCAATGGACCTGTGGAATGTGGCCCTGAATCTCAACATTCAACTTCAGGCCAGATTTGTACCAGGAAAAGAAAACTCTCTAGCAGACACCTTAAGCAGAACTACCACGGATGCTCACGAATGGATGCTGCATCCAGATATCTTCAAAGCCATAACAAAGAAATGGGGACTACCGCAGATAGACCTGTTCGCCTCCCCACACAACCACCAATTGAAGAAATTCTGCACAAGAGCATACCACCCACTTGCTTGGAGGGTGGACTCCCTTTCCTTCAGCTGGAAAAACCTGATAGCATATGTATTTCCACCTCTTCCCTTGATGTACAAAGTTCTACTGAAGATCAGAGAGGATCAACCAAGGGTAATTCTGATAGCTCCAGACTGGCCGAGGCAACATTGGTACCCGCTGCTGAGGAGCATGTCTCGGACACACGCATGGCCACTACCTCTATGCCCCTTACTACTAACACAGGACAACTACAAGATCCTACATCCAAACTTGAAAACACTGCAGCTAGCTGCCTGGAATATTGCATAAAACAAAATAACCCAGGTTTATCTCGGAGGGTTAAGGACATTATCCTGGAGGCACGCCGACCCTCCACAAGGAAGACTTATTCAGCCAAGTGGAAAAGATACCTCATTTGGAGTGCAGCAAAGGGAGAAAATGTCTCATTGGCAAACATAGCACACATCCTGGAATATTTAGCAGAGCTGTTCCACAATGGCTTGTCTTACTCCTCCATTAAGATTCATGCATCAGCAATTTCAGCAGAATACAACATGGATCCTCCTGTCTTCTCTCATCCTCTACTCAGGCAGTTCTTGAGAGGAATCAAAAATGTAAAACCTCCAAGGAAACCACCTTTACCTACATGGGATCTCAACTTTGTGCTGGAAAAGTTAACACTTCCCTTTTGAACCAGCAGCAACAGCAGAATTGCAATTCTTGTCTTGGAAAACTGCTTTCCTGCTAGCAATTACTTCAGCAAGAAGGGTATCTGAGTTACAGGCATTAATGGCAGTACAACCCTTCCTTATCTTCCATCAGGACAGAGTCTCTCTGAGAACTAACCCTACCTTTATGCCAAAAGTGGTCTCCAGAGTATCATTGAACCAAGCGATTCATTTACCTACATTCTTCCCCAACCCACAGAACAGGGGGGAAAGACTGCTACATACCTTGGATGTACACAGACAATTACGCTACTGTCTGGACAGAACTAGGACCAGCAGAAAAACTGACCAGCTTCTGGTAGCATATGCAACAGGAATGCAAGGAAAAGCAATTTCAAAACAGACAATCTCAAAATGGATAGGAAATTGCATTTGATTTTGCTATTCTTTTCATGGAAAGACAACTCCTGATAATATCAGGCCTCATTCCACAAGAGCTACAGCCACCACTACAGCTTTCCTACGAGGAGTGGCTACCAAAGACATTTTAGAAGCTGCTACTTGGAGCTCCGTGCATACATTTGCCAAGCATTATAATCTACCCTTATACTCTAGATCCCGAGCAGGTTTTGCAACTGCTGTTTTGCAAGGGATCTTAACTACACCATCTTTATCTTAGTGCCTCCTCCCCCAGTTTGGCTATGGTATTCTACCCATATGTTAGGACTGCAGATGCATCCTTGAAGGACATAGTACAGTTTTGTACCTACCATAAATGTAGATGTCCGATAGATGCATCTGCAGTCAGGATTACCCACCCTCCTTCCCCTCTGTGGTATTCCTAGGGTATTTACCCCTCTTTTTGCTAGCTGGGTAATGTATTATGGTGTATTTGTTTGTATATATGTATATATATATTACTATTGTTTGCTCTCTACTGTTTGGAATTATTTGCATTTATCCAAATTTAGCCTTCCTAGAGGGCACCTGGGGCAAGAAACACTGAGGAAAATGGCGTCGGCTGATGCCTTTATACCCAACAAACAGCAGCTATGATGTCGGGTGAAGTGCGACATCAGCCGAGGCCAGACCCAGACGTTGGAATCCGGCCGACCGAAGGGCTGCCTGAGGCAGGACAAACCCATATGTTAGGACTGCAGATGCATACCTATCGGACATCTACATTTATGGTAGGTACAAAACTGTACTTTTCTCTGTCTGGGCGGAGCATCATAATCTAGATCCCTTTACGGCTCCATATTAGACTTCCTAACCGAACTTTTTCAGGAAGGCGCTAGTTGCTCAACTGTCATTTGGCTGCCATTTCCCATTACCATGTGGGACATGACACAGGGCCCTTGATGTCGGCCAAATTGTGTAAAACCTTTCTCAAGGGCACCTTTTTGCTTAGACCCCCTATAAAAGAAAACCAAAAGCACTTGAAGGAAATAAGGCTCCAGGCGAAAATTCTGATAGTTTAATGAGGTATAAATATAACATAAACGCCAAAGACACTCCACACTGCGTTTTCGTTTAAATCCACTTCATCAGACAATTTTACACACTCAATTCATGCCCCTTAAATACAAACACTTTAATTGAATAAACATCAATTAAACCAATATTGCTACACTCTTAATTACTCTATTAAAACGGACTTAAACCAAAAATAGCTGCAGAGTTCAGTTTGACTAAGCTGACTGCAAAGGGAAAAAACAAACTTTCCTTATAAATACAAGCAAAGCTTTATACACTTTCCTTACTTTATTACTAAATATTGCACTACCTCTGTTACCTATAAATAATGAAACACTATTTCTCTAATTCAGGAAATTATACTTAAAACTTTAAAATTCACATATATTAAATAGTACTTTGGTGCCATCTAGTGGAAGAAACCATCATTAATATAAATTCAGTGTAAACATATCATACAGAAAAATGGAGTGATTCACAAAACATTCTATCCATCACACTACATAATAGTAATGTGAATTGATTGAGAAAAATACTAATACAAATATTATAAACCAAAATACTTACTTTATATTTAATAAATAATTCATAAATTTTACCTCATTACAATAAATAAATAAATAAATATATATATAAATACACTTGTTACCATCAATATAAACCCCTAATATACTTAAAAACAATTCTGTTAAAAATGATTTTATTAAAAATAATTTTATTAAAAAGTATTAAATATGTAGGTACTTCAAAGCTTAGCTGCCCTCATTTTGAGTACTGGAGTTATTGAAATCAAATCATTAAGGCCAGGGGGTTTATTGGCCTCCAACTGTAATTGCCATAGTAACTCCTTGTACTCAATGAGCGTCTCCCAATGGCCCCCCCTAATATCTTTTTCTACTACTTCTAAGACAAAAAAATTATATGTGGCCGAAGGGCAATCCATTTTATGTCTATACAAAGCATTCTTGGAATTATTTGTTCTTATTTCGTAAAGATGTTCGTAAATCCTATTTTTTAACTTCCATTCGGATTTCCCAACATAAAATGAATCACATGCTTTGCAAAGGGCAATGTAGACAATGCCAAACGTATCACAATTGGAGAAAAATTTACTCTCTACTAACATGTCTCTACTCTTTATAAAAATTGATTCATTTGCACAGATATGCGGGCATTGTGAACACTTCCCACACTTGAAAGTACCCACTTTAGTTCTTCTATACTTATTCATTCCTTTATTTCTTTCAAGAATGGTTTTTAAATTTTTGCCTTTCCGGAAGGTACACTTTAATGGTTCTACAAACAGGTAGTTCAGCTCTGATAACTCACTAAACTTCATCCATTCTTCTTCCAAAGTTTTTATAATCCTATTGGCTTGCCCACAATAATCAACTACAAAAGTATTTTCCCTTACAACTTGATCAGTTGTAGTTATTAGTGGGGCCTCAAATTTGCCTCTACCTAAAATAGGCTCGAATCTCCCCATTCTACCTTCCCTAACTTCTTTCTCAATTTTTTTAACCAAACCTGGTGGGTACCCTCTTTCCATAAACATTTTATACAAAATGTTACATTCTTCATCAAAATCTGTTTCCTTTGAGGTCATCCGGCATGCTCTAACATACTGTCCCTTCACAATCCCTTTCTTTTGATGGAAAGGGTGTGCACTTGCAAACGCTAAGTATGAGTTAGAGAAAGTTGTCTTTCTGTATAACTTTGAAAAAAAGCCATTCTGACTTTTACCAATATTTATATCAAGAAACCTCAATTCATTCCTATCACATTGGAATGTAAATTTCAAAAAATTAGTTGATTGGGAAAGATATTCAAAAAATGTTTGGAATTCAGCCTCTGTGCCTACTTGTCTGATTGTGCAACCCCTATAAAAGAAGCCATACCACCTTGGGATCTTTCAGTAGTTCTTCAAACCCTGACCGCTCCACCTTTTGAACCTGCTGCTTCAGTAGATCTCAAATACTTGTTTTGGAAAACAGCATTCCTTGTAGCCATTACTTCTGCGAAAAGAGTTTCAGAGCTTCAAGCTCTTTCTGTGAAGCCTCCTTATTTGGTCTTTCATCCGGACAGAGTGTACCTCAGGATCAGTCCCTCCTTCCTTCCCAAAATAGCATCAGAAACCAATATAAGTCGATCCATAAAGTTACCGGATGTCCTTGAAGGATGCATCTGCAGTCCTCACATATGGGTTGTCCTGCCTCAGGCAGCCCTTCGGTCGGCTGGATTCCAAAGTCTGGGTCCAGCGTCGGCTGATGTCGCCCTTTCCCCGACGTCAGAGCGCCTGGGGTATAAAAGCGTCAGCCGACGCCATCTTCCTCAGTCTTTCTTGCCGCGTGGTACCCGAAGCAGAAGCAGTTCGCAAGTGCCAGTCGGCCAGCTCCTGTAATTCAGCTACCGAAGACTTCAAAAGCTAAGTACCCCGTTGGGGAATCTTTCTTGCCTCAGCCGATGTCAGATAAAGTTAATAATTGCTTAACTTGTGGGAAACAAATACCTCATAAGGATTTCCACTCTTACTGCCTCCCCTGCCTAGGCCCAGACCACGACGTCTCGGCCTGTTCAGCCTGTGCTTCCTTCAATCGACGCACTCTTAGGCGTCGGGCGGAGTTTGCATAGGAATTTTTTGGGGCTAGTTTCTCCTACAACATGCCGTCGGAGACTCCGTCTCCTCATTTAGCCAAGAAACGGAAGGACAAGGACCGACACACGGGAGGCCCCTGCTGAGTCAGTTATTGAATTTCCTTCAGAACCTGGTGTCTTGGAAACTACCGACACCATTCCTCTAGACAAAACTACACCAGCACATGGTGCAGCCAGGCCTCCTGCATCCATGTCCATAAAGGCATTCACCAGGGCTAAAGCTGCTAAACCCTCAAAAGCTATGCCTCCCAGGGTTATTCCTCAGGGACCCACTACAGGTTCACAGATTCTAAGTTTAGCAGAGGACCTTATTTCCTTAATTAGGGGCTCTCAGCCCCATCTGGACAGGGGTCTCTCAACCTCCTCTAGACAAAAGGCCCAGGGTTGAGCCCTCTGATCCCCACTCTTCAGAGGAGGCTTCTGATGGCTCTGCTCTCTCGGACTACCAGGAGGAGACTTTTTCGGCCTACGAGGATTCTGATGCAGAGGAATCCATCCCCTCGGCCTCCCCTCCTGAAGAACTATCCTTCGGGGAGACCCTTCACACTATGAGAGAGCATTTCAAATGGCAGGGCCAGGAATTCTCTGACTCCAGGAAGAGATTGAGGACTTTTCTGCATTTACCTCAACATAGACCTTTGGCTATTCCTCCTGTTTTGAATGTCATTGATGTGTACTCTGAGTCTAGCATAACCCCTGACACTCTTCCTCCGGCCCCTGTCAAGCCCGATAGGTACTACAGGGTCCCGGACTCTCATCTTTTTCTTTACAAGGCCCACTCTGCTGATCCAGAAACTATTTCCCAGGGCCCTAAAGGGGTTGCAGCTGCCACTTGTAAAAATCCACTCCCCTCTGAAAGGGAGTCCAGGGCTTTAGAGAGATGGGGTAAAAAAATGTATACTTCTGCTACTCTTTCTATGAGGGCATTAAATTGTCAATTTCATATGATACAGTACCAAGAGTATTTGTTAGATGAATTGCATAAGAAACTGTCTTCACCTGAATCCCTAGATCGCAAATCACTTCAGGATCTGGTACATAACTCCCAGCAGGTTAGCAACCATTTCTTGCAGTGTGGTTATGATGCATTGGAAGCTTCATGTAGGTCAGCTATGACAGGTGCAGTCATATGTAGGTATGCTTGGCTGAAGGAACAATCCCTACCAGACCATGTTAAAGCTAAGCTTCTGGATGCTCCACTGGAAAAGCAAAAGTTATTTGGCTCCACTGCTCAGGAGGTCTTAAAGAAATTTGAGGAAAAGGCAAAATCTGTACAAACAGTCAAAGATTTTCTACAAGTCCAACCACCAAGATTCAGCAGAAATTGGCCTACCAAGAATTGGTCCTTTCCGGACACAGAAAGATTTCAGAGAAGCAAGAACAGGCGTGCCAGAGGTAGAGGGCAAGCTAGAGGCTCCTACAGAGGACGTCAGTGGCAGCCTCCCAACCAGAGAGGTGGTGCAGGGCCTACAACTGCTGCACAAGGACAGACTCAATGACTTTATGTTGACTCCGCCAGCCAGGGCTCAATTAGAAGCACCTTTGGGCGGAAAGCTTTCTTTATTCTCAGAAAATTGGCACAGTATTACAAGGGACAAATGGACACTGCAAATAATAGACAAAGGATACAGGTTCCATTTTCACACATTGCCAAAAAGAAAAGGCATGCCAGACCTGCCACCAAATCAAAGGGCAGAGGCTTTGAAACAAATCTCAAACTTACTACAAATGAAAGCCATAGAAAAAGTTCCTATTTCAGAACAAGGCCAAGGATTTTACTCCAGGCTATTCCTTGTTCCAAGAAAAGAGCATCAGTGGAGACCAATTCTCGACTTGTCTGTACTGAATACTTATCTCATTGTGCCAAAATTCAAAATGCTGACTCTACAGCAACTCCTTCCCATGCTGGGCAAGGGGTCTTGGCTGGTTACTCTAGACCTCAAGGAGGCATACCTGCATGTCCCTATCAGACAAAGTTGCAGAAGACACCTCAGATTTCTTGCAGGGTCAGAGCATTATCAATTCTCAGCATTGCCCTTTGGCTTATCTACTGCGCCCAGAGTATTCACGAAATGCCTGGCATCAGTAATAGCACACAGCAGACTCCAAGGGATTCAAATCTACCCATATCTGGACGACTGCCTTGTACAAGCGGACAACCAACAAACTTTGATAAAGGACTTAAATTATGCCATCAATCTTCTACAGGCCTTGGGATATACAGTCAACATGCACAAAACAAGACTTGTTCCATCCCAAAGAATAACCTTTCTGGGTGCGGATCTAGATACAACCACCCAAATGGCTTATCTCACAGCAGAAAAACAGTCAGCTACCAGATTACTTCAAGAATCTGACAAAACAAACTCAGCTGACTGCAAGGAAAATCCTGCAGGCCCTGGGTTACATGGCATCCTGTATTCTTTTGATTCCACAAGCAAGGCTACATATGAGAAAGCTACAGTGGTACCTAAGGAGTTTATGGACTCAGCACAGTCACAGTTTGGAAACTTTAATCCCACTCATTCCATGCCTTCACAAGGAATTTCTGTGGTGGGTTCAGGCCAGCCAGTCCAACAGAGGGATGCCCTTCACAAAGCCAAAAACCTCCCAAACTATTACAACAGACGCTTCAGACCTAGGTTGGGGAGCACACATGGAGGGCGGAGGTATCCAAGGACAGTGGTCACGAAAGGAGCTACGCATGCACATAAATCAAAAAGAAATGCTAGCAGTGATACATGCAATCGAGGCCTTCAAACTTTTCCTGCATCAAGGCCATCTACTAATAAGGACAGACAACACCACAGTTATATGGTACATAAACAAGCAAGGAGGTACCCATTCTTACCCTCTTTGCAGACTGGCAATGAATCTATGGGATCTTTCCTTGAAACTCAATATACAGCTACAAGCTCAGTTTGTGCCAGGGAAAGACAATACACTGGCGGACAGCTTAAGCAGAAATATCATGGATGCGCACGAATGGATGCTGCACCCAGACATTTTCCAACAGATAACACAATCTTAGGGGAGCCCGGACATAGATCTATTTGCATCCCCCCACAATCATCAACTGAAGAAATTCTGCTCAAGGACATACCACCCACAAGCGTGGAAAGTGGACGCCCTCTCTTTCAGCTGGAGAAATCTGACAGTGTATGCATTTCCTCCTATCCCATTAATGACCAAGGTGCTACTGAAGATCAGGACAGAGCAGCAAAAAGTGACTCTGATAGCTCCGGACTGGCCAATACAGCACTGGTACCCACTGCTAAGGAGCTTGTCACGTACGAAACCATGGCCTCTACCTCTGTGGCCATTTCTACTGACACAGCACAGATACAAAACTCTACACTCCAACCTAAAAACGTTGCAACTAACAGCGTGGAGAATACCTTGATCCTCCTCAGGATAACTTATCCCAGAGAGTGAAGAATATTATTATGGAAGCTCGCCGCCCTTCCACAAGGAAGGCATATTCAGCAAAATGGAAAAGATTTCTCATCTGGAACACCACAAAGGGCCTAGATGCGACAGTGATGAACATGGCACATATCCTGGAATATTTGGCAGAAATGTTCCACAATGGACTGTCTTACTCTTCTGTTAAGATTCATGCTTCAGCAATTTCAGCAGAGTACAATACTGATCCACCTGTCTTTTCTCATCCTCTCCTAAGACAGTTTCTAAGAGGAATCAGAAACATCAAACCTCCTCGGAAACCACCTCTACCTGCTTGGGACCTTAACTACGTGTTGGAAAAACTAACACTGCCTCCATTTGAACCAGCAGCATCTGCAGATCTACAGTATCTTTAATGGAAAACTGCCTTTCTTCTGGCAATAACCTCAGCAAGAAGGGTTTCGGAATTGCAGGCCCTGATGGCAGTTCAGACATTTATTATTTTTCACCAGGACAGAGTTTCATTAAGAACTAATCCTACTTTTATGCCTAAGGTGATATCCAGGGTTTCATTGAATCAAGCCATTCACTTGCCTACCTTCTTCCCAAATCCACAAAACAATGGGGAGAAACTGCTGCACACCCTGGACATTCACAGACAGTTGCGCTACTACTTGGACAGAACTAAAGGTTTCAGAAAAACTGAGCAGCTGCTAGTAGCATATGCTGCTGGTACTCAAGGTAAAGCAATTTCCAAACAGACAATTTCAAAATGGATAGGAAAGTGCATTCGCTTTTGTTACTCATTTCATGGAAAGACTGTACCAGCTAACATTAGACCTCATTCTACGAGAGCCACAGCCACCTCCACAGCCTTCTTAAGAGGGGTGGCTACAAAAGACATTTTAGAAGCTGCCACATGGATCTCCGTGCATACATTTGCCAAGCATTACAATCTACCTTTATATTCCAGATCCATAGCAGGCTTTGCTACGGCTGTCCTGCAGGGTATCTTAGCTACACCATCCTTTTCCTAGTTCCCCCACCCCCAGATTGGCTATGGTGTTCTACCCATATGTGATGACTGCAGATGCATACTTAGGTTCATAGGTTCATACTAGGCTATCTGCCCTAGGGCATTTAAAAGCCTAGCCAGAGTGTGTGTGGCTTTCACCACCCCTTAGGATGAGAATACTATACCCATTAGTTTGCTGTGCCTCTGTCCAGCAGTGATACAGAGATGATTCCCGGGGTAAACCTACGATCTGCCATCCACTCGTCAAGATTTCTCTTGAACAGAGTCAGTGAGGGGCTCTGCCTCACATGGACTGGGATTCTGTTCCATAGTGTAGGGAGTCTCTGGGTGATGAATCTGTCCCTCCAGCACGTCCTATTTATATCCGTGTTGAGGTTTAAGTCTCTTGCTCTCGTGGCTCTGGTGGATTTGGATTTTTTGAGGTGGAGCATATCCATTAATTCCGGTTGGACATGGCCTTGTATGTCAGGCACAGATCACCTCTGAGCAGACGGTATGCGACTGAATAGAGCTGGAGTTTCTTCAGTCGGGCATCGTATGACATATGTTTGAGCCCCTTTATCCTTTTGTTGAGGAACTTTTGGGGTCTTTCCAACTGCTGCAGGTGTCGGGTAAGGTACATTCGAAATGGGGCGTTGTACTCAATCATTGGTCTGATAAGTGAAGAGTACAGGGGTACAATGACCTCTCCTGATCTGGATGTGAATCCCTTCATGATCAGGTGGGCAATGTAGAAGGTCTTCCTAACCACTTTGGCAATGTGAGTGTCAAAAGAGAGGTTACTGTCAACTTGGGTCCCCAGGTCCCTGATAACTTCTTCCGTGTTTAATGGATTACCACCTATGTGGTAATTAGGGGTTACCTTGTTTTTCCCAAAGGGTATGACTATACATTTTTTGGCATTTAGCTTAAGGCCATGGCTCTGGCACCAGTTATCCATTTCTATGAGACCTTTCTGGAGGATGTCTGTGTCTGATGGAGTGTCAGTTATGGTGCCCAGTTTGCAGTCATCTGCAAATTTTGTCAGCCACAATCCCCCTATGTTTGCCTGCACTTCAGAAAAATAAATGCCGAACAAGAAGGGGCCCAGGACTGAGCCCTGTGGGACACCGCTCGTGACAGGCTTAGAGTCTGACATGGCACCAGCAACTCTAACCCTGTGTGTTCTGTCCTTGAGCCAGTTTGCAACCCATCTTGTGACATATGGGTTTACATCTAAGCTGGTGAGCTTTTCTATGATGCCCGAGTGGGGTATTGTGTCAAACGCTTTTGCTAGGTCAAGGAAGGCTGTGTGAACTGCCTTACCCTCATCAATGGCCTTAGTGACTGTTTCGAAAAAGTCGAGCAAGTTCAAGAGGCAGGATCTGCCCTTGACAAAGCCAAATTGGGTAGGATCCAGTGTCTGTAGGTCCCCAATGTCTTTATTTATGAGTTCCATTATGATCCTCTCCATAGCTTTGCAGACAAGGCTCGTCAAGCTTATGGGGCGGTAATTTCCAGGGTCCGTAGAAGCACTGCCTTTGTGGAGTGGGACCACAGTTGCCGTACGCCATTCTTTGGGTACGTATCCTGTAGTAAGGCTAAGATTAAACAGCAGCCTTATGTGTGGGTTTAGTTCCTCATTGAAGGACATAGTACAGTTTTGTACCTACCATAAATGTAGATGTCCGATAGGTATGCATCTGCAGTCAGGTTTACCCTCCCTCCTTCCCCTCTGTGGTATTCCTAGGGTGTTTACCACTCTATTAGCTAGCTGGGGGGGATCTATTATGGTGTATTTGTTTTTACACACACACACATATATAGATATATAGATATATAGATATATATATATATATATATATATATATATATATGTATGTATGTATATATGTATGTATATATATATATATATATATATATATATATATATATATATATATATATATATTTTTTGCAAATGTTTGGATTTTTATTGCTTTTTTCCAAATTTAGCCTTCCTAGAGGGCACCTGGCATCTGGGGCAAGAAAAACTGAGGAAGATGGCGTCGGATGACGTTTTTATACCCCAGGCGCTGTGACGTCGGGGAAGGGGCGACATCAGCCGACGCCGGACCCAGACTTTGGAATCCGGCCGACCGAAGGGCTGCCTGAGGCAGGACAAACCCATATGTGATGACTGCAGATGCATACCTATCGGACATCTACATTTATGGTAGGTACAAAACTGAACTTTTTCTGCCTTGCGTTTGTGTCTTACTTGCAGAGTATCTCTTCTTGGCCTCGATTTCTTGTGGGAAGCAAATACCTCATAAGGATTTTCACTCTTACTGTATTCCTTGCCTAGGCCCTGATCACAACGTTGCTAGTTGTCGGTTTTGTGCTAGATTTAACCAATGCACTATCAAGCGTCTGTTTGATTTTGCATTTCATTACTTGGGCCGAAGATTTAACTATATAATGCCGTCGGATCAGCCGACAACCGCAGTTTACAAAAAACGCAAGGACAAGGAAAAGGATAGGCATCCGAGGTCCAAAACCGATGACAAAGCCTCTTCTAGGCCAGTCGCCAGTTCTCAGTGAGGCGCTTTTGCAGCCCCTGGCGCCCGCTACCTCAGAGCAACGGGCCGCTTCCGACTCCCATGTGGAGCCGAGTGGGCCTCTGGATACTCAAGGTATTGGACACTCGGAAATCATTCCCTCAGATGGGTCCGGAGCTGCTGAGCAGGCATTGGCTTCTGAGGGTGTCTTCAGACCTACACAACTTTATATAAAGCCATCCTCATCTTCCAAGACAAAGACTAAAGAAGCATTAAAGACAAAGAAACAAGTACAGCATTCTCCAACTCAGACTACCATGCCCCCCGTAAGAGGCCTAGGCAAGAGACAGAGTATGATTCTTCTGATCAGGTTTCTATTTCCTCTGATTCCTCCTCTGAACAAGATTACTCCATGCTTCCCTATGAGGATTCTGATGCTGAAGAATCCATTCCTTCAGCCTCTCCTCCTGAGGATTATTTTTTTGGGGATACCATGCATACCATGAGGGAGCATTTCCACTGGGAGTGCCAAGATTATTCTGAATCTAAGAAAAGGCTCAGAGACTTTCTACTACTTGCTCAGCACAGACCTCTTGCTATTCCACCTGTTCTAGACATTGTGGACAATGTATTTTCAGAGTCTGGCCTGTCCCCAGACTATCTTCCCCCTGCACCTGCTTAGCCCGACAGATACTACAGGGTTCCGGATTCTCCTAAATTCCTATATAAAAACCCCGCTGCTGACCCAGAAACTATATCTCAAGGTCCCAAGTGGGTTAAACATTCCACTGCAAAAAACCCTGTCCCCTCTGATAGGGACTCCAGGGCTCTAGACAGATGGGGGAAAAAAGTATACACTTCTGCTACCCTGGCTGTAACTTTCGACCTAAAAGAGGCATACCTGCATGTCCCAATCAGACAATCTTGCAGAAGATTCCTCAGATTCATAGCTGGCTCAATGCATTACCAATTCTCTGCACTGCCCTTTGGCTTATCTACTGCACCCAGGGTCTTCACAAAATGCCTGGCACCAGTAATTGCGTTTTGCAGACAAAAAGGGATTCAAATATATCCCTACTTGGACGACTGCCTAATTCAAGCAGAGAACAAGGACACTCTTCTGAAGCATCTGGCGTTTGTAAAAAGATTACTACTTGGCCTAGGGTACACAGTAAACGAAAAGAAATCAAAACTAGTGCCCTCTCGAGAGATAATATTCCTGGGTGCAAGCCTAAATACAACTGCCCAGATAGCTTATCTCACGCCAGATGAACAAAAGCAGCTGACTTCTTACTGCAAGAATTTGGCAACAAAAACCCACTTATCTGCAAGGAAAATCCTGCAGGCCTTGGGTTTCATGGCATCATGCATTGTACTAATTCCATATGCCAGACTGCGTATGAAGAAACTACAGTGGTATCTAAAAAGTGTTTGGACTCAGCATTGCCACAGCCTGGAGACCGTGATTGCACTCATCCCCTGCCTGCAACAGGAGTTTTGATGGTGGGCAGAAGCCTGTCACCACAACAAGGGTCTGCCATTCAGTTCACCCACAGACAGACAGACACTGACAACGGATGCATCAGATTGTGCTT
This sequence comes from Protopterus annectens, assembly GCF_019279795.1. Taxonomy (NCBI): domain Eukaryota; kingdom Metazoa; phylum Chordata; order Ceratodontiformes; family Protopteridae; genus Protopterus; species Protopterus annectens. The sequence continues at coordinate 1,081,684,321 of NC_056730.1, read as the reverse complement.
GGGGAGCCCATATGGCAGGAAAATGTATTCAGGGCACATGGCCTGCAAACCAGATGCATCTTCACATCAATCAAAAAGAGATGCTAGCTGTACAAAATGCCCTTACACCTTTCAAGGACCTACTTCATCCAGGACAATTACTGATAAAGACAGACAACACTACGGTTATGTGGTACATAAGCAAGCAGGGAGGTACACATTCCTACCCCTTCTGCAGACAAGCAATGACCTTATGGGACACAGCATTGGCATTCCAAGTTCACCTGCAAGCACAATTCCTGCCAGGAAAAACAAATACTCTGGCAGACGAACTAAGCAGAAACCTCATGGATCCCCACGAATGGAAACTGGATCCACAAGTCTTCAGCATGATAATAAGAAAATGGGGATGCCCAGACATAGATCTATTTGCCTCCCCTCACAACTACCAATTGCAGAGATTTTGCACAAGTATTTATCTCAAGCAAGCATGGAAAGTGGACGCCCTATCGTTCAGCTGGAATAATCTAGCACTATATGCTTTTCCCCCACTACCTCTCCTTCCCAGGGTACTACTAAAGGTCAGACAAGAGAAACCAAACATGATACTGATTGCACCAGACTGGCCACGCCAGCACTGGTACCCAGTCCTAAAGAGCTTGTCTCAAGGTCCAGCATGGATACTGTCTCAAACTTCTTACTTGCTGACCCAACAAAACAATCAGTTCCTGCACAGCCAACTCAGGACCTTAAATCTGGCTTGCATGGTGGATAATGTAGCCATTCAGAACACTCCTCTTTCAAAAGCTGTTATGGATGTTCTCCAGAAGGCCCAGCACCAGAAAATCTTATGCAGAAAAATGGAAGAGATACTTTGCTTTGAGCCAAGAACAAGGCATTGACACGTGTATACCAAATATCCCTCAGATTTTACAATATTTAACTGAGATGCTAAACAAAGGCCTTTCTTTCTCATCTATTAAGATTCATGCCTCTGCCATTTCAGCCCACTACAATACGAAACCACCTATCTTTTCTCATCCTTTGATAAGGCAGTACCTCAGAGGGGCCAAAAACATTAGGCCTCCAAGGGGAGCACCAATTCCGACCTGGGACCTCAATTATGTTTTGGAAAAACTCACACTGCCTCCTTTCGAGCCAGCATCAACAGCAGATATAAAATTCTTATCCTGGAAAACAGCTCTGCTCCTAGCAATAACCTCTGCAAGGCGAGTCTTGAAGTTACAAGCACTCCTGGTATTGGAACTTTTCATCATTTTTCATCCAGACAGGGTTTCTCTGAGGACAAACCCTACATTTATGCCTAAGGTGGTGTCCAGTGTGGCTCTCAGCCAAACCATTCACTTGTCCACCTTTTATCCTAATCCACAGAACAAGGGTGAGAAAATTCTGCATTCTTTGGACATACACAGGCAGTTACAATTCTACTTGGACAGAACTAAAGCTATCAGAAAGACTGAGCAACTTTTAGTGTCATATGCTACAGGATCACAAGGAAAGGCTATCTCAAAACAAACTGTTTCTAAATGGATAGGCCATTGCATCTGTTTCTGCTATCTTCAACATGGCAAATCAGTGCCTAAGGGCATTAGGCCTCATTCCACCAGAGCAGCAGCCACTTCAGCAGCCTTCCTCAGAGGAGTCCCAACCAAAGATATCTTAGAGGTTGCAACTTGGAGTTCAGTGCACACCTTCACAAAGCACTGCCACTTACCTCTTTACTCTTAAGTCCAGAGCAGGCTTTGCCACTGCAGTTCTGCAGGGCCTCATAGCCTCTTCTAATCCTATTTAGCCCAGCCACCCTTCCTCAGCTTTGGGATTCAACCCAAGAGTAATGACTGCAACAGTGAAACACGATGAACATAGTACAGTTGTGTACCTAACATAAATGTAGATGTTCAAGTGTATTCACTGTTGCAGTCCAGGTTACCCACCCACCATCCCCCTTTTTCTTTACTGGGACTTTTCTTCACTTCTCTATCCTATACAACCTATTTGGTGTATTTGCTTATAGAGGAAGGACGTGTTATTTTTGTGCATGCATTTTAATTGGCATATTTTTTCAGCCTTCCATTTGGGGGCACCTGACATCTGGGGTAAGAAAAACTGAAGAAAATGGCATCGGCTGCATCTTTTATACCCCTGGCGCACTGACGTCAGGGAGGAGGCGACAGCAGCCGACGCCGGACCTAGACTTTGGAATTCCGGCCGACTATGGGTAGCCTGCCAGCAGGATAACCCAAGAGTAATGAGTGCAACAGTGAATACACTCTAACATCTACATTTATGGTAGGTACACAACTGTACTTTCTTGCAGACTATATAGGCCAAGGTTTTTATTTCAGACTCTTCCTGGTACCCAGAAAAGAGTGCACCTGGCGCCCAATCCTGGACCTATCCATTCTAAACACCCTTCTGGTGATACCAAAATTCAAAAAGCTCATCCTCCAGCAGTTTCTTCCTATGCTTTCCAAGGATGCTTGGTTAGCCACCCTAGACCTAAAAGAGGCCTACCTGCACATCCCAGTCAGGGAATCTTGCAGGAAATATCTACATTTTCAGGGCAGGATCTATGCACTTTCAGTTCTCTGCCCTTCCCTTTGGCTTATCCACTGCTCCCAGATTTTTCACACAATGACTGGCTCCTGCCATTGCCTTTTGCAGACAAAGAAATATTCAAATTTGCCCCTACTTAGACGATTACCTGATTCAGGCAGACAAGAAAAGCTGTTACAGCACCTGACCTTTGTAAAGGACCTACTGACCTCACTGAGGTACACTATCAACGAAAAGAAATAAAAACTAGTATCCACACAAACAATTGTATTCCTGGAAGCAAGCATGGACACAGCATCCCAGATGGCATTCCTTACTCCAGAAAATCAAGCATACCTGGCAGGCTACTTCTCTCAACTACCCACCAGAACCCAGTTATCCACAAGGGAAATCCTGCAGGCTGTAGGGTTCATGGCCTCCTGCATTCTACTCATTCCGTATGCCAGACTGCATATGAGGAAACTACAATGGTACCTAAAAGCCTTTGGTGTCAACATTCTCAAGACCTGGAAACTATCATACCAATGCTACCTTGTCTAAGGAAAGCTTTTCTTTGGTGGGCAGCAGCATGCTTTCCTTCTCACAACCCCACGCTGCCCAGACCATCAGCACAGATGCATCAGACTATGCTGGGGGTGCACACCTGGACGGCAGGTGCATTCAGGGCCATTGGAGCCCAAATTAAATACATCTGCACATCAACCAAAAGGAGATGCTAGCTGTTCAACATGCCCTGACAGCTTTCAGACCCCCACTCTCCCCGGGGCGTCTACTGATCAAAACAGACAACACCACAGTGATGTGGTATATCAACAAGCAGGGAGGAACTCACTCTTATCCTCTCTGCAAGCTCACCATGACCCTTTGGCACACAGCCTCAGCCATGCAACTACACCTACTAGCACAATTCCTGCCAGGATCCCTAAACTCTCTGGCAGGCAACATAAGCAGAAATCTGCTAGACCCACACGAGTGACGGCTAGACCACAGAACCTTCACCCTTGTAACCCATAAATGGGGCACCCCGATCTCTTTGCCTCCCACTCCAATCAGCTCGCTCAGCAAATTCTGCAGCAGGGAACCTTACAGCAATGTCTGGCAAGTGGATGCTCTATCCTTCCACGGATAAACCTCTCGGTTTATGCATTACCCCTCTACCACTCATTTCAAGGGTACTGCTCAAAATAAGGGAGGAAAAACCGAGGGCAATCTTGATTGCCCCAGACTGGCCATGCCAACACTGGGAGCCAAAACAACACAGCCCTCCCTACCTCTCATCCTGGATTACCTAGCAGACCTACTACACAGGGGTCTTGTCCTCTATTAAAATTCATGCCTTTGCCATCTCTCTTCTCACACCCTCTCATCAAGCAGTTCCTAAGAGGGGCTAACAACTTAAAGCCACCCAGAAGAGCTCCAACCCCAGCATGGTACCTTAACTCTATGTTGGAAAAGCTCACCCTACCCTCCTTTGAACCTGCAGCTTCAGCAGAGTTAAAATTCCTCTCTTGGAAAACAGCTTTGCTTCTGGTCATCACTTCAGCTAGAAGAGTTTCAGAGCTACAAGCACTCATGGCTGTAGAGCCCTTCATCATTTTCCATGCTGACAGGGTCTCCCTCAGACTAAACCCTCCTTCATACCTAATGTGGTGTCTAGTGTGGCTCTCAACCAATCCATTCATTTCCTACCTTTTTCCTTAACCCACGAAACAAGGGGGAAAGGATTCTGCACTCTCTAGATGTGCACAGACAGCTTAGATTTTATCTGTATAGGACCAAATCCTTTAGAAAAACTGACCAATTGCTAGTCAGCTTCACAGCAGGGGCAGAGAGCAAGGCAGTATCCAAACAAACAATCTCCAAATGGATAGCACCCTGCATCCATTTCTGCTACAGACAGCATGGGAAACCGCCCCCAAAGGGGGTCAGGACACATTCCACCAGGGCAACCTCCACCTCTGCAGCTTTTCTCAGAGGGGTCCCCACCAGGGGCATGCTGGAGGCTGCAACTTGGAGTTCTGTTCCTACCATCACCAAGCATTACCACCTGCCTATCTTCTCCAAATCCAGGACAGGCTTTGCCACCGCAGTCTTGCAGGGCATCATAGCCATCCCCCAGGCTTCTTGACTGGCTCCACCCTTTTTCTTCAGCTTTGGGAATCAACCCAAATGTGATGACTAACGGTGAAACATGAAGAACATTGAACAGTTGTGTACACTTACCATAAATGTAGATGTTTAAGTGTATTCAATGTAGCAATCCTGCCCGCCCCCCCTCCATCCCCCTTGTGTCTCTCTTTATCTCTTCCTCTCTCCTTACAGGGACTTTTACTTTCTACTGGTGGTGTTCTTCCACCATAACCTAGCTTCCTATTTGGGGGCTCCTGGCAGTTGGGGCAAGATAAATTGATGTAATGGCATCGGCTGCCTGTTTGTGTACCTCTGATGGCCCGATGTCAGTCCTGGAGCGACAGCAACTGACGGAGAACTACTAAGCCTCTGATATTCGGGCCGACAGAGGGCTACCCCTGACTGCAACAGTGATTACACTCGAACATCAACATTTATAGTAAGTGTACACATCTGTATTTTTTGCTCCTTCCCGTCCTTCCTTCCACCCTGTTTCTCAGCTTTGAGAATCTTCCCACAAATGATGACTGCAATGGTGAAGCACGAAGAACATAGTACAGTTGTGTACACTTACCATAAATGTAGATGTTCGAGTGTATTCATTGTTGCAGTCCTGTTCCCCTCCCACCATCCCCCTTTTCTCTTTCCTAGGGGCTCATACTTATTGGGGGCAAGAAAAACTGATGTAATGGCATCGGCTGCCTCATTTTATAGCTCTGACTACCTGACGCCAGCTTCAGAGACCAGACAGCCGATACAGGAGGGAAACCTTTTACTCTGGTATTCCGGCCGGCCGAGGGCTACCCATAAGTGATGACTGCAACAGTGAATACACTCGAGCATCTACATTTATGTTAAGTGTACACAACTGTACTTTCTTTACTTTAGGCCTCAACAAACTGGAACTGATAGGTAGTGTTGTTCTGGTTTGCCTAGATAGATGTCTCTGAGCAGGCAAGCATAGTGCATCATCATGGGGTATGTTTCTGATATTGAGTAAATTCAAAAAGACATCCTTATTGTTACGCTTTGACTTTTCTGGTAATTGCTTTGCACTCTGTAGTACATGTTCAGTAGTCCATTCGGCTGTTGGTATTATGGACTGCTAGTAACATATACAAAGTCCCATTCTTTTGCAAATTTATGAAATAACTGACTGTTAAATTGGGTACCACTGTCAGAAATAACTTTGTGAACTACCATGGACTGGGAAATGACAGTTCAACTTTGTGATAACAGCAGTGGACGTTAGGTTAGGTAATAAACTGATCTCAGACCAGTTGAAGTAAGAGTCTACCAACACTAAGTAATGCTGATTGTTCCACTTGAATACATCAGTGGCTACAGTTGACTAAGGTATATCTTCGATTCACATGTTGCAGTATTCTGTACATATGGGTTTTCTCCTCTTGCTACCCATATGTCCGGCCAGTATACAAAAGATTTCAGTCACTGTATGGTGCATCAAACGTCTGACGTGGCCAGCAGAGGATGGGCCATAAAAGTGACGTCTGCGTGCACCAGACCTCAGAACTTCTCAGCCGCCATTCAAACGTCAGGTGTTCTTGCCCTCCCTGCTGTCGGATTCTCAAGAACTCAAATAAGTACCCCATTGGGTAACCTTCTTTTTCAGTCGTTTTCTAATGCTTGTTCATGTCATCCAGAAAGGGCAAGTGTAAGTGTGGCTATCAAATACCACACAAAAATGCCCACGATCTTTGTTTTGTTTGGGTAAATTGCACGACTACCATGCCTACCTTATATGCCAGGCTTTTGTTTCCAAAACTCTACGGAGCAACTCCACATGCTCAACTTATACTTGGAGAACCAACGTCTTAAACAGTGCCAGGTATGGAAGGTTCTTCCAACTTGCTTGCCGGACTGCCCAAGAAGGCGTCCAAGACCGCAAGGCCTGCTACTGTCACTGCGCCTCCACCGTCCGCTCAGCCTGTGGCCGTCAGCCTGGTTGAGCATTCTGGCTCTGCCGGCCTGGATATAGCAGGTACCTCTTCAGAAGTCACACAGTCCTGCTTGGACGTCACATCCACAGAGGCTTAACGGATGTCTGTCTCCACCGAGGGGGAGCCAGGACTGTCAGTAGGCAATCGGATCCCTCCATCCCTTTGCAGTGATCTGACCCTAGGCCTTCCTATGTTCAGACACCTGCTAGGCCATCACTCTAAAAGGAGAACAGGAAGTCTACTGGATTGGCAGGCTTTCTCTCAAAGTCTATTTAATGCTTTCATGGCCCTGTGGCCTACTGCACCTGAGACTTCCATAATCCCTCCTCCATTTCTGAGCCGTAGCCCTCAGGCCTCTGAACCCTCTCAAGTGGAAGAGGAAGAGTACTCTGATTCTTCTGAAAAATCTCTCTCCTACACCTCTCAACTCCCTTCCCCACTGGGATATGGTTTCTCAGAGGAAGAATCTGTTTATGCAGATTCCCGCAGAAGAAGATCTAACCTTTAGGGAAACTATAACTAAATTGAGGGAACATTTTAAGTGGAATCATCCGAGATGACTGAGGTACAAAAAAAAGGTATTATGATCTCATCCAGATGGACTCCCCAGGCCCTACTGCTGTTCTTCCCATTCTTCAAGCCTTTCTGGATGCTTTTTTAGAACCATCCTTTAACCCATATTCCCAACCCCCAGCTCCACGCAGACCTGATAGGTTTTATACAGTTCCTGAGACAGCAAAATTTCTAGTAGAATGCCCAGCTGCAGACCCAACCACCATTTCTGTCTCCACTGACAAGGCTTCAGAACAACTGCCTTCTGCTACCCTCCTCCCTGCTGGCTAGGACAGCAAAACCATAGAGCGTTTGGGGAAGATGTACATATCTGCAACTCTGGCTTTCAGAGCTGTCGGTTACCTGACACACATGTCTAAATATGCTTTATCCCTTTTGGAGAATATTTCCAAACAACTGTCTGACTCCCCTGACTCAGCAGCCAAAGCTCAACTGTGCTCCCTTGTTTCCCTGACTTCTCAGGTTACCAGGCACTCTGTCAAGTATAGCTATGACGCTGCTGAGGCCTCAGCCAGGTCAGCAGCATCAGCATCTGCCCTAAGAAGGTACTCCTGGATGACGTTCTTCATGTTTCACTGTTGCAGTCATTACATTTGGGTTATCTGCCTGCAGGTAGCCTGCAGCCAGCCTGAATATCAAAGTCTTGGGTCCTGCGTCGGATGCTGTCTCTTCTTCAATGACGTCAGGGAGTCAGGGGTATAAAGCATGCAGCTGATGCCATTACATCAGTCTTTCTTGCCGCGCGGTGCCTGAAGCAGAAGCAGTTCGCAAGTGCCGGTCAGCCGACTCCTGAAATTTTTGTTTTAGAGTTTCAGACCCGAAGTCTTCAAAAAAGCTAAGTACCCCGTTGGGGATCCTTTTTCTTGTTCTAAACCGATGTCAGTAAAAGTTAACAATTGTGTTACCTGTGGAAAGCAAATATCTCATAAAGATTTTAATTCGTACTGCATTCCTTGCTTAGGCCCACGCCACGGCATCCCTCGCTGCCCCTGATACCCGTTACTTCAGATTCGCAGGCCTCTACTGAGACCCATTTGGAGACCTGTATGCTGCGAGATGCTTCTTCGACTATGGAACCTGTGGATGTCTCTACCTTGGATGAGTGGAGCCGCTGTGCAGGCACAGGCTTCTGAGGGTGTATTCAGGCCTACTGATATGCATTTCAAACCAACGCCATCTTCTTCTTCTAGGCCTAAAACTCAACCCACGCCTAGAAAACCGACATCCAAAACCGCATGGTCAGGCCCATATTCCTAAAAAATAAATGAGAATGACTGAAGACCTTATTACTTTAATTAGGGGAGGCCAGCCTTCTCCCTCTAAGAGACCTAGAACTGATTTTCCTTCTGATTCTTTTGATCAGGACTATGAAATTTCTGTTTCTTCTGATGAACAGGATTTGCCCTTGTCTACCTATGAGGATTCTGATGCAGAGGACTCCATACCCTCTGCTTCCCCTCCTGAAGATTTTTCTTTTGGTGAAACTTTGCACACTCTTGGGGAGCATTTCCACTGTGAAAGCCAGGATTACTTTGACTCCAAAAAGAGGCTTAGGGAATTCTTACTCCTACCTCACCACAGGCCTTTAGCTATCCCTCCTGTACTGGACATTATAGATGATGCCTTCCTGGAATCTAGCCTGGCCCCAAACACTTTGCACACTCTTGGGGAGCATCTCCGCTGTGAAAGCCAGGATTACTCTGACTCCAAAAAGAGGCTTAGGGAATTCTTACTCCTACCTCAACACAGGCCTTTAGCTATCCCTCCTGTACTGGACATTATAGATGATGCCTTCCTGGAATCTAGCCTAGCCCCAGACAATTTACCTCCAGCTCCCAGGAAACCTAACAGGCATTACAGAGTACCTGACTCTCGCAAGTTCCTCTTTAAGAATCCTACTGCGGACCCAGAGACCATTTCACTGGGACCTAAAGGCATTAAGGCTACTACTGCCAATAACCCTACCTCCTCTGATAGAGATTCCAGGGCCCTGGACAGATGGGGTATGAAGGTATACACTTTTACTTTGGGTATTAGGACCTTAAACTTCCAGTTTCATATGTTAAAGTATCAGCAGCATATTATTGGACTACTTAAACAGAAAGTGATGTTGATTCCTGACTGCTGAAAATAAAGAATTACAGGATTTAATGCATTCTGCTGAACAAGTTGGTAAACAAACTTGCAATGTGGTTTTGACTCTTTAGAAGCATCTTGCATGGCTGCTGTGACTGGGTCTGTACTTGGAAGACATGCTTGGCTTAAGGAGCAAATTTTGCCGGATCATGTTAAAGCTAAATTAGTGGATGCTCCCTTAAATCAGGACTGCCTGTTTGGCAACAAAGCAGAAGTAGTAATTAAAAAGATGGAGGAAAAAGCTAAATTTGTGTAAACTGTTAAAGATTTCCTGCAAGTACAGCCTCCCAGATTTAGTAGGCATTGGCCATCTAAGAATTGGTCCTTTCCTGCCTCTTCCAGGCCTTCTCAGTCCAAACCCAGGAACAGCAGACCACCTAGGCTACAGTCTCAAGGTACCCACAGGCCTAAGCTCCTACTTCCAAAGCTGGAAGTAGTAAGACACCCCCCTATGGGAAACTGTCACAATGACTTAATCTTCAACTTTCCAAGCCTTGCTCAACTGCCTGCTTCCCTTAAGGGGGAAAGATCGCCCTGCATGCAAAGAACTGGGAACTCATTACCTGCGACAAATGGGTTTTAAATATAGTTTCCCAAGGATACAGATTCCACTTTCACACCTTACCAACCCCAAACGGTTGGCCAGACCTACCCCTAAATTAGTGGGCAGAGACTCAACAGCAGGTTCTCTGTCTTCTAAGTGTCAGGGCTATTCATCCTTTCCTAGCAGTGGAAAGGGGACAACGTTTTTGCTCAAGACATTTCTGGCGTCTTATCCCAGACCTCTCTATCCTAAACACCTTTTTGGTAATCCCAAAATTAAAAATGCTAACTCTTCATCAGCTGCTTCCCATGCTAGGCAAAAATGCCAGCATTGGACTTAAAGGAAGCTTACCTGCACATTCCAATAAGGGGAATCTTGCAGAAAATACCTACACATCAGAGCAGGCTACATGCACCATCAGTTCTCTGCACTGCCCTTTGGCTTATCTACTGTGCCCAGGGTATTCACAAAGTGCCTAGCTCCAGTCATTGTAGTCTGCAGGCAAAGAAATATTAAAATATATCCATACCTGGATGATTGTCTAATTCAGGCAGAAAGCCAGGACATTCTTTACAAATGCCAGATGATTCAATAGTAACTGCTAACCTCATTGGGATACACCATAAACAAAAAGAAATCTCATCTAGTACCCTGCCAACAAATTGTATTCCTGGGAGCAAGCTTGAACGCAACTTCCCAGATAGCCTACCTCACACCAGAGAAACAAGTTTGACAGCCTACTTCAAACTACTGGCCACAAAGACCCAGCTATCTGCAAAGAAATTACTGCAAGGCCTGGGGTTCATGGCCTCTTGCATCCTACTAATTCCATATGCAAGATTGCATATGAGGGAACTGCAGTGGTATCTAAAAAGCCTATGGTGTGGACATTCTCAGGACCTTGGAATCAATTATCTCTATCATTCCTTGTATAAAGACAGAGTTCCTTTGATGGGCAGAGGCCTGCTACCACAACAAGGAACTGCCATTCACTTTACCCCCTGCCACCTAAACCCTAACAGATGCATCAGACTATGCATGGGGGGGGGGGGGGGCTCACTTTGCAGGGCAGTGCATTCAGGGCAAATGTAACACAAGTCAAATGCACCTGCATATCAGTCAGAAAGAAATGTTAGCTGTGCAGAATTCTCTGACAGCCTTCAAGGACCACATTCTTCCAGGACAATTATTGATAAAGACAGACAAACACCACTATTATGTGGTACATAAACAAGCAGGGGGGAACCCACTCATACCCTCTCTGCAGACTAGCCATGGCCCTGTGGAACACAGCCTTGAGCTACGAAGTACACCTACAAGCTCAATTCCTGCCAGGCAAACTAAATTCACTGGCAGATGACCTAAGCAGAAATCTCATGGACCCACACGAGTGGAAATTGGAACCAAGGATATTCAACATTTTGAGAAACAAATGGGGGAGCCCAGAGATAGACCTGTTTGCCTCCCCTCAAAACTACTAAATGGACAAATTCTGCACAACGACTCCCCAAAGACAAGCTTGGAAAGTGGATGCCCTGCCCCTTCACCTGGGAAAGCCTCTCAGTTTATGCCTTTCCCCCTCTGCCTCTCATCTCGAACGTTCTGCTAAAGATCAAACAGGACAAACCAAGGACAATACTCATTGCACCAGACTGGCCACCCCAACACTGGTACCCCCTCTTGCGCAGTATGTCACTGCTGGAACCATGGCACCTGCGTCAGACCCCTTCCCTGCTGTCCCAGCAGGAGGGCCAGATTCTGCACCCCCAGCTTCAAACCCTGAACCTTGCAGCCTGGCTAATTACCTGAGCTCTCCAACACCATCCCTCATTAAGCAAGTTCTGGATGTCTATCTGGAGGCAAGGAGGCTTAGTACTAGAAAATCTTATGCTGAAAAGTAATAAAGATACTGTTCCTGGAACCAGACTCAGGGGATGGGCACAACAGTGCCCAGCTTACCGCATATTCTTCAATACTTAACAGAGATGCTCCACAAGGGCCTTTCCTTCTCATCAATTAAAATTTATGCCTCAGCCATTTCAGCACATTGTAATACTGAGCCACCCCACTTCTCTCACCCCTGCTGAAGCAATTCCTCAGAGGGGCAAAACATTTAAGACTGCCCAGGAGAAGCCCCTACTCCATCCCGGGACCTTAACTTTGTATTGGAAAAGCTTACTCTACCTCCTTTTGAGCCAGCTGCAACTGCAGAGTTGAAATTCCTTTCTTGGAAAATAGCCTTCCTTCTAGCCATCACTTCAGCTGAAAGAGTGTCTGAATTCCAGGCCCTCATGGCAGTGGAGCCTTTAATCATCTTCCATGCAGACATGGTGTCCCTTAGGACCAATCCTTCCTTTATGCCCAAGGTGTGGTATCCAGTGTGGCCCTTAATCAGTCGATTCATTTGCCAACCTTCTTTTCTAATCCACAGAACAAAGGAGAAAGAACACTGCACTCTTTGGATGTGCACAGACAACTTTATTTGGACAGAACTAAGCCTCTCAGGAAAACTGAATAGCTGCTAGTTGCCTTTGCTGCAGGGGCAGAGGGGAAGGCCATTTCAAAACAAATCATTTCTAAGTGGATAGGCCATTGCATTCATTTCTGCGATAAGCACCATGGAAAACCTACCCCACAGGGGATAAGATCACATTCCACCAGGGCTGCATCTACCTCAACAGCCTTTCTCAGAGGTGTCCCTGCAAGGGACATCCTAGAAGCTGCTACCTGGCGCTCTGTACATACCTTCACCAAGCATTACCACTTGCCTATTTTTTCTAAATCCAGAGCTGGTTTTGCCACTGCAGTTTTGCAGGGCTTAATAGCTGGTCCTAATGCTGTCTAACTGCCTCCTCTCTTCCTTAGCTTTGGGAATCTATCCAAATGTATTGACTGCAACAGTGAAACATGAAGAACATAGTACAATTGTGTACACTTACCATAAATGTAGATGTTCGAGTGTAGTCACTGTTACAGTCCTGGTTACCGTCCCTCCAGCCCCCTGACTTCTCTTGGCTGTACCTTTCCTTCTTGTTTAATGTATTTAAGCTTTCTGGTGTATTTGCTTTTTGTTGGAGGTGTAACCTTGTATATAATTGTTCAAACCAAATACCAAAACAAAAAATAAGCCGAAAACTATGCAAAACATATGGAAACACTCAAATAGTGAAAAAAAACCAAACATTTTAATAAAACATTTTAGCGCTTTCATCTCTAAGTGAGACTTCATCAGAAATAATACACTCTTAACATCTACATTTATGGTAAGTGTACACAACTGTACTTTTATGCCTGCAGCCCCTACCAGATGATTTTATGGATACGCTGGTAGATGCTCCTTTGGACATCTCAGCCCTATTTGGAACAAAGGTTGCAGACTTGTTCAAATCCTTGCAACAAAAGGGGAAAGTGATTCAAGATTTAAAGCATCTTTTGGTATCCCCAATTCCAAATTTACAAAGAAATTATCCTTCAAAAGCTCAGATCTGAAGTGGTTAATCTTCTTCCTATTCATCACTGATGGGTTCTGTTCTGAGCCCTCGGAACCGAGTCGGCCTTATACCAAGCTCAAGTAGACCAAAAACTCTCCAGCTAAGCTGGTACCCAAAATGCCCTTCTCTGTTACCCCACATCTTGTTTGTCGCGCAGCCATATAGCAGTGTTTCACCGAGCTCTCCAGCCAAGTATTGTGTTTTTTCAAAGTTTATATTATTTTGTGAGTTTTTTTACTGTCAAACTATTTTTTTCTTGATGTCTTAGTCAGCTCTACCCACGGGTATCTCCTTTTCGTACCATTGTTGGTAAACGCCCTTTTTACTCTTGTGGTATTCTCAATATCATTGTTGGTATTTCCCCCTTTCTCTCTCTCTTTCTTTCCTCTGTGGATAGTCGTGTTGTTTCTTTTGGTATATATGAAAAGAAAGGGACTTACGGGGTTTAAGCATTGCTCCTCTTGCAGTGGTAAACTCCCTAATAGCGATCTGCATGGGAAATGTGTATATTGTTTGGGGGTTCCACACTTATCTGTGAAACCTCCCTGTGACATTTGTGCCAGTTTCAGTCAGCAGACACTGAATGAAAGACGGAATAAACTAATTCTTAAAGGCCTGCTTCCTCCTTCCTTTTCTGTGGCTATTTCTGCGTTGGAGGTCTCAACCCCTCCATCCATGGACAAAAAAACGTCCTCGTTCTGACTCCTCTTTACCGGCTGGTGATAGGGGCAAGCCTCATAAGCATAAAGCCCATAAGACTTCCACGGAGCATAGGATTGCCTTTTCCATTTTGACCACTTTGGCTCCAAGCTTGGCTCCAGTGGTTCCTACAGAGATTGCCATGACTATCTTGTCGGCACAACTTTCGGCACCGACGATTATGGATGTTCTTCGTGTTTCACTGTTGCAGTCATCACTTTTGGGTTATCTGCTTGCAGTAGCCCTCAGTCGGCCTGATTAACAATGTCTTGGGTCCTGCGTCGGTTGTTGTTCCTTCTTCCATGTCGTCAGGGGTATAAAACATGCAGCCAACGCCATTACATCAGTCTTTCTGGCCACGCGGTGCCCGAAGCAGAAGCTGTTCGCAAATGCCGGTCGACCGACTCCTGAAATTTTCATTTTCGAGTTTCAGAACCGAAGTCTTCAACTAAAGCTAAGTACCCCATTGGGGAAACTTTTTCTTGCTCCTTACCGATGTCAGTAAAAGTTAATAATTGCATTACTTGTGGGAAGCAAATACCTCATAAAGATTTTTATTCGTACTGTTTTCCTTGCCTAGGCCCTGACCACAGCATACCATGCTGTCAGTTTTTTGCTTTATTTAATCAGCGCACTATCCGTTGGTATATTTTCGCCTCAAAATATTTCGGTTTAATTATCCAGAAATGTTGTCGGTTAGCCATCAGACTGATGGGATTCCCTAAAAACGCAAGGATAAAGGCCAGAGACAGGCCGCCGAGGTCCAAAACTGTCAGTGACGCTTCTCCTAAGCCAGTCGCCAGTTCGCCGGTACTCAGTGAGGTGCTTCTGCAGCCCCTGATACCCGCTACTTTTGATTCGCAGGCCTCTACTGAGACCCATTTGGAGTCCGGTATGCCGCGAGATTCTTCAACCATGGAACCTGCGGATGTCTCTACCTTGGATGGGTCCGGAGCCGCTGTGCAGGCACCGGCTTCTGAGGGTGTATTCAGGCCTACGGACTTGCATACTAAACCGATGCCTCCTCCTTCTTTTAGGCCTAAATCTCGAACCATGCCTAAAAAAACGATGCCCAGGCCGCATGCTCAGGCCTCTATGCCTAAAAAATTGTAAGAATGGCTGACGATCTTATAACTTTAATCAGGGGAAGCCAGCCTCCCCCTTCTAAGAGACCTAGGACTGAAGTTGTTTATGAATCTTCTGACCAGGTTTCTTATTTTTCTGATTCTTCTGATTATCTGGATTTGCCCTTATCTACTTATGATGATTCTTTTGCAGAGGGCTCTATCCCCTCTTCTTTCCCTCCAGAGGATTTTTCTTTTGGTGAAACCTTACATACTCTAAGGGAGCATTTCCACTGGGAAAGCCAGGATTTTTCTGATTCAAAAAAGAGGCTTAGGGATTTCTTACTCCTGCCTCAGCATAGGCCTTTAGCTATTCCCTCCAGTACTAGACATAGTTGTTGCTTTTTCGGAATCTGGTTTGGCCCCTGATTCCTTTCCTCCTGTTCCCAGAAAACCTGACAGATATTACAGGGTTCCTGATTCACACAAGTTCCTTTTTAAAAATCCTACTGTGGATCCAGAGACTATTTCACAGGGACCCAAGGACATTAAGGCTTCTACTGCTAAAAATCCTACCTCTTCTGATAGAGACTCCAGAGCGCTGGATAGATGGGGGTAAGAAGGTTTACACTTCTGCAACTTTGGGCATTAGGGCTTTAAACTGCCAGTCAGGTACCAACAACATGTTATTGGGTTGCTTAAATAGAAAGTGATGGTGATTCCTGACTGTGCAGAAAATAAAGAATTACAGGATTTAATGCATTCTGCTGAGCAGGTTGGAAAACCTACTTTGCAATGTGGATTTGATTCTTTAGAGGCCTCTTGCGGGGCTGCTGTTAATAGTTCTGTGCTCAGAAGGCATGCGTGGCTTAAGGAGCAATCTTTACCTGATCACGTTATAGCTAAATTGTTGGATGTTCCCTTAAATCAGGACCGCTTGTTTGGCAACAATGCTGAGGAAGTTCTGAAAAAGATGGAAGATAAAGCTAAAGCTATGCAAACTGTTAAGATTTCGTACAAATTCAGCCTCCTAGATTTAGTAGGCACTGGCCCTCTAAGAATTGGTCCTTTCCAGCCTCTTCAAGGTCTTCTCAAGCCAAACCCAGACATATCTGAAACCCCAGGTTTCAGTCCCTGGGGACACACAAGACTAAGCAATGGGGGTTTCCGCACCCAGATCGGGGAGTAGTAAGACTCCTCCTATGAAAACAGTCTCAATGACTTGCTTTTAAAACTTCCAAGCACTTCCCAACTGAATGCTCCTTTAGGTGGAAAGATTGGTCTACAGGCTAAAAACTGGGAACTCATTACCCAAGACAAATGGGTTTTAAATGTAGTGTCCCAAGGATACAGATTTCACTTCCACACCTTACCAACACTAAGCGGGTGGCCAGATCTACCCCCAAATCAGTGGGCAGAGGCCCAAAGTCAAGTACTCTCTCTCTTAAGTATGGGGGCTATTCAGCTGGTACCAGAAGAGGAAAATGGACAAGGGTTCTATTCGAGACTTTTCCTGGTACCCAGAAAAGGCAATACATGACGTCCTATCCTGTACCTTTTTACTCTAAATACATTTCTGGTGATTCCAAAATTCAAGATGCTGACTCTTCACCAGCTCCTTCCCATGCTAGGCAAAGATGCATGGTTGGCAACACTAGACTTAAAAGAAGCATACCTGCACATCCCTATCAGGAAGTCTTGCAGAAAATACCTATGCTTCAAAGCAGGCTGCATGCAGTATCAGTTCTCTGCACTGCCCTTTGTCTTATCTCTTGTGCCCAGGGTATTCACAAAGTGCCTAGCTCCAGTCATTGCATTATGCAGGCAAATAAATATTCAGATATACCCATATCTGGATGATTGTCTAATTCAGGCAGAAAGCCAGGACATACTTTTGAATCATCTGACCTTTGTTCAAAGGGTACTGACTTGTCTGGGGTACACCATAAACGAAAAGAAATCACAACTGGTACCCTGTCAACAAATTATATTCCTGGGAGCAAGCTTGAATACAACTTCCCAGATGGCTTTCCTTATGCCAGAGAAACGGATTCATTTGACAACCTACTTCAAACAAAAAACCCATTTATCTGCAAGGCAAATACTGCAAGCCTTGGGGTTCATGGCCTCCTGCATTCTTCTAATTCCATATGCAAGGCTGCATATGAGGAAACAGCAATGGTATCTCAAAAGCCTATGGTGTCAACATTCACAGGATCTAGAAGCAATGATTCCTATCGTACCTTGCCTACGCCTAGAGTTCCTTTGGTGGGCGGAGGCCTGCCACCAAAACAGGGGCTACCATTCACTCTACCCCCTGCCGCCCAAATATTAACAACAGACACATCAGACTATGCATGGGGGACACACCCGGCAGGAAGTGCATTCAGGGCAAATGGAACCCAAGTCAAATGCACTTGCATATCAATCAAAAAGAAATGTTAGCTGTACGGAATGCTCTGACAGCCTTCAAGGACCACATTCTTCCAGGACAATTAATGATAAAGACGGACAACACCACTGTTATGTGGTACATAAACAAGCAGGGGGGGTAAACTTTCTTCCCTCTTATGCAGACTAGCCATGGCATTATGGAACACAGCCCTGAGTTATCAGGTACATTTACAAGCTCAATTCCTGCCAGGAATACTAAATATACTGGCAGACGAACTAAGCAGAAACCTTATGGACCTACACGAGTGGAAACTGGAACCAAGGATTTTCAACATGTTGACAAGCAAATGGGGGAGCCCAGATATAGACCTGTTTGCCTCCCCCCAAAACTATCAGTTGGACAAATTCTGCACAAGGTCTCCCCACAAGCTTGGAAAGTGGATGCTCTGTCCTTCAGCTGGAAAAGCCTATCAGTTTATGCCTTTCCTCTTCTGCCTCTGCTCTCTAAAGTACTACTAAAGATCAAACAAGACAAATCAAGGACGATTTTGATTGCACCAGACTGGCCACGCCAGCACTGGTACCCCTTCTTGCACAGTGTGTCACTGTGGGCTCAATGGCACCTGCCCCAGACTCCTACTCTGTCTCAGCAGGAGAACCAAATTCTGCATCCTCAACTTCAAACACTAAATCTAGCAGCCTGGCTAATTACCTAACCTCCATTTTACGAGGCTCCAAAAAGATCTCATCACTGAACTCTCTGGAACCCTCGCGGGTCAAGTTTCAGACGGTGCATGTGATAAAGTTGCTTCCCAACTTGCCACCCTAGAGTCAATTTCCAAGTCGTCCATGAGGTTGCTGTCCCACGCAACCGAAGGGGCGGCTAGAGCTGCAGGTGCAGACGTAGTTATGAGATGCCATGCCTGGATGCGCATTTGTGACCTCGTAGACTCCTTCAAGTCTTCCTTGTTAAATGCCCCTGTCGAACCGCCAGCTCTGTTTGGTTTTAAAGTGAAGGACATATTAGCCAGGTGTGTGCAGGACAGAAAAACCTTGTCTGCCATTGGCCTACGTTTTTCCAAGCCTCAGCTCTCCTTTTCCAGGAACCAGAGGAGTGGAAAGATGTGGCACAAAAAGTCTCCAGGCCCTTTCCATGATGCACATGGTGAGGACTCCCCCAGAGGCAGAGGGGGTTCCAATAATGGAAGGCGCCCCTTTCAGGGCGGAGGTGATCCCCAAAATCAGGACTCCAGGGATTCTTTCTCCAGATGACCGTATCAGCGCTCCTGAAGCGCTGCCGGATTGCTTTCCTCTGGAAGCAATCTGGGCTCGTTTCTCTCTGTACCAAGCTGCCTGACACACTATTATAAATGATCAGTGGGTGCAGAGAATAAGTTCCAGAGGTTACAACATCCCTTTAATCTCTTAACCAAGGCCCCCAAAATCCCTTCCCAGTGTTTCACCCAGTCAAAGGGAAGAGGCAGCTTCTGAAATAAGAAAGCTGTGTCAAAAATGAGTCATCCAACAAGTCCCCCCAGAACAGTGCAGATCCAGTTTTTACTAGAGATTCTTTTTGGTGCCAAAAAGGACCGGGGACTAGAAGCCCATTTTGGATCTTGGCCAACTAAACAAATGAGTAGTTCAGGCCAAGTTCCGCATGGTCACATTTCAATCCATTCTCCCATTTCTGCGGGAGGGTGTGTGGATATACTAGATTGACCTCCGGGGTGCGTAGTACCAAATCAAAATGGACAAACGCTCCAGGAGTCTCCTTCGCTTCCGGCTGGGAGCCAATCATTACCAATTCAGAGCCCTGCCATTCGGTCTCTCGACTGCTCCCAGAGTGGTTCACGAAATGCCTAGCAGTGGTGACAGCTCATCTGAGACTTCAGGGATTCTAGGTGATGTCCTTCATGGATGCATCTGCAGTCATAACAAATGGGTTGTCCTGTCGTCAGGCAGCCCTTCGGTCGGCCGGATTCCAAAGTCTGGGTCAGGCTTCGGCTGATGTCGCACTTCACCCGACGTCATCTCTGCTGGTCTTCGGGTGTAAAGGCATCAGCCGACGCCATTTTCCTCAGTCTTCCTTGCCGCGTGGCGCCCGAAGCAGAAGCTGTTCGCAAGTGCCGGTCGGTCAGATCCAGAGATTACTACTACCGAATACTACTTCGAAGACTTCTAAAAGCTAAGTACCCCGTTGGGGACTCTTTCTTGCCTCAGCCGATGTCAGAAAAAGTCAATAACTGTTTAACTTGTGGGAAACAAATACCTCATAAAGATTTCCACTCTTATTGCCTGCCTTGCTTAGGCCCAGACCACGACGTAGCAGCCTGTTCGGCCTGTGCTTCCTTCAACCGACGAACGCTTAGGCGTCGGTCGGAGTTTGCTGAACAGTTTTTCGGCTCAGATTTTGCGTACATTATGCCGTCGGATCCTCCGACTACCCAAATTGTTAAAAAACGCAAAGAAAAAGACCGACACTCGCGGTCCGCGGTTTCGGCCGAAACCACGGTTAAGCAAGCCGCGAGTGTCTCTGTTTCGGCCGAAACCGAGAAAACCGGTCAGTCTTCAGCCGAATCCATGACTACTACTGAGGCTCCTGCTACCTTAGTTGAATCGGCCTCAGAAATTTTGCCTACAATTGTGGTTCCTAGTGATTTATCAGACACCATCCCTTTGGATGTCTCTACCCCAGCACGTGGTGCTGCTAGGCCTCCTGCAGCCATGTCTATTAAGGCCTTTGCCAGGGCTAAAGCAGCCAAATCTGTTAAATCAGGTCCTGTTAAGCCCCCCTCACACAGGCCCACTTCAAGTTCACAAATGCTTACTCTGGCAGAGGATTTAATATCCTTAATTAGAGGATCCCAATCTCACCCAGACAGGGCCTCTCAGTCCCCAGAAAAGAGACCTAGAGCAGAGCCCCCCGAGCCAGTGTCCTCTGATGATTCTGCGGATGACTCAGACATTACAGACCAGCCAGAGGCTCCTTTTTCTACTTATGAAGACTCCGATGCTGAAGAATCCATTCCAGCTGCCTCTCCACCAGAGGAATTTTCCTTTGGGGAAACCTTACATGCCATGAGAGAACAATTCCAATGGCAGGGACAAGATTTCTCAGATTCCAGAAAAAGACTTGGGACATTTCTGCACTTACCACAACATAGGCCCTTAGCTATACCTCCTGTACTGCCTGTTGTGGATGATGCATTTAATGATGTTTGCACTGCTCCTGATTCGTTACCTCCAGCACCTGCCAAACCAGATAGATTTTACAGGGTGCCAGACACTCATCACCACCTATACAAGGCCCCACTTGCAGATCCTGAAACTATATCCCAGGGGCCTAAGGCAGTAGCCTCGACCTCAGCAAAAAACCCTATTCCTTCTGAAAGGGAATCCAGGTCCTTGGAGAGATGGGGAAAATAGTTTACACCTCTGCTACTCTCTCAGCGAGAGCTTTAAACTGTCAGTTTCATATGATCCAATACCAAGAGTTTATGCTTGATCAGTTAACTAAAAAGCTGTCCTCTGATGACTCCTTAGATAAGAAATATGTATTAGAAATGGTGAATAACATCCAACAGGTTAGCAACCATTCTTTAAAATGTGGCTATGATGCACTGGAGGCTTCATTTAGATCAGCCATGACTGGCACAGTGATAAGAAGGCATGCATGGTTGAAAGAACAGGTCTTACCGGATCATGTTAAAGCAAAGCTGTTAGATGCTCCTATGGATAAGGCCAGTCTATTTGGTACACCTGCTCAGCAAGTAATGAAGAAAATGGAAGAGAAGGCAAAATCTGTACAAACAGTTAAAGATTTCTTACAGGTTCAGCCCCCAAGGTTTAGCAGGAACTGGCCTGCCAAAAATTGGTCCTTTCCAGACTTCTCAAAATCCCAAAGAGGCAGGAATAGACGCTCTAGAGGCAGAAATCAATCTAGAGGAGGTGCCTACAGAGGACGACATTGGCAAGGCAATAACCGAGGCACAGACACAACCACTGCCACTACAACAGGACAATCACAGTGACTTGGCTCTAACACCGCCTACCAGGGAGCAAATAGCAGCACCTTTAGGCGGAAAGTTAGCCTTATTTTCGAAAAATTGGCACTATATCACAAAAGACAAGTGGATTTTGCAAACCATAGACCAAGGCTACAGGTTCCACTTCCACACACTACCAGTAAAAAGAGGAATGCCAGGCCTACCTCCAAATAAAAAAACAGAAGCTCTAAAGCAGATAGCAGAATTAGCAAAGATGAGAGCTGTGGAGAGTACCAATAACAGAACAGGGAAAAGGATTCTACTCCAGACTCTTCCTAGTACCAAGAAAAGAGAAAAGTTGGAGACCTATTCTCGACCTGTCCGTCTTAAACACATACATCATTGTCCCAAAATTCAAAATGCTGACCCTACAGCAACTTCTTCCCATGCTGGGCAAGGAGTGTTGGCTGGTAACTCTAGATCTCAAGGAGGCATACCTGCACGTCCCCATACGACCAAATTGCAGAAGATACCTCAGATTTCTTGCAGGATCAGAGCATTATCAATTCTCAGCATTGCCCTTTGGCTTATCTACTGCCCAGAGTATTCACAAAATGCCTGGCATCAGTAATCGCTCACTGCAGGCTACAGGGAATCCAAATTTATCCATACTTGGACGACTGCCTGTTACAAGCGGACAACAAAAGCAAGCTGACAACAGATTTACAAAGGGTCATTTGCTTACTACAAGCCTTGGGATACACAGTCAATTTACAAAAGTCAAGGCTGATACCATCCCAAACAAGAACATTCTTGGGTGCGGAATTGGACTCAGTAAAACAAATGGCATTCCTAACTGCAGAAAAACAAAAAGAACTCCCTCTTTACTTCTTGGCATTAACAAAGCGGAACAAACTAACAGCAAGAAAAGTACTGCAGGCCTTGGGCTTCATGGCATCATGCATAATCTTGGTCCCACATGCCAGACTGCATATGAGAAAGCTACAGTGGTACCTAAAGAATTTATGGTCTCAACACAAGCACAGCTTAGAAACCGAAATCCCACTAATCCCATGCCTAAAACAGGAGTTCCTATGGTGGGCTCAAGCATGCCAGTCAAATCCAGGCTTACCCTTCCACAACTTTCAAGCAAGCCAAACCATCACAACGGACGCCTCAGACCTAGGCTGGGGGGCGCACATGTTGGACAAATGCATACAAGGATTGTGGACTCAAGACCAGCTGCATCTGCACATAAACCAAAAAGAAATGCTGGCAGTAAAACTAGCAATCCAGAAATTCAGACCACTCCTCAAAGAAGGCCATTTAATGATAAGGACAGACAACACCACAGTCATGTGGTACATCAACAAACAGGGAGGCACTCACTCATACCCCCTATGCCAAATGACTTTGGACCTCTGGAATCTGGCTCTGAGCTACAACATCCAGTTACAGGCAACATTTGTGCCGGGAAAAGAGAACACCCTAGCAGACATGTTAAGCAGAACCACCTCGGATGCTCACGAATGGATGCTACACCCGGACATCTTCAAGGCCATCTCAGAGAAATGGGGAATGCCACAAATAGACCTATTCGCATCCCCACTCAATCATCAGCTCAAAAAATTCTGCACAAGGACATACCACCCACTTGCATGGAAGGTGGACTCTCTATCCTTCAGTTGGAAAGGCCTGACAGCATATGCATTCCCACCTCTTCCCTTGATGCACAAGGTACTACTGAAAATCAAAGAGGAACGTCCAAGGATAATCCTGATAGCTCCGAATTGGCCAAGACAACACTGGTACCCATTGCTGAGGAGCATGTCCCGGGGGAGAATGTGGTCAATACCCCTGATGCCTTTGATGTTAACTCAAAACAACTACAACATCATGCATCCAAACCTAAAAACCTTACAACTGACTGCCTGGAATATCACATAGCAGCAACTAACCCAGACCTATCCCAAAGGGTTAAAGACATTATCCTTGAAGCCCGCAGACCTTCAACAAGAAGGAACTATGCAGGAAAATGGAAAAGGTTTGTCATTTGGAGTACTGAAAGAGGAAAAGATGTGTCTAACATAGATATTGCTAACATCCTGGAGTACTTGGCAGAGCTTCTACATACAGGCCTGTCCTATTCCTCCATCAAGATACATGCATCAGCTATTTCAGCAGAATACAGCTACGATCCACCTGTCTTTTCGCATCCTCTACTCAGGCAGTTCCTCAGAGGGATCAAGAATGTAAAACCTCCTAGGAAACCACCATTACCAGCATGGGACTTGAACTTTGTGCTAGAAAAGTTGACACTCCCTCCGTTTGAACCAGCAGCAACAGCAGATTTGCAACACCTATCATGGAAAACTGCTTTCTTACTGGCAATTACTTCAGCAAGGAGGGTTTCAGAACTACAGGCCTTAATGGCAGTGCAACCCTTCCTAATCTTCCATCAAGATAGGGTGTCCATGAGAACTAATCCTACATTTATGCCTAAGGTGGTATCCAGAGTGTCTTTAAACCAGGCAATCCACCTACCTACCTTCTTTCCCAATCCACAGAACAGTGGAGAAAGACTACTGCATACCTTGGATGTACATAGGCAGTTACGCTACTACCTGGACAGAACCAAAGGCAACAGAAAAACTGACCAGCTTTTAGTAGCCTATGCAACAGGAAGGGAAGGAAAAGCAATTTCCAAACAGACAATCTCCAAATGGATAGGAAATTGCATAAGATTCTGTTACTCCTACCATGGAAAACCAATTCCACAGAACATAAGACCTCATTCTACAAGGGCTACAGCCACTACCACAGCTTTCTTACGAGGAGTGGCAACCAAGGACATTATTGAGGCGGCTACTTGGACCTCCGTGCATACATTTGCCAAGCATTATAATTTACCTCTATACTCTAGATCCCGAGCAGGGTTTGCCACTGCTGTACTGCAAGGGATCCTAACTACACCATAATTTTTCTTCCTCCACCCCTAGTTGGCTATGGTATTCTACCCATTTGTTATGACTGCAGATGCATCCATGAAGGACATAGTACAGTTTTGTACCTACCATAAATGTAGATGTCCGAACTGGATAGCATCTGCAGTCAGGATTACCCTCCCTCCTTCCCCTCTGTGGTATTCCTAGGGTATTTACCCTCCTTATAGCTAGCTGGGGGGAGTCTCTTATGGTGTATTTGTTTGTATATATGTACATACATGCTTATTTTTTGTGTTTGCCTTCTACCTTTTTTGGAAACATTGGCATTTATCCAAAATTTAGCTTTCCAAGAGGGCAACTGGCATCTGGGGCAAGAAACACTGAGGAAAATGGCGTCGGTTGATGCCTTTATACCCGAAGACCAGCAGAGATGACGTCGGGTGAAGTGCGACATCAGCCGAAGCCAGACCCAGACTTTGGAATCCGGCCGACCGAAGGGCTGCCTGATGACAGGACAACCCATTTGTTATGACTGCAGATGCTATCCAGTTCGGACATCTACATTTATGGTATGTACAAAACTGTACTTTTCTGTGTATATACACGATTGGCTCCTCTCCACCCCCACCAAGCACCTACTGGTCCAGGGCCCTCCGCTACACTCTAGCACTAGTGGAGATGTTCATCGTGCATACAGCTGCAGTCATAACAGATGGGTTCTCCTGCCGTCAGGCGGGTCCTCGGTCGGCCGAATTCCAAAGCCTAGGTCCGGCGTCGGTTGTCGTTGCTTCTTCCCTGACGTCAGTGCGACAGGGGTATAAAAGAACCAGCCGACGCCGTTTTCTCCAGTTTTTCTTGCCGCGCGGTGCCCGAAGCAGAAGCAGTTCGCAGGTGCCGGTCCGCCAGCTCCTGAAATAACGAAAATTTTGCAACCAAAGTCTTCTTGAAAGCTAAGTACCCCGTTGGGGAAACTTTTCTTGCCTCAGACCGATGTCAGACAAAGTTAATAATTGTATTTCATGTGGGAAGCAAATACCGCATAAGGATTTCCATTCCCTCTGTATTCCTTTTTTAGGCCCAGACGACGACGTCTCGGTCTGTCGTTTTTGTGCTACATTCAACAAGCGCACCGTTAAGCGTCGGGCGGAGTTCGCCCAGCATTATTTTGGCAAAACATTTAACTATATTATGTCGTCGGATACTCCGACTCCAGTTTTGTCTAAACAGCGCAAAGATAAGGACCGACACACAAGGTCCGCGCCCTCTACCGACACCACGCCAAAGCCGACTACACGTGTTCCGGTTCTCAGCAAGGCGCCTACGCAGCCCCTGACTAGCGACGACACTTCATTGGCGGTGTCTCCTTTGCCCGAGGTCGCAGGCTCCTCGGCCCACACCCCGACTACAGATACTGAAGCCACTCTTGGAGGTGAATCTCAAACTGCGGACAGGTCTATCTCCTCTCAAGGTGTCTTCAGACCTTCCTCTTCTTTTTCCATCAAGACTTTCACTAAGTCTAAAGCAGCCATGCATTCTAAGAGGCAAGCTACACAGGGTCCATCTCCAGGCCCCATGCCTAAAAAACAGATGCTGAAAATGGCTGAGGATTTAATTACTCTTATCAGGGGTTCTCAACCCCCCCCCCCCGGACAAAAGGCCCAGAGTGGAGGAAGAATCCCCCTCCTCTGATCAGGACTCCATTATATCAGAGCACTCTGAACAGGAACATTCTTACTCCCCTTTTGAAGACTCCGATGCAGAGGAGTCCATTCCATCTGTATCCCCCCCAGAGGATTACTCATTTGGGGAAACTTTGCATACCTTAAGGGAACACTTCCACTGGGAAGGCCAAGATTATTCAGATTCCAAGAAAAGGCTTAGGGAATTTCTCTTGCTACCTCAGCAAAGGCCTCTGGCTATACCTCCTGTCTTGGACATACTAGATGATGTGTACTCGGAGGCCTGCCTTAACCTGGATTCTCTACCTCCAGCCCCAGTCAAGCCTGACAGGTACTACAGGGTCCCTGACTCACACCAATTTCTATACAAAAGTCATGCTGCTGACCCAGAAACCATCTCACAGGGTCCCAAGGGAATTGAGGCTTCCACTGCTAAAAACCCATTACCTTCCGAGAGAGATTCTTGATCCTTAGAAAGGTGGGGAAAAAAGGTATATACCTCGGCCACCTTAACCATGAGGGCATTAAACTTGTCAGTTCCATATGCTAAAGTACCAACAGTTTTTGTTATCACAATTGAGAAGTAAAATGTCACAAGCTGAGCAACCAGACTTGAAGGAGTTGCAGAATTTGATGCACAGTGCAGAACAAGTGGGTAAACATACCTTACAATGTGGTTTTGATGCTCTAGAGGCCTCATGTAGAGCTGCTGTTACAGGATCAGTCATACATAGACATGCCTGTCTCAAGGAACAAACCTTACCAGATCATGTCAAAGCTAAATTACTAGATGCCCCTCTACAAAAGGATGTATTATTTGGTGCTAATGCTGAGGAGGTATTAAGGAAAATGGAGGAAAAGGCTAAATCATTGCAAACAGTGTAAGATTTTCTACAGGTACAACCCCCACGTTTCAGAAGAAATTGGTCTTCCAAAAATTGGTCCTTTCTAGCCACGGACAGACCCCAAAGAGGTAGATACAGGCGCCCGAGGGGCAGAGGGCAATCCCAAGGATCGTTTAGAGGCAGACAATGGCAAGCTCCTACACAAAGAGGTGGTGAGGATAACTCGCAACCATTCAGAAAGCAAGCCCAATGACTTTCCCCTTTGCATGCCAAGCAAGGCTCAAATGGCAGCACCCTTAGGCGGAAAACTGGCATTATTTTCAAAAAATTGGCATATTGTCACAAAAGACAAATGGATCCTGGACATTATAAACAGAGGCTACAGATTCCATTTTCACACCCTTCCAAAAATGAGAGGCATGCCAAACCTGCCACACAATCAAAGGGCAGAAGCACAAAGACAAATTTCAGATCTCTTAGACATGAAAGCTATTCAAGAGGTACCTACGCACGAACAAGGTCAAGGTTTTTATTCCAGACTATTCCTGGTACCAAGGAAGGGAAAAGATTGGAGACCTATTTTGGACGTATCCATCCTAAACACATTTCTACTCGTACCAAAATTCAAGATGCTCACTCTACAGCAGCTTCTTCCCATGCTGGGCAAGGAGTCTTGGCTGGTAACATTGGACCTCATGGAGGCATACCTGCATGTCCCAATCAGACAAAATTACAGAAGATACCTCAGATTTCTTGCAGGTTCGACCCATTATCAATTCTCTGCATTGCCCTTTGGCTTATCTACTGCGCCCAGAGTATTCACAAAATGCCTGGCATCAGTAATTGCCTACTGCAGACTTCATGGGATACAAATATACCCCTATTTGGACGACTGCCTGATCCAAGCGGACAGCAAGCACATTCTTCTGAAACATCTGGCTTATGTAATAATGTTGTTGAATTCTCTGGGGATACACAGTCAACAAAAAGAAATCAAGGCTAATACCCTCTCGGAAAATAATTTTCCTGGGTGCTAACTTGGACACAAACACCCAGATGGCCTACCTCATGCCAGAGAAGCAGGGGCAACTAACTCAATACTTCAGAACACTAGCAAATTGCACCAGGCTGACTGCAAGGAAAATCCTGCAGGCTCTGGGATTCATGGCATCTTGCATCTTACTAATCCCATGTGCAAAGCTGCATGTGAGGAAACTTCAATGGTACCTGAAAAACCTATGGTCTCAACACAGCCACAGCTTGGAAACAATAATACCACTAATTCCATGTCTTCAAAAGGAATTTCTGTGGTGGGCTCAAGCATGCCAAACAAACACAGGTCTCCCATTCAACAAGCCTCAAGCAAATCAAGTCATCACAACAGACGCCTCGGACTACGCCTGGGGGGCGCACATGACAGATTGGTGCATTCAGGGCAAATGGTCCCAAAAAGAAAAGCACCTTCACATCAATCAAAAGGAGATGCTAGCAGTAGTAAATGCTATTATAGCTTTCAAAGACCTTCTGCAACCAAGTCAACTATTGATAAGAACGGACAACAACATAGTAATGTGGTACATAAACAAGCAGGGAGGAACCCTTTCTTACCCCCTATGCAGACTGGCCATGTCACTTTGGAACATGGCCCTGGACTTACAAATCGAACTACAAGCGCAGTACTTGCCAGGCAAGGAAAACACGCTGGCAGACAACCTAAGCAGAAATATGACAGATCCACACGAATGGAAGTTGCATCCTCAAGTTTTTACAGAGATAATTCAAGCATGGGGAAGACATAGATCTCTTTGCCTCCCACAAAAATCACCAATTGACAAAATTCTGCTCAAGGATTTTTCATCCAAAGGCCTGGAGAGTGGACGCTCTCTCTTTCAGCTGGACATCAATGACAGTTTATGCCTTCCCACCTCTTCCTCTGCTGCCCAAAGTTCTATTAAAAACCAGAGCAGACAGACCAAAGATGATTCTCATTGCTCCAGACTGGCCGAGACAACACTGGTACCCACTCCTCAGGAGCCTGACGCATTCCCCACCATGGGCCCTGCCTCTAATGCCTCTTCTCCTGACTCAGCACAGCTTCAAAACTCTTCACAGCCGGCTAAAAACACTCAATCTAGCCACATGGAAGATTCCTTAGCATCACAACAGACCATACTCTCCAAGGAGGTGCAGGATGTCATTTTGGAGGCCAGAAGGCCGTCTACTAGAAAAGCTTACTCAGCAAAATGGAAACGGTTTTGTGTCTGGAATGAGAAAAAGGGCCAGGATCCTGGAAAACTGAACTTACCTCAAATATTACAGTATCTAGCTGAGCTGCTAAGCAGTGGACTTTCATTCTCCTCCATCAAAATACATGCCTCAGCCATTTCTGCAGAATACAACACTGATCCACCCTTATTCTCTCACTCCCTCTTGAGACAGTTCCTCAGAGGGGCTAAGAATCTAAAACCCCCAAGGAAACAACCAATACCTGCTTGGGATCTCAATTTAATTCTTGGAAAAACTGACCTTGCCTCCTTTTGAGCCAGCTGCCTCATCAGATTTGCAGCATTTGTCCTGGAAAACAGCTTTCCTTCTGGCTATTACCTCAGCTCGTAGGGTATCGGAACTACAAGCTCTCATGGCTATGCAGCCTTTTATCATCTTCCATCAGGACAGAGTTTCCTTACGAACCAACCCGTCCTTTATGCCAAAAGTGGTATCCAGGGTAGCTTTGAATCAGGCTATACACTTACCTACCTTTTATCCTAATCCTCAAAACAAAGGGGAGAGATTGCTACATTCCTTGGACATCCACAGGCAACTGCGTTATTATTTGGACAGAACAAAGCCTTTCAGAAAATCAGAACAGCTCTTTGTGTCCTATGCTGTAGGCACTCAAGGAAAGCCAATTTCCAAACAGACAATCTCAAAATGGATAGCCCACTGCATACGCTTTTGCTATTCTTTTCATGGCAAAACTGTACCTACAGGCATCAGATCTCACTCCACAAGGGCCACGGCTACCTCTGCAGCTTTTCTCAGAGGAGTTCTTACCAAAGATATTCTGGAAGCAGCCACTTGGAGTTCTGTGCATACCTTCTCCAAACACTACCACCTTCCACTATACTCCAAATCTAGAGCGGGCTTTGCCACTGCAGTCTTGCAGGGCAGTCCAGGTTTCCCTCCCTCCTTCCAGTCTTGGGACAGGCCTATTGGCTAACATCACCTCATGCAACCTGATTGGGGTATTCATTCTTGATGTATTTGCTTGCACTACTGTATTTTGATTATATGGCATTGCTTTATTACACAAATTTATGTATTGCCTTCATTCTGGGGGCACCTGACATCTGGGGCAGGAAAAAAGAAAATGGCGTCGGCTGGTTCTTTTATACCCCTGTCGCACTGACTTCAGGGAAGAAGCGACGATAACAGACGCCGGACCTAGACTTTGGAATTCGGCCGACCGAGGACCCACCTGACGGCAGGAGAACCCATCTGTTATGACTGCAGCTGTATTAGCACTCGAACATCTCCATTTATGGTAGGTACAAAACTGTACTTTGCTAGGCATCACCATACACTGGGAGAAGTCCAACCTTCATCCCACACAGGAATTGGAATTTATAGGGGCAGTATTCAACACCCAAACAAGCCTAGTCTCTCTCTCTCCTCACAGACTTCAGAGATTAAGGGCACAAGTACAAGTGATATTCTGTCGAAGGAAGGTGTCTGCAAGGGAAGTTCTACAGGCTCTGGGGTCTATGGCGGCAGCCATCCCAATTGTTCCCCTAGCCAGATTACATATGAGACTACTACATTGGCTCCATCTGTCCCAGTGGTTATCGACTCTTCATCCCCTGAGCTCACAGATCCTCATCACCAACTCCTGCAAACAAGATCTTCTCTAGTGGATGAGTACAGACGAAAATCTTTGGTGTCGCCCCTTCCAGACTCCCCAACCCTGCATCATGGTGACCACGGATGCTTCTTTGATAGGGTGGGGGGCCACTTCCAGGGAAAGGCAGTCCAAGGCACGTGGTCCAGCCTAAAGGTCAACTTGCATATCAATGTCCTGGAGTTAAGAGCGGTGCTGTTAGCGTTGCAAGCATTCTATCCGCTCCTTCCGTCCGGAACGATTGCTATCCAGTCGGTCAACATGTCTGTCTGTCTGGTACATAAACCGGGAGGGACCGAATCCTATCCCCTATGTCTCAAGGCCATGAGAATTTGGCATTGGGTGATACTTCCAACCGCTTTTTAATCGCAACACATATCCCGGGGAGCTCCAACGTGATTGTTTACAGGCTGAGCAGATGCATTATCTGTCCTCACGAGTGGTCTCAATCCAAGCGTGACGGCAGAAATTTTCAGCCATTGGGGCCAGCCATGCTGCGATCTTTTCACTTCTCTCTCAAACAACAAAAGCAGCAGCTACTTTGCTCTCTCTCCCCCTCACTGGGAGTCACCGAGAGATGCTTTGACTCACGATTGGCCCGCGGATCTCCTCTATGCTTACTCTCCGATGTTCTTCATGTTTCACTGTTGCAGTCATCACATTTGGGTTATCTGCCTGCTGGTAGCCCTCAGCCAGCCTGAATACCAGTGTCTTGGATTCCTGCGTTGGATGCTGTCTCTTCTTCCATGACATCAGGTCGTCAGGGGTATAACATATGCAGCCAACGCCATTATATCAGTCTTTCTTGCCGTGCGGTGCCCGAAGCAGTTTGCAAGTGCTGGTTGGCCTACTCCTGAAATTTTCGTTTTCGAGTTTCAGAACCAAAGTCTCAAAAAAATAATAAGTACCCCGTTGGGTATCTTTTTTTCTTGCTCCAACTGATGTCAGTAAAAGTTAACAATGGTCTTACCTGTGTAAAGCAAATACCTCAAAGATTTTCATTCGTACTACATTCCCTGCTAAGGCCCAGACCACAACGTTCCTCGCAGTCAGTTTTTTGCCTTGTTCAACCCCTGAACTATTTTGTCGTCGGGCTATCTTTGCAGCAAATTATTTTGGTACTCTGTATCCGTACTCCGAAATGGCTTCTTTAAGCCATCAGACTACCGATCTTCTGAATTAAACGTAAGGATAAAGACAGAGACAGACCGCATAGGTCCAAAACTGCCGACGCAACTTCTGTTAAGCTAGTCGCCATTCTGCCGGTACTCAGTGAGGTGCTTTCACAGCCCCCGATACCCGCTACTTCAAATTCGCAGGCCTCTACAGAGACCCATTTGGAGTCCGGTATGCCGCGAGATGCTTCTTCGACTAAGGAGCCTGCGGATGTCTCTGCTTTGGATGGGTCCGGAGCCGCTGTGCAGGCACCGTCTTCTGAGGGTGTATTCAGGCCTACAGACTTGCATTTTAAACCAACGCCATCTTCTTCTTCCAGGCCTAAAACTCGCACCACACCTAGAAAACCGATGTCCAAACCACATGCTCAGGCCCATATGCCTAAATAAATGCTTGGAATGGCTGAAGACCTTATTACCTTAATTATGGGAAGCCAGCCTTCCCTCTCTAAGAGACGTAGAACTGATTTTCCTTCTAATTCTTCTGATCAGGAATCTGATATTTCTGTTCCTTCTGATAACCAGGATTTGCCCTTATCTACCTATGAGTATTCTGATGCAGAGGATTCCATCTCCTCTGCTTCCCCTCCAGAAGATTTTTCTATTGGTGAAACCTTGCCCACTCTTAGGGAGCATTTCTGCTGTGAAAGCCAGGATTACTCTGACTCCAAAAAGCTATCCCTCCTGTTCTGGACATTGTAGATTATGCTTTCTTGGAATCTAGCCTTTCACCAGACACTTAACCTCCAGCTCCCAGAAGACCTGACAGGTATTGCATAGTACCTGACTCTCACAAGTTCCTCTTCAAGAATCGTACTGCAGATCAAGAGACCATGTGCCAAGGACCAAAAGGCATTAAGGCTGCTACTGCCAAAAATCCTACCCCTTCTGATAGAGATTCTAGAGCCTTGGACAGATTGGGTAAGAAGGTATACACTTCTGCTACTTTGGCCATTAGGCCTTTAAATTGCCAGTTTCGTATGTTAAAGTACCAGCGGCATGTTATGGGACTACTTAGAGAAAATTATGTTGATTCCTGATTGTGCTGAACACAGTATTTAATGTATTCTGCAGAACAAGTTGGTAAACATACTTTGGAATGTGGTTTTGACTCTAGAAGCATCTTGCAGGGCTGCTGTCACTGGGTCTGTACTTAGAAGGCATGATTGGCTTAAGGAGCAAAGCTTGCCAGATCATGTAAAAGCTAAATTACTGGATGCTCCCTTAAACCAAGACCGCCTGTTTGGCAACAAAGCAGAAGTCCTCGAAAGGATGGAGGAAAACATTAAATCTATGCAAACTGTTAAAGATTTCCTAAAAGTACAGCCTCCCAGATTTAGTAGGCATTGGCCTTCAAAGAATTGGTCCTTTCCAGTCTCTTCCAGGCCTTCTCAGTCCAAACCCAGGAACAGCAGACCACCTAGGTTACAGTCTCTGGCTATGCACAGGCCTAAGCAGTGGGGTTCTCCCACTTCCAAAGCAGGGATTCGTAAGCTACCCCCCTACAGAAAAATGGCACAATGACTTAACCATAACCCTTCCAAGCCCTGCTCAACTGCCTCTAGGAGAAAAGCGCGCCCTGCATGCAAAAAACTGCGAACTCATTACCCAGGACAAATGGGTTTTGAATATAGTTTCCCAAGGATGCAGGATGTCCTTCAAGGATGCATCTGCAGTCCTAACAAATGGGTTGTCCTGGCCTCAGGCAGCCCTTCGGTCGGCCGTATTGCAAAGTCTGGGTCTGGCCTCGGCTGATGTTGCACTTCACCCGACGTCATAGCTGCAGTTCTTCGGGTATAAAGGCATCAGCCGATGACATTTTCCTCAGTCTTTCTTGCCGCGTGGCGCCCGAAACAGAAGCTGTTCGCAAGTGCCTGTCGGTCAGAACCAAAGATTGCTACTACCGAAGACTTCTAAAAAGCTAAGTACCCCGTTGGGGACACTTTCTTGCCTCAGCCGATGTCAGAAAAAGTGAATAACTGTTTAACTTGTGGGAAACAAATACCTCATAAAGATTTCCACTCTTACTGCCTACCTTGTTTAGGCCCAGACCACGACGTAGCAGCTTGTCTAGCCTGTGCTTCCTTCAACCGACGGACACTTAGACGTCGGTCGGAGTTTGCAGAGGAGTTTTTCGGCTCAGCTTTTGCTTATATCATGCCGTCGGAGACTCCGACTTCACATTTAGCTAAAAAGCGTAAGGAAAAGGACCGACACTCGCGGTCCTCTGTTTCGGCCGAAACCGCGGTTAAGCCAACCGCGAGTGTCTCGGTTTCGGCTGAAACCGAGTCTGCGGTTCTTCCTTCGGCCGAAAGCATGCCTCCTACTACCGAGGCCTCTTCCAGCATGGCTGAATCTGCTACTGAAATTCCACCTGCTGCAGTTTCTCAGTACTTATCAGATACTATCCCCCTAGATGTATCTTCTCCTGCACGTGGAGCTGCTAGGCCCCCTGCATCCATGTCAATTAAGGCTTTTGCCAGGGCCAAAGCAGCTAAATCTTCTAAGGCCGTGCCTACTAAAGCCCCCTCTCTCAGGCCTAGCTCTAGTACTCAAATGCTTAGTCTAGCAGAGGATCTCATTTCTTTGATCAGGGGAACCCAGTCTCACCCTGACAGGGCCTCTCACCCCCCTCCAGAGAAGAGGCCTAGAGCAGAGCCCCCTGAGCCAGTTTCTACTGATTACTCCTCAGATGATTCAGAAAATACAAACCCTCCTGAGGGCCCCTATTCTCCATTTGAGGACTCTGATGCAGAAGACTCCATTCCTTCTGCCTCTCCTCCTGAGGAATTTTCTTTTGGGGAAACCTTGCATGCTATGAGGGAACAATTTCAATGGCAGGGCCAGGATTTTTCAGACTCTAGGAAAAGGCTTAGGACCTTTTTGCATTTGCCACAGCATAGGCCTTTTAGCCATTCCTCCAGTACTTACAGTTGTGGATGATGCATTTAATGATGCTTGTACTGCTCCTGATTCACTTCCTCCGGTCCCTGCTAAGCCCGACAGATACTACAGGGTTCCGGACACACATTATCACTTGTATAAGGCTCCTTTTGCAGATCCTGAAACTATTTCACAGGGCCCCAAGGCTGTAGCAGCTACCTCTGTCAAGAACCCCCTCCCCTCTGAAGGGGAATCTAGGGCCTTAGAGAGATGGGGTAAAAAAGTTTGTACTTCTGCTACTCTTTCGGCTAGGGCCTTAAACTGTCAATTCCACATGATTCAGTATCAGGAATTTATGTTAGATCAGTTAACTAAAAAACTGTCCTCGCCTGAACCTTTGGACCGAAAGTCTCTTCAAGACATGGTACATAACATTCAGCAGGTCAGTAATCATTCCTTAAAATGCGGCTATGATGCACTGGAGGCTTCCTTTAGATCAGCTATGACTGGTACCGTGATCAGAAGGCATGCATGGTTAAAAGAGCAGTCCTTACCAGACCATGTAAAGTCAAAGCTCCTAGATGCTCCCATGGATAAGCACAATTTGTTTGGCTCCCCTGCACAGCAAGTACTGAAAAAGGTGGAAGAAAAAGCAAAATCTGTCCAGACAGTCAAGGATTTCTTACAGGTCCCGCCACCAAGGTTTAGTAGGAACTGGCCTTCCAAGAATTGGTCCTTTCCAGACACCACTAGAGCACAGAGAGGCAGGAATAGGCGCCCAAGAGGCAGAGGTCAATCCAGAGGTGCCTACAGGGGACGTCAGTGGCAGCCTAACAACCAGCGAAGTACTGCCACAGATCCAGCCACTACCACTTCCACAGGACAATCACAGTGACTTGGCTCTAAAACTGCCTACCAGGGAACAACTAGAAGCACCCTTAGGCGGAAAGCTAGCCTTATTTTCAGTAAACTGGCATTACATTACAGGAGACAAATGGATTTTACAGACAATAGACAAAGGTTACAGGTTTCACTTCCATACTCTACCAAGGAAGAGAGGAATGCCAAACCTACCTCCAAATCAAAAGACAAACGCTCTACAACAAATAGACCACTTAATAAGGATGAGAGCTATAGAAAAGGTACCGTCTATGGAACAAGGGCAAGGATTTTACTCCAGACTTTTCCTGGTGCCAAGAAAGGAAAATCAATGGAGACCTATTCTCGACCTGTCCGCTCTAAACACATATCTCATTGTTCCAAAATTCAAGATGCTGACCCTACAGCAGCTTCTTCCCATGCTGGGCAAGGAGTCTTGGCTGGTGACTCTGGATCTCAAGGAGGCGTACCTGCACGTCTCCATACGACCAAATTGCAGAAGATACCTCAGATTTCTTGCAGGATCAGAGCATTATCAATTCTCAGCATTGCCTTTTGGCTTATCTACTGCGCCCAGAGTATTCACGAAATGCCTGGCATCAGTAATTGCTCATTGCAGGCTTCAGGGAATTCAAATTTATCCATACTTGGACGACTGCCTGTTACAAGCGGACAGCAAAGACAAATTAACAAAAGATTTGAAAAAGGTTATTCACCTGCTGCAAGCCCTGGGATACACAGTCAACACAAAAAAGTCAAGGCTGATACCATCCCAAAGGATAACATTCCTGGGTGCAGAACTGGACACATTAAACCAGATGGCATTCCTCACAGCAGAAAAACAGAAGCAGCTACCACTCTATTTCATGGCATTAACAACGCAGAACCAGCTTACAGCAAGGAAAATCCTGCAAGCCTTGGGTTACATGGCATCCTGCATAATATTAATTCCACACGCCAGACTACATATGAGGAAGCTACAATGGTACCTGAGGAATTTATGGTCTCAGCACAAGCACAGCCTAGAGACCCAAATTCCAATAATTCCATGCCTAAAGCAAGAATTCCTGTGGTGGGCCCAGGCCTGTCAATTGAACAAAGGACTGCCCTTCCTCAGGCCTCACCCAAGCCAGACTATCACCACGGACGCCTCAGACCTCGGTTGGGGGGCACACATGGTGGACAAGTGCATACAAGGCTTATGGACTCAAGACCAGATGAACCTACACATAAACCAAAAAGAAATGCTGGCAGTAAAACAGGCAATTCAGACATTCAGACCATTTCTTCAACAGGGTCATTTGATGATAAGGACGGACAACACCACAGTTATGTGGTATATCAACAAACAGGGAGGCACACATTCATATCCTTTGTGCCGGATGGCAATGGACCTCTGGAATGTGGCCCTGAGCCACAACATTCAGCTCCAGGCCATATTTGTGCCAGGAAAAGAAAATATACTGGCAGACATCTTAAGCAGAACCACCACGGATGCCCACGAATGGATGCTGCATCCAGACATCTTCAAAACCATCACAAGAAAATGGGGACAACCAGAAATAGACCTATTCGCATCCCCACACAACCACCAATTGGAAAAATTCTGCACAAGGACATACCACCCACATGCTTGGAAAGTGGACTCCCTATCCTTCAGTTGGGAAAACCTGACAGCATATGCATTCCCACCTCTTCCTTTGATGCACAAAGTGCTACTGAAGATCAAAGAAGATCACCCGAGGATCATCTTGATTGCTCCAGATTGGCCGAGGCAACATTGGTACCCGCTACTGAGGAGTGTGTCCCGGGAACACGCATGGCCTCTACCCCTACTGCCTCTTTTGCTAACACAGAACAAATTCAAAATCCTGCATCCAAACTTGAAAACACTGCAGCTAGCTGCTTGGAACATTACATAAGGAAAAATAACCCAGATTTATCTCAAAGGGTTAAAGACATTATCCTGGAGGCTCGCAGATCCTCAACAAGGAAAACTTATTCAGCAAAATGGAAAAGATACCTCATTTGGAGTGCAACAAAAGGAGTGGAGGCATCATTGCCAAACATAGCCAACATCCTGGAATACTTAGCAGAGCTTTTCCACAATGGTCTGTCTTACTCCTCCATTAAGATTCATGCATCAGCAATTTCAGCAGAATACAACATGGATCCTCCAGTCTTTTCTCAACCTCTACTCAGGCAGTTTCTCAGAGGAATTAAAAATGTAAAGCCACCAAGGAAACCACCATTGCCTACTTGGGACTTGAACTTTGTGTTAGAAAAATTGACACTACCCCTTTGAACCAGCAGCAACAGCAGAATTACAGTACTTATCTTGGAAAACTGCATTCCTGCTTGCAATCACTTCAGCTAGAAGGGTTTCTGAATTACAGGCATTAATGGCAGTACAGCCCTTCCTTATCTTCCATCAGGATAGAGTGTCCATGAGAACTAACCCTACCTTTATGCCAAAGGTGGTCTCCAGGGTATCATTAAACCAAGCGATACACCTACCAACATTCTTCCCCAACCCGCAGAACAGGGGGGAAAGATTGCTGCATACCTTGGATGTACACAGACAATTACGCTACTACCTGGACAGAACCAAGAACAATAGAAAAACTGACCAGCTTCTGGTAGCATATGCAACAGGAATGGAAGGAAAAGCAATTTCAAAACAGACAATCTCAAAATGGATAGGAAATTGCATTAGATTTTGTTACTCTTTTCATGGAAAGGCAACTCCAGAAAACATCAGACCTCACTCCACAAGGGCTACAGCCACTACTACAGCTTTCTTACGAGGAGTGGCTACCAAAGACATTTTAGAGGCTGCTACTTGGAGCTCTGTGCATACATTTGCCAAGCATTATAATCTGCCTTTATACTCCAGATCCCGAGCAGGCTTTGCCACTGCTGTTTTGCAAGGGATCTTAACTACACCATAAAACTCTTAGTGCCTCCTTAGTGCCTCCTCCCCCAGTTTGGCTGTGGTATTCTACCCATTTGTTAGGACTGCAGATGCATCCTTGAAGGACATAGTACAGTTTTGTACCTACCATAAATGTAGATGTCCGAGGTATGCATCTGCAGTCAGGATTACCCACCCTCCTTCCCTCTGTGGTACTCCTAGGGTATTTGCCCATCTTGTAGCTAGCTGGGGGAATCTATTATGGTGTATTTGTTTGTATATATGTATATACATGTTTATTTCAATTTGCTCTCTATTGTTTGGAAACATTTGCATTTATCCAAATCTAGCCTTCCTAGAGGGCACCTGGCATCTGGGGCAAGAAACACTGAGGAAAATGGCGTCGGCTGATGCCTTTATACCCGAAGAACTGCAGCTATGACGTCGGGTGAAGTGCGACATCAGCCGAGGCCAGACCCAGACTTTGGAATCCGGCCGACCGAAGGGCTGCCTGAGGCCAGGGCAACCCATTTGTTAGGACTGCAGATGCATACCTCTCGGACATCTACATTTATGGTAGGTACAAAACTGTACTTTCCACTTCCACATCCTACCAACCCCAAACGGTTGACCAGACCCTACACCCAAATCAGTGGGCAGAGACTCAACAGCAGGTTCTCTTTCTTCTATCAGGGCTGTTCAACCTGTCTCAGCAGAACAAAGGGGACAAGGTTTTTATTCAAGACCTTTCCTGGTTCCCAGAAAAGACAGCTCCTGGCGTCCTATCCTGGACCTCTATTCTAAACACCTTTCTGGTAATCCCAAAATTCAAAATGCTAACACTTCAACAGCTGCTTCCTATGCTAGGCAAAGATGCCTGGTTGGCAACCTTAGACTTGAAGGAAGGTTATCTCCACATTCCAATAAGGGAGTCTTGCAGGAAATACCTACACTTCAGTTCTCTGCTGCACCCAGGGTATTCACAAAGTGTCTAGCTCCAGCCATTGCATTTTGCAGGCAGAGAAATATTCAGATATACCCATACTTGGACAATTGTCTGATTCAGGCAGAAAGCCAGGACTTGCTATTAAAACATTTGGCATTCATAAAGAAATGTCTAACCTCACTGGGGTATACCATAAACTAAAAGAAATCTCGCCTAGTACCCTGCCAACAGATTGTATTCCTGGGAGCAAGCTTCAACACAACTTCCCAGATGGCTTCCTCACTCCAGAGAAACAAGTTTATTTGACAACCTACTTCAAACTATTGGCCACAAAGACCCAGCTATCTGCAAGGAAAATTCTGCAAGCCCTGGGGTTTATGGCCTCTTGCATTCTACTAATTCCATATGCAAGACTGCATATGAGGAAACTATAGTGGTATCTAAAAAGCCTATGGTGTCAACATTCTCAGGACCTGGAATCAATGATTCCTATCATTCCTTGTATAAAGACAGAGTTCCTTTGGTGGGCAGAGGCCTGCTACCACAACAAGGGGCTCCCTTTCACTCTCCCCCTGCCGCCCAAACCCTAACAGATGCATCAGACTATGCATGGGGAGCTCACTTGGCAGGGCAGTGCATTCAGGGCAAATGGAACCCGAGACAGATGCACCTGCATATCAACCAAAACGAAATGTTAGCAGTACGGAATGCCCTGACAGCCTTCAAAGACTGCATTCTTCCAGGAAGACTATTGGTAAAGACCGACAACACTACAGTTATGTGATACATAAACATGCAGGGGGGAACCCACTCGTACCCTCTCTGCAGACTAGCCATGGCTCTGTGGAACACAGCCTTGAGCTACCAAGTGCACCTACAAGCTCAATTCCTGCCAGGCAAGCTAAATTCACTGGCAGATGACCTAAGCAAAAATCTCATGGACCTACACGAATGGAAACTGGAACCAAAAATGTTCAACCTCTTGAGGAACAAATGGGGGACTCCAGAGGTAGACCTGTTTCCTCCCCTCAGAACTACCAGTTGGACAAATTCTGCTCAAGGACGTCCCACAGTCAAGCTTAGAAAGTGGATGCCCTGTCCTTTACCTAGGAAAGCCTCTCTGTTTATGCCTTTCCCCCTCTGCCTCTCCTCTCAAAGGTTCTACAAAAGATCAAGCAGGACAAGCCATGGACAATACTGATTGCACCAGACTGGCCATGCCAGCACTGGTACCCCTCTTGCGCAGTATGACACTGCTGGAACCATGGCACCTGCCTCAGACCCCCTTCACTGCTGTACCAGCAGGCGGGCCAGATTCTGCACCCTCAGCTTCAAACCCTGAACCTTGCAGCCTGGCGAATTCCTTGAGCTCTCCAATAGCATCCCTCAGTAAGCAGGTGCTAGATGTTATACTGGAGGCAAGGAGGCCTAGTACTAGAAAATCCTATGCTGAAAAGTGGAAAAGATACTGTTCCTGGAACCAGACTGTGGGGATGTGCACAACGGTGCCCAGCTTACCTCATATTTTTCAGTACTTAACAGAAATGCTCCACAAGGGCCTAATGTTCTCGTCAATTAAAATTCATACCTCTGCCATTTCAGCACATTATAATACTGAGCTACCCCTCTTCTCTCACCCCCTGCTAAAGCACTTCCTTAGAGGGGCCAAAAATTTGATGCCCCAGGATAGCCCCTACTCCAGCCTGGGACCTTGGCTTTGTATTAGAAAAGCTCACTCTCTCTCCCTTTGAGCCAGCTGCAACTGCAGAGTTGAAATTCCTTTCTTGGAAAACAGCCTTTCTTCTAGCTATCACTTCAGCAAGAAGAGTGTCTGAATTACAGGCCCTCATGGCAGTGGAACCCTTCATTATCTTCCATGCAGACAAGGATGTCCTTCAAGGATGCATCTGCAGTCATCACATATGGGTTGTCCTGCCTCAGGCAGCCCTTCGGTCAGCCGGATTCCAAAGTCTGGGTCCGGCGTCAGCTGATGTCGCCCTTTCCCCGACGTCACAATGCCTGGGGTATAAAAGCGTCAGCCGACGCCATCTTCCTCAGTCTTTCTTGCCGCGTGGTGCCCGAAGAAGCTAGGGGCTCCTACAGAGGCCGTCAATGGCAACCTCCAATCTAGACAGGCAGTTCAGGATCTGCAACTGCTGCACAAGGACAAACTCAATGACTCTGCTTTGACTCCGCCAACCAGGGCTCAATTAGAAGCACCTTTGGGCGGAAAGCTTTCTTTATTCTCAAGAAATTGGCACAACATTACAAGAGACAAATGGACACTCCAAATAATGGACAACGGATACAGGTTCCATTTCCACACATTGCCAAAAAGAAAAGGCATACCAGGTCTGCCACCAAATCAAAGGACAGAGGCTTTAAAACAAATCTCAAACTTACTACAAATGAAAGCCATAGAAAAAGTTCCTATTTCAGAACAAGGCCAA
This sequence comes from Protopterus annectens, assembly GCF_019279795.1. Classification (NCBI taxonomy): domain Eukaryota; kingdom Metazoa; phylum Chordata; order Ceratodontiformes; family Protopteridae; genus Protopterus; species Protopterus annectens. The sequence goes on along the minus strand of NC_056730.1, from coordinate 1,081,642,173 downwards.
GGATTTTACTCCAGACTATTCCTTGTTCCAAGAAAAGAGCATCAATGGAGGCCTATTCTCGACTTGTCCGTACTGAATACTTATCTCATTGTGCCAAAATTCAAAATGCTGACTCTAGGCAGCTCCTTCCCATGCTGGGCAAGGGGTCTTGGCTGGTTACTCTAGACCTCAAGGAGGCATACCTGCATGTCCCTATCAGACAAAGGTGCAGAAGATACCTCAGATTTCTTGCAGGGTCAGAGCATTATCAATTCTCAGCATTGCCCTTTGGCTTATCTACTGTGCCCAGAGTATTCACGAAATGCCTGGCATCAGTAATAGCACACTGCAGACTCCAGGGGATTCAAATATACCCATATCTGGACAACTGCCTTATACAAGCGGACAACCAACAAACTCTGATAAAGGACTTAAATTATGCCATCAATCTTCTACAGGCCTTGGGATATACAGTCATCATGCACAAATCAAGACTTGTTCTATCCCAAAGAATAACCTTTCTGGGTGCGGATCTAGATACAACCACCAAAATGGCTTATCTCACAGAAGAAAAACAAAGTCAACTACCTGATTACTTCAAGAATCTGACAAGACAAACTCAGCTGACTGCAAGGAAAATCCTGCAGGCCCTGGGTTACATGGCATCCTGTATTCTTCTGATTCCACAAGCAAGGCTACATATGAGAAAGCTACAGTGGTACCTAAGGAGTTTATGGACTCAGCACAGTCACAGTTTGGAAACTTTAATCCCACTCATTCCATGCCTTCACAAGGAATTTCTGTGGTGGGCTCAGGCCAGCCAGTCCAACAGAGGGCTGCCCTTCACAAAGCCAAAAACCTCCCAAACTATTACAACAGACGCTTCAGACCTAGGTTGGGGAGCACACATGGAGGGCAGAGGTATTCAAGGACAGTGGTCACGAAAGGAGCTACGCATGCACATAAATCAAAAAGAAATGCTAGCAGTGATGCATGCAATCGAGGCCTTCAAACTCTTTCTGCATCAAGGCCATCTACTAATAAGGACAGACAACACCACAGTTATGTGGTACATAAACAAGCAAGGAGGTACCCATCCTTACCCTCTGTGCAGACTGGCAATGAATCTATGGGATCTTTCCTTGAAACTCAATATACAGCTACAAGCTCAGTTTGTGCCAGGGAAGGACAATACACTGGCGGACAGCTTAAGCAGAAATATCATGGATGCACACGAATGGATGCTGCACCCAGACATTTGCCAACAGATAACACAATCTTGGGGGAGCCCAGACATAGATCTATTTGCATCCCCCCACAATCATCAACTAAAGAAATTCTGCTCAAGGACATACCACCCACAAGCGTGGAAAGTGGACGCCCTCTCTTTCAGCTGGAGAAATCTGACAGTGTATGCATTTTCTCCTATTCCATTAATGACCAAGGTGCTACTGAAGATCAGGGCAGAGCAGCCAAATGTGATCCTGATAGCTCCGGACTGGCCAAGACAGCACTGGTACCCACTGCTAAGGAGCATGTCATGTACAAAGCCATGGCCCCTACCTCTATGGCCACTTCTACTGACACAGCACAGATACAAAACTCTTCACTCCAACCTGAAAACATTGCAACTAACAGCGTGGAGAATACCTTGACTCCTCTTCAGGATAAGCTATCCCAGAGAGTAAAGAATATTATTCTGGAAGCTCGCCGCCCTTCCACAAGGAAGACATACTCAGCAAAATGGAAAAGATTTCTCATCTGGAACACCACAAAGGGCCTAGATGCGACAATGATGAACATGGCACATATCCTGGAATATTTGGCAGAAATGTTCCACAATGGACTGTCTTACTCTTCTATTAAGATTCAAGCTTCAGCAATTTCAGCAGAGTACAATACTGATCCTCCTGTCTTTTCTCATCCTCTCCTAAGACAGTTTCTAAGAGGGATCAAAAACATCAAACCTCCTAGGAAACCATCTCTACCTGCTTGGGACCTTATGTACGTGTTGGAAAAACTAACACTGCCTCCATTTGAACCAGCAGCATCTGCAGATCTACAGTACCTCTCATGGAAGACTGCTTTCCTTCTGGCAATAACCTCAGCAAGAAGAGTTTTGGAATTGCAGGCCCTGATGGCAGTTCAGCCATTTATTTTCCATCAGGATAGAGTTTCATTAAGAACTAATCCTACCTTTATGCCAAAGGTGGTATCCAGGGTTTCATTGAATCAAGCCATTCACTTGCCTACCTTCTTCCCAAATCCACAAAACAAAGGGGAGAAACTGCTGCACACCCTGGACATTCACAGACAGTTGCGCTACTACTTGGACAGAACTAAATGTTTCAGAAAAACTGACCAGCTGCTGGTAGCATATGCTGCTGGTACTCAAGGAAAAGCAATTTCCAAACAGACAATTTCAAAATGGGTAGGAAATTGCATCCGCTTTTGTTACTCATTTCATGGAAAGACTGTACCAGCTAACATTAGACCTCATTCTACGAGAGCCACAGCCACCTCCACAGCTTTCTTAAGAGGAGTGGCTACAAAAGACATTTTAGAAGCTGCCACATGGAGCTCCGTGCATACATTTGCCAAGCATTACAATTTACCTCTATATTCCAGATCCAGAGCAGGCTTTGCTACGGCTGTCCTGCAGGGTATCTTAGCTACACCATCCTTTTCCTAGTACCTCCACCCCCAGATTAGCTATGGTATTCTACCCATATGTGATGACTGCAGATGCAGCCTTGAAGGACATAGTACAGTTTTGTACCTACCATAAATGTAGATGTCCGATAGGTATGCATCTGCAGTCAGGTTTACCCTCCCTCCTTCCCCTCTGTGGTACTCCTAGGGTGCTTACCTCTCTATTAGCTAGCTGGGGGATCTATTATGGTGTATTTGTTTTATACATATATATATATATATTTTTTTTTTTTGCAAATGTTTGGATTTTTTATTGCATTTCTCCAAATTTAGCCTTCCTAGAGGGCACCTGGCATCTGGGGCAAGAAAAACTGAGGAAGATGGCGTCGGCTGACGCTTTTATACCCCAGGCGTTGTGATGTCAGGTTAAGGGCGACATCAGCCAACGCCGGACCCAGACTTTGGAATCCGGCCGACCGAAGGGCTGCCTGAGGCAGGACATGCCGACCGAAGGGCTGCCTGAGGCAGGACAACCCATATGTGATGTCTGCAGATGCATACCTATCGGACATCTACATTTATGGTAGGTACAAAACTGTACTTTTCCCTCAAGACCAATCCTTCCTGTATGCTCAAGGTGGTGTCTAGTGTGGCCCTAAATCAGTCCATTCATTTGCCTACTTTTTTCCCTAATCCACAGAACAAAGGAGAACGAATACTGCACTCTCTGGACGTGCACAGACAACTTCGATTTTATCTGGACAGGACTAAGCCTCTCTGAACAGCTGCTAGTTGGCTTTGCTGCAGGGGCAGCGGGGAAGGCCATTTCAAAGCAAACCATTTCTAAATGGATAGCCCATTGCATTAATTTCTGCTACAAGTGCCATGGACAACCTGCCCCCCAGGGGATAAGATCACATTCCACCAGGGATGCATCTACCTCTACAGCCTTTTTCAGAGGAGTCCCTACCAGGGACATCCTAGAAGCTACTACCTGGAGCTCTGTACATACCTTCACCAAGCATTACCACATGCCTATTTTTTCTAAATCCAGAGCTGGTTTTGCCACTGCAGTTTTGCAGGGCTTAATAGCTGGCCCTAATGCTCTCTAACTTCCTCCTCCCTTCCTTAGCTTTGGGAATCAACCCAAATGTGACTGCAGGAGTGAAACACGAAGAACATAGTACAGTTGTGTACACTTACCATAAATGTAGATGTTAGAGTGTATTCACTGCTGCAGTCCTGGTTACCCTCCATCTAGCCCCCTGACTTCTCTTGGCTCTACCTTTCCTTTTTGTTTGGTGTATTTAAGTTTTCTAGTGTATTTGCTTTATGTTGGAGGTGTACCATAACATATAATTGCTTCCCATTGTGGGGGCACCTGACATCTGGGGCAAGAAAAACTGATGTAATGGCGTTGGCTGCATGTTTTATACCCCTGACGACCTGATGTCATGGAAGAAGAGAGAGCATCTGACACAGGAATCCAAGACTCTGGTATTCAGACCGGCTGAGGGCTACTTGCAGGCAGTAACCCAAATGCAATGACTGCAACAGTGAATACACGAACATCTACATTTATGGTAAGTGTACACAACTGTACTTTGTCTTGCCATAACATTCCATCTGAGTTGTTGATCATCTTCCAGTCCATCATACCCTTCCACCGTCCCCCACCAAAGGCTCCAGGCGGATCTTCTGGGTCCTTGTGGCGTTTCAGGGTTTCTGTGCAGAGATGGCCTCTGTCTTTCTGTTTCTTCTATATGTTGCATGCAAACTCGATCTGAGGTAACTGAGAGAAGGGCATTGTGGGTAGCAGCTTAGCTCGAGAGTTTTTTTGTTTGTGAGCTTGGTATAAGGCCTACTCGGTTTTGAGGGCTCCGAACCAAACCCATATGTGATGACTGGAAGAAGATCAACAACTCAGATGGAACATTATGGTAAGACACAACTTATTTTTCATCAGAAAGCAATCACAGCCTGTTCCCTCTTCTAGGCCTAGGAAAACCACCAGCAAGCAATCCACTCCTGCTAGAGCCACACCATCTACTAGCCAGAGGATGCCCTTTCAAGACAGGCCAGGTAGTGTGTGACTATTTGCCAGCCTTGAAACCCCCACCCCCTCCTTCTGAACCTCTCTCCTTACGTCTCTCTCACTGTCTGCAAGTGTGGAGACTCATCACTTCAGACAAGTGGGTTCTTTCAGTAATAGAACACGGGTACTTTGTGACCTGGATCATTCCACCAAAGAGAGAGGGAATTCCCCAGCCCCCCAAAAAACATCTTTCCCTCTTAAAACCAGTGCTAGGCAACCTTGTACCATCCAGCTGATCCCACTGTCTGCTTTGAGAAAAGGCTTTTACTCCAGGGTTTTTCTGGTTCCAAGAAAAGAAGCACCCTGGAGGCAAATTCTAGACCTCTCACGTCTGACCCTCTTCTTTCGTGTACCCACTTTCAGGATGCTTACATTGCCAACTCTCTTCCCACTCCTCCTCCCTCAAGGGTTCATGGCCACCTTGGACATCAAGGATGCCTAGCTCCACATCCGTATAAGGCCCAGCGTCAAGAGGTACCCAAGCTTCTCAGTGGCCTTTTCTCACCTTCAATTCTCTGCCTTGATGTCCTTCAAGAATGCAACTGCAGTCATAAGATATGGGATGTCCTGCGTCAGGCAGCCCTCGGTCGGCCGAATTCCAAAGTCTGGGTCCGGCGTAGGCTGGTGTCGCCTCCTCTCCGACGTCACCATGGCTGGAGTATGAAGGCATCGGCCGACGCCATCTTCTTCAGTCTTTCTTGCCGCGCGGTGCCCGAAGCAGAAGCAGTTCGCAAGTGCCGGTCGGTCAGCTCCTGTGTTTACAGTACCGAAGTCATCTAAAAGCTAAGTACCCCGTTGGGGAACATTTATTCTTGCCTCAGCCGATGTCAGAACAAATTGAGAAAGTTAATAATTGTTTGTCTTGTGTAAACAAATACCTCATAAGGACTTCCATTCTCTCTGCCTTCCTTGCCTGGGCCCAGACCACGACGTTTCAGCCTGTGCTGCCTGTGCTTGCTTTAATAAGCGCACTCTCAGGCGCCGGGCAGAATTCGCTGAGGACTTTTTCGGTGAATCCTTTACGTACGTCATGCCATCGGATCAACCGACTTACCCTATCTGCTAAAAAACGCAAGGACCGGGACCGACATCCTCGGCCCGCGTCCACTACCGATGCTACTCCCAAACCCTCTGCTAGTGCTCCGGTCCCTTCGGAAGTGGTAAATCTACCGCTCCAGGCTGACGACACAGCGTTAACACGACCTTCGGTCTCGGAGATCTCTCTGGTGCCGGTTGTTGATTTTCCTCCGGAAACCGAAGTTCTGGATCTACCCGACACCATTTCTGTGGACAAGGTTACGCCTGCACGTGGGGCTGCTAGGCCTCCTGTATCCATGTCCATCAAGGCCTTTGCACGTGCTAAGGCCGCCAGCCAGGCCAAGGCCCATCCTAGACCTACTGCCCAGGCCCCTTCTTCTGATAAGCAGATCATGTCTCTGGCTGCTGATCTTATTTCCCTTATCAGGGGGTCTCAGCCTCATCCGGAAAGGGGTTCCCAGCCACCTGCAGAGAAAAGGCCCAGAACTGAGCAGGCGGACGACCTCTCCTCGGATGAAGCCTCTGGGGATTCTGAACCCTCAGATGCCCAAGAAGAATCCTTCCAGGCCTACGAGGACTCTGATGCTGAGGAATCAATTCCCTCTGCCTCCCCTCCAGAGGATTTCTCTTTTGGTGAAGTCCTGCATTCCATGAGGGAACATTTTCAATGGCAGGGTCAGGAATTCTCTGACTCCAGGAAAAGGCTTCGTACCTTCCTCAAGCTTCCCCAGCACAGGCCTTTAGCTATTCCACCTGTTATGGATGTCTTGGATGATGTTTTCTCTGACTCCAGTGCTAACCCTGATTCTCTTCCTCCGGCTCCTATCAAGCCGGACAGATATTATAGGGTCCCTGACACTCACATGCACCTTTTTAAGGCCCACTCTGCGGATCTAGAAACTATTTCACAGGGCCCCAAGGGAGTGGCTGCCTCCTCTGCCAAAAACCCACTGCCAGCAGACAGGGAAGCAAGGTCCCTGGAGAGATGGGGTAAAAAAGTATATACTTCTACTACCCTGGCCATGAGGTCACTAAATTGCCTTTTTCACATGTTTCAGTACCAGGATTTTCTCCTGGATGATTTACAGAAAAAGTTAGCTTCTCCTGAGCCTATTGATAGAAAGGCATTGCAGGATCATATACATAGCACTCAGCAGGTTAATAACCATTTTCTACAGTGTGGTTATGATGCACTGGAAGCTTCATGTAGGGCAGCTATGACTGGGGCTGTGATACGTAGACATGCTTGGTTAAAGGATCAGTCTTTGCCTGACCATGTTAAAGTAAAGTTACTTGATGCACCTTTGGAAAAACAGAAGCTTTTTGGTGCCAATGCACAAGATGTATTGAAATCCATAGAGGAAAAAGCAAAGTCAGTACAGACAGTCAAGGATTTCCTTCAGGTTCAGCCACCCAGATTCAGCAGAAACTGGCCCTCAAAGAATTGGTCCTTCCCCGGCTCAGACAAGTTTCAAAGGGGAAAAAGCAGACATGCCCGAGGTAGAGGACAATACCGAGGATCTCACAGGGGACGCCAATGGCAACCTCCAAATCAAAGAAGTGGTGCAGACAGTTCAGCTGCACCACAAGGACAATCGCAATGACTTGATTTTCATTCCGCCTACAAAGGTCCAAAGAGAAGCACCCTTGGGCGGAAAATTATCCTTATTCTCACAAAACTGGCATATCTTAAACAAGGACAACTGGATTCTGGATTTGATAGACAAAGGTTACAGATTACACTTCCATACATTACCAATATGACAAGGCATGCCAAACCTGCCACATCATCAAAGGGCAGAGGCATTCTCCCAAGTTTCCAAGCTGTTAAGTATAAAAGCAATAGAAAGGGTTCCTCCTCAGAAGCAAGGCCAGGGATTTTATTCAAGACTGTTCCTTGTTCCAAGAAAAGAAAACAAATGGAGACCCATACTGGACTTGTCATCTCTAAACATTTTTCTCATAGTGCCAAAGTTCAAAATGTTGACGTTACAGCAACTCCTTCCCATGCTGGGCAAGGGGTCTTGGCTGGTCACTCTGGACCTCAAGGAGGCATACCTGCATGTCCCAATCAGACAAAGCTGCAGAAGATACCTCAGATTTCTTGCAGGGACAGAGCATTATCAATTCTCAGCATTGCCGTTTGGCTTATCTACTGCGCCCAGAGTGTTCACGAAATGCCTGGCATCAGTAGTGGCACACTGCAGACTGCAGGGGATTCAAATATACCCCTACTTGGACGACTGCCTCATACAAGCAGACAACAAACAAACCTTAAAAGAAAATTTGAACTATGTCATGCATCTACTGCAGGCCTTGGGATACACAGTCAACATTCAGAAGTCAAAGCTACTGCCATCCCAACAGGTTACTTTCTTAGGAGCCAAACTGGACACAGAAAACCAAATGGCCTACCTCACAGAGGAAAAACAGCAGCATTTAACAGAGTACTTCAAAGGCCTAGCAAAACTCTCCCAGCTGACTGCAAGAAAAATCCTGCAGGCCCTGGGGTTCATGGCATCTTGCATCCTTCTGATACCTTTGGCAAGACTTCATATGAGAAAGCTGCAATGGTATTTAAAAAAACTTATGGTCTCAACACAGCCAAGGCCTAGAGGACATAATCCCACTTATTCCATGTCTGCAAAAAGAATTTTTATGGTGGGCTCAAGCCAGTCAGCAAAACAAAGGTATGCCTTTCAACAGACCTCAAGCAGGCCAAATGATTACAACAGACGCCTCAGACCATGGATGGGGGGCGCACATGGAGGACAGGTGCATTCAGGGGCAATGGACCCCAAAGGAAAGACATCTGCACATAAACCAAAAGGAAATGTTGGCAGTGATACATGCTATCGAGACTTTCGAAAAATCACTACAACAAGGACATTTACTGATAAGGACAGACAACACCACTGTCATGTGGTACATAAGCAGGGAGGCACTCACTCTTATCCCCTATGCAGACTAACAATGCTTCTCTGGGAAAAATCCCTGAGCCTGAAGATACATTTACAATCCCAGTTTGTACCAGGCAAGGACAATGTACTGGTGGACAACCTGAGCAGAAATTTCATGGATCCACACGAATGGATGTTGCATCCTCACATTTTCTCTCAACTGACGAAGACATGGGGAAGACCGGATGTAGATCTCTTCGCATCCCACTTAAATCATCACCTGAAAAGGTTCTGCACAAGGACTCACCATCCTCTAGCCTGGAAGACGGATGCTCTCTCCTTCAGCTGGAATTCTCTAAAAATTTATGCATTCCCTCCTCTGCCTCTGCTGACCAAGGTGATACTGAAGATCAAAGCAGAACACCCAACAGCTATTTTGATAGCTCCAGACTGGCCAAGGCAACACTGGTACCCATTGCTATTGACCATAACTCGGACCAAACCATGGCCTCTGACTCTATGGCCCCTGCTCCTAACACAACACAATTACATGACTGTACATCAAGACCTGAAATCATTACATCTGACAGCCTGGAGACTAACATGACTACTCCACCTAACTCTCTATCAAAATCGGTTCAAGACATCTTGCTGGAAGCACGCAGACCTTCCACAAGAAAAACATATTCAGCCAAATGGAAGAGATTCAGCATCTGGAATGCCAACAGGGGTCAGGACACAGCATTACCGAGTATACCTCAGATTTTAGAATACTTGGCAGAACTACTTCATACTGGACTTTCATACTCTTCAATAAAGATTCATGCCTCAGCAATCTCAGCAAAATACAACTGTGACCCTCCAGTGTTTTCTCATCCCTTGCTAAGACAGTTTCTAAGGGGAATAAAGAATATCAAACCTCCCAGAAAACAGCCAGTACCTGCATGGGACCTCAATTATGTGTTGGAAAAATTAACTCTTCCTCCATTTGAGCCAGCAGCAAGTTCAGAAATGCAATTTCTTTCATGGAAGACGGCCTTCTTATTGGCAGTCACATCTGCAAGAAGAGTTTCGGAGATACAGGCACTCATGGCAGTGCCTCCCTTCCTCATTTTTCATCAAGACAGAGTTTCTCTAAGAACCAATCCTACATTCATGCCCAAAGTTATTTCCAGGGTGTCTCTAAATCAAGCTATTCACCTGCCTACATTCTTCCCCAATCCTCAAAATAGGGGGGGAAAGCTGCTGCATACTTTGGACATACACAGGCAACTATGTTACTACTTGGACAGAACTAAGGCCACCAGAAAGTCTGACCAACTGTTTGTAGCCTATGCTGCTGGAGTGCAAGGAAAAGCAATCTCCAAACAAACAATTTCAAAATGGATTGGACATTGCATCAGATTCTGCTATTCTTTCCATGGAAAAGGTGTGCCAGCCAATATTAGGCCACATTCCACCAGAGCTATGGCCACTTCCACAGCTTTCCTAAGAGGAGTGGCAACAAAGGACATTTTAGAGGCTGCTACATGGAGCTCCGTGCATACATTTACCAAGCACTACAACCTGCCCTTATATTCCAGATCCCGAGCGGGCTTTGCTTCAGCAGTCCTGCAGGGGATTTTAGCTACACCATCCTTATCTTAGTTCCATCCACCCCCAGCTTGGCTATGGTATTCAACCCATATGTTATGACTGCAGTTGCATTCTTGAAGGACATAGTACAGTTTTGTACCTACCATAAATGTAGATGTCAGATAGATATGCAACTGCAGTCGGATTTTCCCTCCCACCTACCCCTCTGTATCCTTCTTTTTGGGTCCCTACCCCCTTTTCCCATTAGCTGGGGGTATTCCTATGGTGTATCTGTTTATTACTGTTGTGCATGTTTGGGATTATTTTTATCCATTTACCAAATTTAGCCTTCCTAGCAGGACACCTGGCATCTGGGGCAAGAAACACTGAAGAAGATGGCGTCGGCCGATGCCTTTATACTCCAGCCGTGGTGATGTCGGAGAGGAGGCGACACCAGCCGATGCCGGACCCAGACTTTGGAATTCGGCCGACCGAGGGCTGCCTGAGGCAGAACAACCCATATGTTATGACTGCAGTTGCATATCTATCGGACATCTACATTTATGGTAGGTACAAAACTGTACTTTCTTTGGGCTTGCCACTGCACCCAGAGTTTTCACCAAATGTCTGTCAACAGTGATTGCCTTCTGCAGGACACAAGGGATCCAGATATTCCCATATGTGGATGACCTGCTTATTCAGGCAGACTGCAAACAGTACCTCCTGCTTCATTTACAAAAAAAATATTGCACTCCAACAGTCCCTGGGGTTTCAGATCAATTACCCAAAATCTCAACTGCAACCAACATGAGACAGTCTTCTTGGGGTTCAGGTTCGAACAGACATCATGAAAGCTTACCTTCCTTCTCAAAAGGTGGAAAGCTTAACACATTATCTGCTTTTAGTTCTTCACACCAAAGAAATGACTTCAAGGCAGTACCTCAGGCTCCTGGATTACATGGCTTCCACTGTACCTATGCTGCCTGTAGCAAGACTTTACATGAGGAAACTGCACTGGTACCTCAGGTCTGTTTGGACGCAGCATTCCCCACCCCCTAGACTACAGGGTGCCTCTGCTGACCTGCCTCAAGCAGGAGATACATTGGTGGCTGAATCAGGTGAAGCTTAACCTGGGTCTTCCACTCCAACAGATTATGTACACAGACGCCTCAGACCTTTGTTGGGGCATGACTCTGGGGCACCTAAAAGTGCAGGGAGTGTGGCCATTACCACACAGGAAAGACGACATCAGTGTGAGAGAAATGAGACAATACTACTGGCCCTGTAGGTCTTCCAAACCAGCCTTCAACAAGGACCCCTGAAGCTGTTTACAGATAATACCACAGTGCTGTGGTATCTCAACAAGCAAGGGGGAACCAAATCTTACTTACTTTGCAGAGTAGCTTTCCTGGTGTGGGAACTGGCCACCAGTCATTGAGTTGCTCTGCAAGTGGTGTACATACCTTCCCATCAGAATTCTCAAGCAGATTCGCTCAGCAGGTCCGTGAATATGGGCCATGAATGGATGTTACACAAGGATGTCTTCCTGGTCCACCGATGGGTTACACCTCAAATAGACCTGCTGCCAGAACCACCAGCGATGGCAACAGATGCCTTTTCAATTTCATGGAGGGGGACATTTCTCTGTGCATCCCCCTTCCCTCTTTTTCAGAAAGTACTGCTGAAGAATCCAGCAGGAGAGACCAAAAATCTTGCTGGTGACTCCCTATTGGCCAAGACAGCATTGGTTCCCCCTCCTCCTGCAATTATCCAAGGGCAGTCACCACAGTTTACCCCTCATAGTGGACCTTCTCACACAGGACAAGGGAACCCATATCCACCCACTGTGGCAGTCTCTTCATTGCACTCTGTGGGTGATAGGATTCTGATCTTTTTCAGACACTTTTACAACGAGGACGTGCTCACTGTCCTGCAGGAGACCAAGAAACCCAGTACCAGGAGATCTTATGTATTCAGGTAGAAAAGATTCTTCATATGGTGTCTTAAAAGACAGTTGGACCTGTTGCCATGTAAAAACTCCTCTAGTACTGTCCTACCTGTGTGAACTTGTTTGCAGACAGGGTTAGCATTCTCATCCATTAAGGCCCATTTGTCTGCCTTTTCTGCATGTTTCCCTTTGGACCCCCCCTAGCTTCCAGATTGCCTGCAAAACTGTTCCTTAAGGGGGTACTTCATCTCAGGCCACCAAGGAAGCCCATTCCCCTTCCATGGGACCTGAACTATTTTTTTAGAGAAACTCGCATTCCCCCTATTCGAGCCAGCATCCAAAGCTTTCCTAAAACACTGCACATGGAAGACTGTCGTCCTAGTGGCCTTGATCTCAGCTAGAAGAGTATCTGAGTTGCAAGCCGTCATGGCTATTCCACCCTTTCTCATATTCCACAGAGGTAGGGTAACCCTTAAAAGCAACCAGTCCTTCTTGCCCAAGGCGGTCATTGACCTTTCTTTAAACCAAGCCATCAACTTGCCTACTTTCTTTCCCAACCCACAGGGAGACAGTGAAGAGAGTACAACATTCCTTGGATGTGCACAGACAGATCAGATTCCATTTGCGCAAAACCAGACCCATCAAGACAGACTGACCAACAGTTTCTCTTTCCATCCCAGGGCCCTAGGAAAAGCAGTATCTAAGCAAACCATTTCAGCCTGGATTTCTAAATCTATTACTTTTTTGCTACAAACACCACGGGAAACCCTTTCAAGGCAGTGTTAAAGCACATTCCACCAGGGCAATTGCTTCTTCTGGAGCATTCTTCAAATGCTTGGACACTTTAACTATCCTTGAAGCAGCCAGCCACTTGGTCTTCTGTGCACACCTTCACAAAGCATTACAAGATAGAGCAGATTTCCAGGTCCAGGGCTGGATTTGCCAGGGCTTTCCTTCATGGATTCCTGGAGAGCTGTACTAGGTCATATCCTCTTTCCTTACAGTGAGCTGTGGAACTCGTCCATATGTACAGAATACTGCAACAAGTGACTAGAAGGGCATAGAAAAGTTTAGTGAAATCTTACCATAACCATAAATGTTCTTCTCTTCCATGTTGCAGTATTCCTTCCCTTCCACTTAACCCTCCTGTTATCTGGCAGTTCCCTTTTTGGGTAGCACAGGACTTGCATTATTTTTCTGGGACTGGTTCCGACTGGGGTGCTCAGTTCTGAGGTCTTATGGCCCATGCTCTGCTGCCCACGTCAGACTTTCCCACTCACTATACACTGAAATCTTTTGTATACTGGCCTGACGTTCGGGTAGCAAGAGGAGAAAATCCATATCTACAGAATACTGCAACATGGAAGAGAAGGACATTTGTGGTTATATTAAGATTTTACACAACTTTTCTTTCACGGACTTGACTAAGCTGAAATGCGGTTTAGTACTATTGCATACTGAACAAGAAGAAAGTACTTCAGCAGTATCTTTTGCTAGAGCATGCCAAAATACTAGTCCCCTCATTCTTCTAGTAGATTTGCAACCTGGGTGACCATGATGCAAAATCTGGATATATTCACGTTGTTAGGAAGCAGGAACAACAATTTTAGGACCTTTGAAAATAATGCCATCTTCCATCAACATCTCATCTCTGTAAGGAGAGTAGGTTTCCACTTCAGGTGGTACACTATATTGCTTTGACGGCCATCCAACATTAATAAAGTAGTCGAGCTTTTGCAAAACTGGATCAGTCTTTGTATGGTCTCTCCGCTCATCAAGTCTCGTGGTAGAAAAATTATGCACTTCCATGACAGCAAAGTCAAAATTCTCTGCATTAAGCTGTTTTGTTGTATTTCAGGACGATCTGGATAAGGTATCAGCCAGATAAAGAAATTTGCCTTTTGTATAGACCATTTTGAAGTTTACTTTTGCAGTCTGAACATCATTCTTTGTAATCTCAATGGAGTGGAATGCATAGACTTCTTTAAAATAGTGACTAGAGGTTGGTAATCTGTTTCAATCTAAACAGCTCGACCATCAGAATAATCATGAAACGTTGAACATGCAACTACTATTGCTAAAAGTTCTTTCTCAGTTTGAGCGTATTGCATTTCAGTGTGGGTAAGAGTTCTAGCTGCATAGGCTACTGGTCTGCCTTTTGAAGAGTAACTGCGCCAAGACCAAATTTTGAAGCATCACAGGAAAGAGTTACTGGTTTATTGATGTCATAGTATCTTAGTGTAGGTGGGGTGAAAATTTCTGCTTAAGGTCTTCAAATGCTCTCTGATGCTGTTCCAACCAAGACCTTGTAACATCTTTGCGCTTCAGCTCTCTCAAAGGTGCTGTCAACTCACAGAAGTCTGGTATAAATTTGCCTAAATAGTTGACCATACCAAGAAAATGTTGTAGAGCTTGAACATTGTCTGGTGCTGGCATCTCTAGAATGGCTGCTTGCTGGGTTGGGTCTGGTTGCAAGCTAGTGCTAGTACATAAATGACCTACATATTGTAACTTTTAGTTGTCTGAATTTGCACTTCAGAGGATTGAGCTTTCAAGTTCACTTCACGTGCTCTGTCTAGAACATTCCTAAGGTTTCTGTCATGCTGTGCTTCACCATTGCCTCCAACCATTAAATCATCTACTACTGTTATGGTACAAGGATAACCTGAAAAAATTTGCTCCATTGCACGCTGGAAGACTTCACTTGCAGAATTTATTCCAAATGGCATCCTGAGGAATCTGTATCTTCCAAATGGGGTACTGAAAGTGTCAGTAGTGAAGATCTGCGATCAAGCATCACTTGCCAAAATGAACTTTTGCATCCAAGACAGAAAAAACTGTGGCATTCGGTATTAAGACTGTGACTTCCTCGACTGTACGCATAGGATGATGCGGTCTCCTTAATGCTTTGTTCAGATCTCTTGGTCCAGTGCATATTCTGATTTCATCTGAGCCTTTTTTGTGGGTTTCTACCATAGTCAACACCCATTCAGTTGGTTCTGTAACTGGACGAATTACACTTTGCTGTACCATTTTATGCATCTGAGCTTTGACTTTATTCTGCATAGCTGTCTGAACATTTCTTGCTTGTCTGACCACTGGACTAATCTTTGAGTCTAACTTTGTAGAATACAGAACTGGAAGTTTGCATAACTTGTCATCGAAAACATCAGCATACTCTGAGAAAATAACATTGGTAAAATTGGGACTGAGACAAGTACTTATATGATAAACTTCTTTGGTAAAGGAAAGCAGATTCACTCTCAAACTGTCTCTGAGACCCAATGATTGCACAGGTCTTAGGACTACATAGAATAGTAAGCTGTAGCAGTTTCTAGCCAAATAACATGAAAATACTCTTGAGCCTTCAGTTCACACAACTGACCATATTAAATTGATCACCAGCTCTTACCTTAACAAATGTGTCTGCTGACATAACATTACACTTTGAACCAGCGTCTACTTTGAGCTTGGTGGATTTACTGTTAATCTGGACAGTACAACACACTTCGTTCTTTGCCAGCAAATTTACTGCATCAACCTTTTTACCAGTTACTGATAAAACCATCTACGTAGAAAGTAGGGTTGCAGCTTTCTGTGTGATCAGCTTGCTTTTTTAAGTGACCCTTCTTTATAACTGTGAGGTTTACTTGATTTGCAGAACTTTTGAAAGTGGTTCCATTTTCTACACTTGTGACATTGCTGACCAAATGCTAAGCACTTTTCTCTCTCAGACTCATGATTAGCACCGCAGTTGCGACAGTTAACAATAAAGCTTGATTTAGGTTTTGCTGACTCAACTTTGTACTGTACTGAGCATGTTCTCACTGAACTAGTCTTAGAACTTACTGAAAAAGTATGGGTTTTACCTGCCACACTCATAGGGGTTACAGCTGACATGTGCTTAGGCCTGCTTCTACTAGCCACATGTTGCATGCTGTCAACATTTTCTCTGGAGCCTGCTGAAAGCTGTTATCAATTGCAAGCATACTTGTGTGCCTTTCTGTAACTTCATTAATTTGACAAATCTCAATAGCTTTGCTCAACATTAAATCACTGTCAGGAAGCAAAATCTTTCTCACTGAAGCACTATTAATACCACACACTAGCATGTCCTTTATCCACTCATCTTTTAAGTCACCAAACCTACACATTTTAGCCTTGTTTCTCAGGTCAGTAATATAAGCTGCAAAAGTTTTTCCTTGCTTTTGATCTCTTGTGTAAAATAAAGGTCTCTAATGTAACGTTTATCTGGGGGTTGCACATTTCCCTGAATTTGCATTTCAAACACTCAGGGTCTTCCCTTGATTCAGCCTGTACAGCAGTGTGATGGTTTTCCCCTTCTCCTTCATGTACTCCTGGTACATACACAAATGGCCTCTGATCCAGCTAAGTTTAGCAAAATTAATGCCCTGATGAGTGCGTCTTTATCAGAATAAGCTGTTTGTATAAAAATGTCATACTCTTGCTCACATATTCTCCAATTATCTGCAGTATTCTGATCAAATACAAGTGGACCTGGTCTGCGAAATGTCTCTGCCATATTAACACATTAACACCCCCCTACATATACATATGCCAGAAATTTATGGCAACACTTGTAACTATGTCCAGCAGCACAACAAGCCTCTGAATAACTAAACTTTGCAAAGTAAGTCTCCTGGGCACAAGAATACTCTTGAAATCACTGGAATGTAAGAAATCACTTCTTAAAACATTTCAGAATAACTGCACTGTGTAAATAAACTGGGCTGAGAAGCTCAAGAGTAAAAACATTTCAAAGTAATTGCCCTTTGCAAATAAACAGTACACAGCACACTGAAACTTTCCCAAAATGTCTGTACTTTGCTACTTAACTCTGTACAGTGCAAGAAACGCACTGTAATGGTGGTACTCTGCAAATAGACACACCCAGCACAAGAAACTTTTCGAAATGGCTGGATTTTGACTGCCCTTTATGAAATAGTTGCACTTTGCACACGATAAACTCTTCGGAATAAATGCACAGTAAAATAAGCAGACACTGTAAGCACTTATACACACCTTGAGATGCTTTGAATTACTGAATAACTCTAGTTATGCCCTGAATAGCTTCAATCAATGTGAAACAGTAGTTTGCTAAAACACAGTATCGTGCCAAAAAACATGCAGTTGCCTTGCTTTATTTATGCTTAATGTGCCCTTTTTGCCCTTTATTATATTCGCTTTGCTCATTTAATCTTTTCTCATGCTCATTATACTTGTGCTCGTATTACTCTAAACATGCTAATTTTACTTGAAACATGCTGGTTTTGCAGATGTTGTTTTGTGTTTCACTGTTGCAGTCATCACATTTGGGTTATCCCTGCCAGGGTACCCCTCGGCTGGCCTGAATACCAGAGGCTTAGTATTTCTGCGTCGGTTGCTGTCGCTTCAGGACTGACGTTAGGTCGTCAGTAGTATAAAGTAAGGCAGCCAACGCCATTACATCAGTCTTTCTTGCTGTGGAGCCCGAAGCAAAAGCAGTTCGCATGACTGCCGGTCGGCCGCTACCTGAGTTTCATTTTCCAAATTGAAGCTGAAGTCTTCTAAAGCTAAGTACCCCATTGAAAGTCCTTTTTTCTTGCACTAACCGATGTCAGAAAAAAGTTAATTGTCTCGCCTGTGGGTAGCTAATACCACACTGAGACTTTCATTCTTACTGCGTCACTTGGTTAGGACCAGACCATGACGTCCCCCACTGTCACTTTTGTGTTTTGTTCAATGCCAGAACTGTACGTCATCGGGCCCTTATTGTAGCTAGATATTTTCGCTCTCAGTCCTCGAATTCTTATATGGCTTCGGGAAGCCATCCGACAGCAGATCTTCTGAAAAAATGTAAAGGTAAAGACAGAGACAGCACAGATCCAAACCTACTGATGACGCTTCAGTTAAGCTAGTCATTAGTTCACCGGTCCTCAGTGAGGCACTTTCGCAGCCCCTGATGCCCACTTATTTGGATTCGCAGGCCTCTACCGAGACCCTTTTGGAGTCGCTATGCCGCAAAACTCTTCGACTAAGGATCCTGTGGTTGTCTCTCCCTTGTATGTGTCCAGAGCCGCTGAGTAGGCACTGACTTCCGAGGAAGAACTTCGCACTACATATTCTTGACACAAACTGACTTCTTTCACATCTACCGTTCTTTCGAAAACTACTGAGTTTCTAAGGCCTAGGGTACAAACCACACCCAAGAAACTGACAACCCAATCTCAGGCACCTGCTTCCTTGCCTCAGTCTCGAATGCTTAAAATGGCAGAAGACCTTATCATGCTGATCAGGAGAAGCCAAGCTAGACTTCCAAAAGAAAGAGATCTGTCCCCAGTAGTTTTGTCTAAACAGGCGTCTGATGACTCTGATCCATCTGAATATGAAGATGTACTACCCCTCTCTGCTTATGAGGATTCTGATGCAGAGGACTCCATTCCTTCATCCTCTCCCCCCGAGGACTTCCCTTAAGGGAACATTTCCAATGGGAATGTCAGGACTGACCTCCATCTGAAAAGAGACTCAGAATTCTTCGATCTTTCACATTACAGACCCCTGGCCATTCCCCCCAGTCCTGGATGTTGTGGAGGATGTTTTCCTGGAATCTAGTTTGACTCCTGACATCATCCCTCCTGCACCGAGAAGACCAGACAGGTATTACAGAGTCCCTGACTCTCACAAATTTCTTTTTAAAAATCTTACTGCTGGCCCTGAGGTAATTTCTCAAGGGCCTAAAGGAGTTAAATCAACCTCTGCTAAGATTCTCACCCCCTTAGATAGGGATTCCTGAGCACTAGACAGATGGGGTAAAAAAGTATACACCTCTGCTACACTTGCTATCAGAACACTAAATTGCCAGTTCCATGTGCTAAAATTTCAGCAACATACCCTGGAACTCCTCAAACAAAAAGAGTCTTCCTTTCCAGCTTGTGCAGAATCTAAAGAGTTAATAGAGTTAATGCATTCTGCAAGTCAAGTAACTAAACACACCTTGCACTGTGGGTTTGATGCTCTAGAAGCTTCTTGCAGGGCATCAGTCACCTGTTCTGCTCTTAAAAGACATGCATGGCTTAAGGAACAGCCCTTGCCAGACCATGTTAAATCTAAATTGTTGGATGCACCCTTGCACAAAGACAACTTATTTGGCACTAAGGCAGAAGAGGTCTTAAAAAATATGGAAGAAAAAGCTAAATCTATGCAGACAGTTAAGGATTTCTTACAGGTCCAGCCACCTATGTTCAGCAGGCATTGCCCCTCCAAGCACTGGTCCTTTCCTGCTCCCACCAAGTCAGTTCAACCCAGACCCCCCCCTGGAAGCCCACAGCAAATCTATCTGCTGATCAACAAAAAAGAGATGACAGCTGTCCAGCACACCTTGACAGCTTTCAAGCCCCTTCTCTCCCCACGGGCTCTCCTGATCAAAACAGACAACACCACTGTGATGTGGTGCGTCAACAAGCAGGGAGGTACTCACTCCTACCCTCTGTGTAGGCCGGCCATGACCTTTTGGCACACAGCCTCTGCCATGCAACTTCACCTGTTAGCACAGTTAAACTCTCTGGCAGACCACTTAAGCAGAAACCTTCTGGACCCACACGAGTGGCAATTAGACAAAAGAACCTTCAACGTAATAACTCAGAAATGGGGCACCCCGAAGGTCGACCTCTTTGCCTCCCACACCAACCATCAGCTCTGCAAGTTCTGCACCAGGGATCATCACTGCATGGCTTGGAAAGTGGATGCCCTATCCTTCCCCTGGGTAAATCTATCGGTCTATGCCTTTCCTACACTACCTCTCATCCCCAGGGTACTGCTCAAAATAAGGGAGGAAAAAACAAGGACAATTCCTATTGCTCCAGACTGGCCTCGCCAGCACTGGTGTACCCACTGCTGCGCAACCAGTCCCCACTGCCACCATGGCATCTCACTCAGACCCCAAACCTCCTGACCCAGAGGGAAGGAGAATTCATGCATCCTCAATTACTGACCCTCAGTTTGGCAGCTTGGCTTATTCCCTAACCACAGATCAATCTGCCAACCTCTGTAAACTGATTCTAGATGTTATACGTGAGGCCAGATGCCTTAGCACAAGAAAGTCTTATGCTGACAAATGGAAAAGGTTCTGCACCTGGATTCTGGCTAAGGGAGCCGATACAGCACAGCCCTCCCTCCATCTTATCTTGGATTACTTAGCTGACCCATGTGATACACAGTGGTCTCTCTTTTTCCTCTATTAAAATTCATGCCTCTGCTGTCTCTGCTCATTTCCCCACTGAGCAGCCCCTTTTTTCTCACACACCTGATCAAACAATTCCTAAGAGGGGCTTACAACTTGAGGCTACCCAGAAGAGCACCAACCCCAGCTTGGGACCTTAATTCTGTATTGGAAAAGCTCACCCTTCCCCCCTTCGAACCAGCATCTTCAGCAGAGCTAAAATGTCTCTCCTGGAAGACCGCTTTCCTTCTGGCTATCACTTCAGCCAGAAGGGTCTCTGAGCCCTTCATCATTATCCATGCTGGCAGGGTTTTCCTCAGGACTAACCCTTCCTTCATGCCCAAAATCATGTCCAGTGTGGCTCTCAACCAGTCCATTCATTTGCCAACCTTTTTTCCTAACCCACAGAACAAGGGTGAAAGGATCATGCACTCTGTAGATGTGCGCAGACAGCTCAGATTCTATCTAGACAGGACTAAATCCTTCAGAAAATCTGATCAGTTGCTGGTTAGCTTTGCTTCAAGGCAGAGGGCAAAGCCATCTCCAAACAAACAATTTCCAAATGGATAGCACACTGCATCCATTTCTGTTAAAAGCAACATGGAAAGCCTCCCTCTAAGGGGGTCAGGACTCACTTCACCAGAGCAGCCTCCACCTCTGCAGCTTTCCTCAGAGGAGTCCCCACCAGGGACATCTTGGAGGCTGCCACCTGGACATCTGTTCACACTTTCACCAAACACTACCACCTGCCTATCGTCTTCAAATCCAGGGCAGGATTTGCCTCTGCAGTCTTGCAGGGCATACTAGCCAGTCCCTAGTTTCCTTGACTGCCTCCACCCTTTTCCTCAGCTTTGGGAATCGAACCAAATGTGATGACTGCAACAGTGAAATACAAAGAACATAGTACAGTTGTGTACACTTACCATAAAAACAGATGTTCAAGTGTATTCACTGTTGCATTCCTAGATGTTCATCGTGTTTCACTGTTGCAATCATTACTCTTGGGTTATCCTGCTGGCAAGCTACCCTCAGTCGGCCAGAATTCCAAAGTCTAGGTCCGGCGTCGGTTGCTGTCGCCTCTTCCCCGACATCAGTGCGCCAGGGGTATAAAAGATGCAACCGATGCCATTTTCTTGTCTTTCTTGCCGCGCGGTGCCCGAAGCAAAAGCAGTTCGCAAGTGCCAGTCAGCCGGCTCCTGAGATTTTCAAATCCGAATTGCAGAACCAAAGTCTTCATTAAGGCCAAGTACCCCGTTGGGGAAACTTTTTTTCTTTCTCCAGACCGATGTCAGAAAAAATTAACAATTTTATTTCTTGTGGGAAGCAAATACCTCATAAGGATTTTCACTCTTACTGTATTCCTTGCCTATTTCCTGATCACAACGTTGCTAGCTGTCGGTTTTGTGCTAGATTTAACCAACGCACGTTGCTAGCTGTCGGTTTTGTGCTAGATTTAACCAACGCACTATCAAGCGTCGGTTTGATTTTGCATTTCATTACTTTGGCCGAAGATTTAATTATATAATGCCGTCGGACCAGCCGACACCCGGAGTTTACAAAAACCGCAAGGACAGGGAAAATGATAGGCATCCATGGTCCAAAACCGACGACGAAGACTCTGCTAGGCCAGTCGCTGGTTCGCTGGTTCTCAGTGAGGCGCTTTCACAGTCCTTGGCGCCCGCTACCTAAGAGCCACAGGCTGCTTCCGACTCCCACGTGGAGCCGAGTGGGCCTCTGGAAACTCAAGGTATTGGACACTCAGAAATCATTACCTCAGATGGGTCCAGAGCCTCTGAGCAGGTATCGGCTTCTGAGGGTGTCTTCAAACCTACACAACTATATATTAAGCCATCTTCAGCTTCAAAGACAAAGACTAAAGCAGCTCTAAAGACAAAGAAACAAGTACAGCATTCTCCTTCTCAGACTTCCATGCCTAAAAAAAGAACAGATGCTCAATATGGCCGAAGACCTAATTACTTTGATCAGGGGCTGCCATCCCCCTCTTGATAAGAGGCCTAGGCAAGAGACTAGAGTATGATTCTTCTGATCAGGTTTCTATTTCCTCTGATTCCTCTTCTGAACAGGATTATTGCATGTTTCCCTAAGAGGATTCTGATGCTGAAGAATCCATTCCTTCAGCCTCTTCTCCTGAAGATTATTCTTTTGGGGAAACCCTGCATACCATGAGGGAGCATTTCCCCTAGGAGAGCCAAGATTATTCTGAATCTAAGAAAAGGCTCAGAGACTTTCTGCTACTTCCTCAGCACAGACCCCTTGCTATTCCACCTGTTCTGGACATTGTAGATGTATTTTCAGAGTCCGGCCTGTCCCCTAACTCTTTACCCCTGCACCTGCTAAGCCAGACAGATACTACAGGGTCCCGGATTCTCATAAATTCCTATATAAAAACCCCACTGCAGACCCAGAAACTATATCTCAGGGTCCCAAAGGGGTTAAAGCTTCCACTGCAAAAAACCCTGTTCCCTCTGATAGGGATTCTAGGGCTCTAGACAGATGGGGGAAAAAGTCTACACTTCTGCTACCCTGGCTGTAAGGGCTTTAAATTGTCAGTTTCGTATGCTTAAATATCAGCAATATTTAATGTTACTGGTTAAACAGAAAATGTTGACAAATACTGAATGTTCAGCGAACAAGGAATTGTAGGATTTATTGCATGCAGCTGAACAAGTGATAAAGCATACTTTGCAATGTGGTTATGATTCACTGGAGGCCTCTTGCAGGGCCGCTGTTACAGATTCTGTTATTAGGAGGCATGCTTGGTTAAAGGAAAAGAATCTGCCTGATCATGTTAAAGCAAAATTATTAGATGCACCAATACAGCATGATACTTTGTTTGGTACTAAAGCAGAAGAGGTGTTGAAAAAAATGGAGGATAAAGCAAAATCCATGCAGACAGTCAAGAATTTTCTTACAGGTACAGCCACCCAGGTTTAGCAGGAATTTGCCCTCTAAAAATTGGTCCTTTCCAGTTTCAGACAGACCACAAAGAGGCAGATACAGGCGTCCCAGAGGCAGATCTCAACCCCAAGGCTTATACAGGCCTAAACAATGGGGTGCTCCTACCTCCAAAAGCGGAGAAGACATATCACAACCTTACAGGAAACAGTCCCAATGACTTTCCTCTACCAGATCCAAGCACTTTTCTTTTGGCAGCCCCCTTAGGGGGAAAACTCGCACTTTTTTCATCAAATTGGAAAATGGTTACCCAAGACAAATGGGTCCTGAACATAGTGTCCCAAGGCTACAGGTTCCATTTTCACACCCTACCCAAGGTCAAAAGGTATGCCAGACCTGCCACACAATCAATAGGCAGAGGCACAAAAACAAATTACAGCCCTCATGGATATGAGAGCCATTCAGCAAGTACCACAACAAGAGCAGGGGCAAGGATTTTACTCCAGACTCTTTCTAGTACCCAGAAAGGACAAAACCTGGAGACCAATACTGGACCTGTCTATACGAAATACGTTTCTTGAAGTTCCAAAATTCAAGATGTTGACTCTACAGCAGCTATTGCCCATGCTGAGCAACAAGGCTTGGCTCGTAACTTTGGACCTAAAAGAGGCATACCTGCATGTCCCAATCAGACAGTCTTGCAGAAGATAACGAACTGTAGCTGGTAGTCAGCTGACTGAAAACATTTAGAAAATTTTTTTTTTTAAAAATTACTGAAACCAGTGCAGTTAACCGTTTATTGCAATCCAAAGTACTTGCAATTCAAACAACTAAGCGCTTTCGCCAGATAATCCAAAGGCATCTTCAGAGTTGTTTAAACATAGTCTCCAAACAGGTTAAATAGTAACAGATACTGTTTGTAACTACACAAGCACCCACACACAATTTTTCCCGCCCAAACTTTTAAAAAGACAGTACATCTATCAAATGCCTATTCTTAAAAATTTTTTTTTTTGTTACATTGTAACAAATCATGTAGAATGTAATTTTAATAATTTCAAGTAGATTTAGTATGTTGCTTAATGAATGATTAGGAAGTATTTTGTTACAATGTAAAACATTTTAAGAAGAATAGGCATTTGATAGATGTACTGTCTTTTCAAAGTTTGGTCGGGAAAAATTGTGAGTGGGTGCTTGTGTAGTTACAAACAGTATCTGTTACTATTTAACCTGTTTGGAGATTATGTTTACACAACTCTGAAGATGCCTTTGGATTATCTGGCGAAAGTGCTTAGTTGTTTGAATTGCAAGTACTTTGGATTGCCATAAACGGTTAACTGCACTGGTTTCGGTAATTGTTTTTTATTTTTTTCTAAATGTTTTCAGTCAGTTTGACTACCAGTTACAGTTCGTTTTGTTTTTAAACCGTGCCAGTTGTAATTTACCGTTGGCTTGCTATAGAGTTAATTTATATACTATTGTTGGTGCAAATATTCCTGTGGACTATTCGGTTGTTGTTGCACCTATTACATATCAACTTTGATGGACGATAGTTATTGAGAAGGGCAACTTTTTTTTCATACATTTACCTGTGGAGCTGTTTTTGTGAACTATCCTGTCGTTGTTGCACCTACCACACAGCTACTCTTGATTTACAACAGTTATTGAGAAGGGCAACTTGTTATTCAAATTCGAGTGTTTGTTTCTATAAACGGATTGTTAAAAGACTTGTAATGGAAGGCCTGTTGACTCATGTTTTAGATTCCATTAATAAATTGACTACTATGTTGGCTAATGTACAGGGTTCATACTACGGTTCGTAGTGAACCTACAATGTCTGATACACAGGCAGAGCTCTTCACGATGCATTCACCTATTAATTTGGATGATGTACCAGGTGTGAATTCTAGAGAACATGACAACGGAAGAGCAAACAGAGGAGACTTTACTACATGGTTTGGAGTGCGGAATATGACCTGGGGCGAATGCCTGATAGATCGGTAGAAGTACCAACGTGGAACCAGCAGCTATTTTCGTTTGAACTATTATAAATATAGATCTTTACAGTTGGACAATTAGTTTTTGAAAAAATCTTTGGACTTAAAACAAGTGCCCAAAGGTTTGCGATTGTGGAAGCTTCCAATGGGAATATATATTGGGACTTCAGCTTACCGTGAGTTAATTGCGGTTTTAGACAAATCAGGATGTAAGAAATTGACCTCCTTGTTGATATTTCTTACATCGAGCAACAGGTAAAAATATTGTTTTCAAAGGTAGGGCCACATGTAGGACTCCTAATGTGGTTTATTTGGCCGAGTGCACAAAATGTTTAAGCTTCTATGTAGGAATGACAACCAACATGTTTAAGGTAAGAATCCTGCAACACCTTGGTAGCATAAGGAATAGGGATGATAGTAACGCATTATACAGACATGTACATGAACATCCACTGCATAGCTTCTCATTTAGAGTCATTGTCAATGTTAGATTGAATAAACGGGGGGGGGGACATCAAATTGCAGACAGCCCTGGATGAAACCAAATGGATTATAGATTTAATGGCACACATACCCCCCTGGTCTTAATGACATTATTCCTTTAAAACCCACACTTTTGAATAGGCGTATGCATCATTAAATTCTGAAGAAATTCATTGGTTGATTATTATATAAAAAGAAGGTGTGCCAAGCATTTGATGTCTGATGAAGGGTGTAACCCGAAAGCGCTTACTTTTTTACTTCTTTTTGTACTAAGATCACAGTACAAAAGGTTTTATTGTCAAGCAGCAGTGTCCTGCCACTTTTCTTTTTGTTTTGAAGTATTTTGTTACAATGTAAAAAATTTTAAGAATAGGCATTTGATAGATGTACTGTCTTTTTAAAAGTTTGGGTGGGAAGAATTGTGGGTGGGTGCTTGTGTAGTTACAAACAGTATCTGTTACTATTTAACCTGTTTGGAGACAATATTTAAACAACTCTGAAGATGCCTTTGGATTATCTGGCGAAAGCGCTTAGTTTGAATTGCAAGTACTTTGGATTGCAATAAACGGTTAACTGCACTGGTTTCGGTAATTGTTTTTTATTTTTTTCTAAATCTTGCAGAAGATACCTCAGATTCATAGCTGGCTCAATTCATTACCAATTCTCTGCACTGCCCTTTGGCTTATCTACTGCGCCCAAGGTATTCACAAAATGCCTGGCACCAGTACTTGCGTTTTGCAGACAAAGGGGAATTCAAATATATCCCTACTTGGACGACTGCCTAATTCAAGCAGAGAACAAAAACATTCTTCTGAAGCATCTGGCGTTTGTAAAAAGATTGCTATTTGGCTTAGGGTACACAGTAAACGAAAAGAAATCAAAACTAGTGCCCTCTCAAGAGATAATATTCCTGGGGGCAAGCTTAAACACAACTGCCCAGATGGCTTATCTCACGCCAGACAAACAAAAGCAACTGACTACTTACTTCAAGAAATTGGCAACAAACCCCCACTTATCTGCAAGGAAAATCCTGCAGTCCGTGGGTTTCATGGAATCTTGCATTCTACTAATTCCATATGCCAGACTGCATATGAGGAAACTACAATGGTATCTAAAAAGTGTTTGACTCAGCATTGCCACATCCTGGAGACAGTAATTGCGCTCATGGTGGGCAGAAGCCTGTCACCACAACAAGGGTCTGCCATTCAGATTACCCACAGCCAGACAGACACTGACAACGGATGCATCAGACTATGCCTGGGGGGCCCGTATGGCAGGAAAATGTATTCAGGGCACATGGCCTGCAAATCAGATGCATCTTCACATCAATCAAAAAGGGATGCTAGCTGTTCAAAATGCCTTGGCAGCTTTCAAGGACCTGCTTCATCCAGGACAGTTACTGATAAAGACAGACAACACTACGGTCATGTGGTACATAAACAAGCAGGGAGGTACACATTCCTACCCCCTCTGCAGACAAGCAATGACCTTATGGGACACAGCATTGGCTTTTCAAGTTCACCCGCAAGAACAATTCCTGCCAGGAAAAACAAATACTCTGGCAGACAAACTAAACAGAAACCTCATGGATCCCCACGAATGGAAACTGGATCAACAAGTCTTCAGCATGATAATAAGGAAATGGGGATGCCCAGGCATAGATCTATTTTCCTCCCTTCACAACTGCCAATTGTAGAGATTTTGCACAAGGATTTATTACAAGCAAGCATGGAAAGTGGACGCCCTATCCTTCAGCTGGAAAAATCTAATGGTATATGCTTTTCCTCCACTGCCTCTCCTTCCCGGGTATTCCTAACGGTCAGACAAGAGAAGCCAAAAATTATACTGATTGCACCAAACTGGCCACGCCAGCACTGGTACCCAGTTCTAAAGAGCTTGTCTCAAGGTCCAGCATGGATATTGCCTCAAACTTCTCACTTACTGACCCAACAAACAATCAGTTCCTGCACAGCCAACTCAGAACCCTAAATCTGGCAGCATGGCGGATAATGTAGCCATTCAGAACACTCCTCTTTCAAAAGCTGTTATGGATGTTATCTTGGAGGCCAGGAGGCCCAGTACCAGAAAATCTTATGCAGAAAAATGAAAGAGATTCTGTGCTTGGAACCAGAAACAAGGCAGTGACGTGTGTGTACCAAATATCCCTCAGATTTTACAATACCTAACTGAGATGCTGAACAAGGGCCTTTCTTTCTCATCAGTTAAGATTCATGCCTCTGCCATTTCAGCCCATTACAATATGGAACCACCCATCTTTTCTCATCCTTTAATAAGGAAGTACCTCAGAGGGGCCAAAAACATTAAACCTCCAAGGAGAGCACCAATTCTGGCCTGGGACCTCAATTATGTTTTGGAAAAACTCACACTGCCCCCTTTCGAGCCAGCATCAACAGCAGATATAAAATTCTTATCCTGGAAAACAGCTCTGCTCCTAGCAATAACCTCTGCAAGGCGAGTCTCTGAGCTACAAGCACTCATGGCTGTGGAACCTGTCATAATTTTTCATCCAGACCCTACATTTATGCCTAAGGTGGTGTCCAGTGTGGCCCTTAACCAAACCATTCACTTGCCTACCTTTTATCCAAATCCACAGAACAAGGGTGAGAAAATTCTGCATTCCTTGGACATACACAGGCAGTTACGCTTCTACTTGGACAGAACTAAAGCGTTCAGAAAGACTGAGCAACTTTTAATGTCATATGCTGCAGGATCAAAAGGAAAGGCCATCTCAAAACAGACTATTTCTAAATGGATAGGCCATTGCATCCATTTCTGCTATTTTCAACATGGCAAATCAGTGCCTAAGGCCATTAGGCCTCATTCCACCAGAGCAGCAGCCACTTCAGCAGCCTTCCTCAGAGGAGTACCAGCCAAAGATGTCTAAGAGGCTGCAACTTGGAGTTCGGTGCAGACCTTCACAAAGCACTGCCACTTACCTCTTTATTCTAAGTCCAGAGCAGGCTTTGCAACTGTAGGTCTGCAGGGCCTCATAGCCTCTCCTAACCTGTTTAGCCCAGCCGCCCGTCCTCAGCTTTGGAATTCAACACAAGAGTAATGACTGCAACAGTGAAACAGGTATGAACATTGTACAGATGTTCATCGTGTGACACTGCTGCAGTCATACACTTGGGTTATCCTGCTGTCAGGTGGGTTCCCCAGTCGGCCTGAGTTCCAAAGTCTTGGTCCGGCGTCGGTTGCTGTCGCTTCTTCCCTGACATCAGTGCACCAGGGGGATATAAGATGCAGCCGATGCCATTTTCTTCACTCTTTCTTGCCGCGCAGTGCCCGAAGCAGAAGCAGTTCGCCAGTGCCGGTCAGCCGACTCCTGAGATTTTCATTCCGAATCCAGAACAGAAGTCTTCTAAAAAGCTAAGTACCCTGTTGGGGAAACTTTTTCTTGCCTCAGACCGACGTCCGTAAAAGTTAATAATTGTATTTCTTGTGGGAAGCAAATATCTCATAAGGATTTCCACTCTTACTGTATCCCATGCCTAGGCCCAGACCACGATGTCACTGGTTGTCGGTTTTGTGCTAGGTTTAACAAGCGTACTATTAAACGTCGGTTTGATTTTGCCCAACATTATTTTGACATAAAATTTAATTACACCGTGCCATTGGAACTTCAGAAGACCAGAATTCATAAAAAGCGCAAGAACAAGGACAGGCATCCGAGGCCCAAGACTGACGACGAGGCCTCTTCTAGGCCGGTCGCCGGTTCTCCGGTTTTCATCGAGGCACCTACGCAGCCCCTGATGACCGGTTCTATAGAGCCACAGACCGCCTCCGACTCCCACGTGGAGCTGGCTGGGCCTTCGGACGCTCTTGCTATTCAGATTACCGAACTTAATCCTACAGAGGTAACCGAAGTAGCTGAACAATCTACACCTTCAGAGGGTGTTTTCAGACCTACCCAGTTATCCATTAAACCCTCTTAAGCCTCGCTTAAAAGCAAAGAAACAGACACAGCAATCTCCAGGGCAGACTTCCATGCCTAAGAAACAAATGCTAAAAATGGCCGAAGACCTAATCACCCTGATCAGAGGGTCCCAACCCCCTCCAGATAAAAGGCCCAGACAAGATGCAGACTGTGCATCTTCAGACCAGGTGTCCATTTTCTCTGACTCATCCTCAGACCTAGGGTATTCCTTAGCCCCTTATGAGGATTCTGATGCTGAGGAATCAATTCCATCAGCCTCTCCGCCTGAGGACTACTCCTTTGGGGAGACTTTACATACCATGAGGGAGCATTTCCACTGGGAAGGCCAGGATTACTCTGAATCCAAGAAAAGGCTCAGAGACTTCCTCTTATTGCCTCAACACAGACCCCTTGCTATTCCGCCAGTGTTAGATATTGTGGATTATGTATACACTGAGTCCAGCTTAAACCCTGACTCCTTACCACCAGCCCCAGTTAAGCCAGATCGATATTACAGAGTCCCTGACTCTCTCAAATTTCTATACAACAGCCCTGTTGCTGACCCAAAGGGATTAAGGCCTCATCAGCTGAAAACACAGTCCCCTCTGACAGAGATTCCAGAGCATTAGACAGATGGGGCAAGAAAGTTTATACATCTGCAACTTTAGCCATGAGAGCCTTGAATTGCCAGTTTCACATGCTAAAATATCAGCAAATTTTAATGTCTCAGTTGAAGCAAAAAATGCTTCCAGATTCAGATCCTCCTAATTTGAAAGAAATGCAGGATTTATTGCATGCAGCTGAACAAGTGGGAAAACATACTTTGCAATGTGGTTTTGATTCCTTAGAGGCCTCCTGTAGAGCAGCAGTTACAGGCTCTGTCATTACAAGGCATGCTTGGTTAAAAGAACATACGTTACCAGATCACGTTAAAGCCAAATTACTTGATGCACCATTGCAGCGGGATGTGTTGTTTGGAGTTAAGGCAGAGGAGGTATTAAAAAAGATGGAGGATAAGGCAAATTCTATGCAAATGGTCAAAGATTTCTTATAGGTTCAACCTCCTCGTTTTAGCAGAAATTGGCCAACAAAAAAATTGGTCCTTTCCAGTCACACAGACCTCAAAGGGGCAGATATAGACGTCCAAGAGGTAGAGGTCAGACACAAGGCCCTTACAGACCTCGACAATGGGGTACACCGGGCCAGAAAGAAGGGGGAAGACGGGCCTCAACCATATAAAAAACAGTCTCAATGACTTCCCACTACAGCTGCCAAACAGCTCTCTCTTGGCAGCCCCCTTAGGAGGAAAACTGGCTCTTTTCTATCACAATTGGCATTGCATCACCAAAGACAAATGGGTTCTCAACATCATATCTCAAGGTTACAGGTTCCACTTCCACACTCTTCCAAGGTTAAAAGAATGCCAAATCTGCCACCAAATCAATGGGCAGAGGCTCAAAAACAAATTACAGCACTCATGGACATGAGAGCTATTCAAAAGGTACCACCACAAGAGCAAGGACAAGGATTTTACTCAAGACTCTTTCTGGTTCCCAGAAAGGACAAAGCCTGGAGACCCATTCTGGACCTTTCTTCTCTGAACACTTACCTGGATATTCCGAAATTCAAAATGTTGACACTACAGCAGCTTCTTCCCATGCTGGGCAAGAAAGCTTGGCTCGTGACTTTGGACCTCAAAGAGGCATACCTGCCTGTCCCAATCAGACAAAACTGCAGAAGATACCTCTGATTTCTTGCAGGTTCAATGCACTATAAATTCTCTGCACTGTCCTTTGCCTTATCTGCTGCGCCCAGGGTCTTCACAAAGTGCCTGGCACCAATAATTGCATTTTGCAGGCAAAAAGGAATTCAAATGTACCCATACTTGGACGACTGCCTAATCCAAGCAGAGTATCTGGCGTGCGTAAAAAAGTTAAGTTGCTTGGGGTACACAGTAAACGAAAAGAAATCAAAACTAATGCCCTCACAACAGATAATATTCTTGGGTGCCAACTTAAATACAACGGCCCAGATAGCTTATCTCATGCCAGACAAGAAGTACAACTGACTCAATATTTTCATTTAATGGCAACAAAGACCCAACTCCCTGCAAGAACAATTCTGCAGGCCTTGGGCTACATGGCATCTTGCATTCTACTAATTCCATATACCATACTGCATATGAAGAAACTGCAATGGTACCTAAAGAGTGTATGGTCTCAACACTTTCAAAATTTAGAAACAGTTATACCACTAATTCCTTGCCTTCAACAGGAGTTTCAATGGTGGGCTCAAGCTTGTCACCTCAACAAGGGACAGCCTTTTACTCAACCCACGGCCAGGCAGACACTGACAACAGATGCATCGGATTACACCTGGGGAGCACACATGGCAGGAAAATGTATTCAGGGCGAGTGGCCCGCAGAACAAAGACATCTCCATATCAATCAAAAAGAGATGCTAGCTGTACAAAATGCAAGTATATCTTTCAAGGACCTGCTACATCCAGGACAGCTACTACTAAAGACAAACAACACCACAGTTATGTGGTACATAAACAAGCAAGGGGGCACACACTACAAGCCATGACCTTGTGGAACACAGCTTTAAACTACCAAGTTCATCTGCAGGCACAATTCCTGCCAGGAGAGAAAAACACCCTGGCAGACGACCTAAGCAGAAACATCAAGGATCCTCACGAGTGGCAATTGAGTCCAGAAATATTCAGAATGATGGCACAAAAATGGGGGAAACCAGACATAGATCTGTTTGCATCCCCAATGAACTGCCAACTACAGAAATTCTGCACAAGGAGCTACCATCCACAAGCATGGAAAGTGGATGCCCTTTCATTCAGCTGGAAAAAACTACAAGTATACGCTTTCCCTCCTTTACCTCTCCTTCCAAAGGTACTCATAAAAGCCAGGCAGGAAGAGCCAAAGATGATCCTGATTGCACCAGACTGGCCACGCCAGCACTGGTACCCAATCTTAAAGAACTTAGCACAAGAACCACCCTGGATTTTGCCTCAAATCCCACAGCTGTTGACACAACACAACAATCAGATACTTCACTGCCAGCTAAAGACCTTAAATCTAGCTGCATGGAAAATTCCTTAACCAAGCTAGCATTGCCTGTCTCCAAAGCTGTTATGGATGTCATTCTGGAGGCCAGAAGGCCTAGCACCAGGAAAGCCTACTCGGATAAATGGAAGAGATTCTGTGCCTGGAACCATGTACACTGCCTTGACCCTCTTGTCCCAAACATTCCTCAGATACTTCAATACTTAACTAAGATGCTGGACAAGGGCCTCTCCTTCTCATCCATCAAGATTCATGCCTCAGCCATTTCTGCTCATTACAACACGGATCAACCAATTTTTTCAAATAATTTGCTCAAACAGTACCTCAGAGGGGCTAAAACATGAGACCGCCCAGTAGAGCACCTACATCAACTTGGGACCTCAACTTTGTTTTGGAAAAATTAACTTTACCTCCTTTTGAGCCAGCTAACACAGCAGAATTAAAATACATCCCTTGGAAGACTGCTCTGCTACTGGCAATAACATCAGCAAGAAGAGTTTCAGAATTACAGGCACTAATGGCAGTGGAACCTTTCCTCATCTTTCACCAGGACAGGGTGTCCTTAAGAACTAACCCTAAGTTTATGCCAAAGGTAGTATCAGGTGTGGCTCTAAACCAAAGTATTCACTTGCCAACATTTTATCCAAAACCACAGAACAAAGGGGAGAGACTACTACATTCCTTGGACATTCACAGACAGTTACGCTTCTTCTTGGACAAAACTAAAGCTTTCAGAAAATCTGAGCAGTTATTGGTAGCATACGCTGCAGGAGCACAGGGAAAGCCATTTCAAAACAGACTATTTCAAAGTGGATAGCTCACTGTATACGTTTTTGCTATACACATCATGGGAAACCTGTACCTAGCAGCATTAGATCTCACTCCACCAGGGCAACAGACACTTCAACTGCCTACCAAGGATATTTTAGAAGCAGCAACATGGAGTTCTGTCCATACCTTCACCAAACATTACCATTTGCCTTTATATTCCAAATCCAGAGCTGGCTTTGCCACTGCTGTGCTGCAGGGCCTTATAGCCACCCCTAATGCCTTATAGATCCATCCTCCCTACCTCAGCTTTGGGATTCCATCCAAGTGTAATGGCTGCAGCAGTGTCACACGATGAACATAGTACAGTTTTGTACCTACCATAAATGTAGATGTTCGAGTGTAGACACTGCTGCAGTCCAGGTTACCCTCCCTCCTTCCCCTCTTACTTTCTGGTACGTTCCTAGGTCTTCTACCCTTATTTCCTAAAGGGAGTTTTTGCTGGTAATTAAAAATGGTTGTTTGCTTTTCTGTTATATATTTTACTAGCAGTTTGAAAGGCCTACCTATTTGGGGGCACCTGACATCTGGGGCAAGAAAATGGCGTCGGCTGCATCATATATTCCCCTGGCGCACTAACGTCAGGGAAGAAGCGACAGCAACCGATGCCGGACCAAGACTTTGGAACTCAGGCCGACTGGGGAACCGCCTGACGGCAGGATAACCCAAGTGTAATGTCTGCAGCAGTGTCTACACTCGAACATCTACATTTATGGTAGGTACAAAACTGTACTTTGTGTACCTACCATAAATGTAGATGTTCGAATGTATTCATTGTTGCAGTCCAGGTTACCCACCATTCCCCTTTTTCTTTGCTGGGACTTATCTGCACCTCTCTATCCTATACAACCTATTTGGTGTATTTGCTTGTAGATGAAGGAGATGTTATTTTTTTGCATGCATTTTTATTGGTATATTTTACAGCCTACCAATTTGGGGGCACCTGACATCTGGGGCAAGAAAAACTGAAGAAAATGGCGTCGGCTCCATCTTTTATATACCCCTGGCACACTGACGTTAGGGAAGAGGCGACAGCAGCCGACGCCGGCCCTAGACTTTGGATTTCTGGCTGACTGAGGTTAGCCTGCCAGCAGGATAACCCAAGAGTAATGACTGCAACAGTGAATGCACTCGAATATCTACATTTATGGTAGGTACACAACTGTACTTTTCCCTCCCTTCATCCCTCTCTTCTTTCTTCTCTCTCGTTACAAGGGACATTTTGGTATTTACTTTCTACTGGTGGGGTTCTTCCACCAGAACCTGGCTTCCACTTGGGAGCTCCTGACAGGACAAGGAAAACTGATGTAATGGAGTCAGCTTCCTTATTTTATACTACTGACAACCAGACATCAGTCCTGAAGCGACAGCAACCGACACAGAAATACTAAGCCTCTGGTATTCGGGCCGGCCGAGGGCTACCCTGGCAGGGATAACCCAAATGTGATGACTGCAACAGTGAATACACTCTAACATCTACATTTATGGTAAGTGTACACAACTGTACTTTCCAAGGTAATTGCAACCCCCCCCCCCCATGTGCTTTTCTGGGAAGGTGGCTTAATGGCTAAGGTGTTTGCCTTACAAACACCAGGTGCAGAGTTTGAGCCTCACAGGGGATAACTGGCTAGGCTTAAAGTGGTTCACAAGGGCAGTTAGCTTAGTGCTAAACTATGAACCTATGATAATCGTGTTATCAAATATCTTAATTTTAAACAGCTCATTTAATAAACTTTTTGTGCCTCTCACTTGCTTAATAATGTGATCTGAAGTAGGATATTCATTTGTCTGCAACCTGTGGGTTATGGATCCGATATCGGATCCGAACCGGCATGGTTTTCCAGCTATGGATCCAAGCTCTCAGCTCCTCCCCTCACCCATAATGCCCTGCTCTACCCTCATGACCTCAGATCTCGTTTGCCGCGCATGGTGACTGGATTGGTTTCTATAGCTCTCAGCTAAGTGCTAGTTTTTCTAACTGTTAATACAGAGTTTTGAAGTTTGTTTATTCATATTTGTGTGAAAGTTTAGGTATTCCTCTTTGATAGTTTACTTTAGAGTTAATTTAAGTATTTTTTTTTCCCTCCCCTCGCTGTTGGCGTAGTGTGTGTGTGTTGGGCCTGTGTGTGTATTTTGTTTAGTTACTTTAGTTAGTAGCTTGTTTATAGATTGGGATGGCTGAACAGCCCAAATCTATATTTTCTAAATGCTCCGAGTGTGGCCATAAGCTTTCCCCGGCTGATGGCCACACTCGGTGTGTTAGGTGCCTGGGGGTTGAACACCTCACATCTGGATGCTCCATTTGTGCAGGGTTCAACCCCAGGGCACTGAAGGAGCGGAGGTCCAAGCTTGTCTTGGCGGGCCTTTACCGCCGGACTCGGCTCCGACCTCCGCCTCCTTCGGGAGTAACCGTGGTTTCGGTTCTTCCTCCGTGGCACCCTCCTCCTCCTGGGACTCAACCTCCCGCTTCTGGAGAGGAGAGGGATGCTAGGAAAGGACGAGGGAGAAGCACCACAAGCGGCGGGCCGAGACCTCTGTTTCGGCCCCGCCAGCCAAGCGGCTTCTCCCGGCTCCGTCGGCTCGGTCTCCTCCTTCTCGGCTCCGGTCCCCAGTGTGCTTTTCACCGAGTCCTGAGGAGGAGGAGACCCGATCTCCGTCGAGGCTATCGAGGAGGCACTCCAGGCCTACCTCGGTAGCCTCGCCGAGATCTACATATAGCCTTTCGGATGCTGATCTGGACCGGATGATGAGAAGATTCATCCAGGCCCAGATGCAGATGGGAGTGCTCTTGCCTCCCCCCCCCTCTGGGGGGGAGCTCAACACCCTTTTTCAAACCTATTGCTCCTTCTCCGACCCGCTATCCGGGTTCGGAGCAGCTGGAGCCGAGCAGCTTCGGAGCCGGGGGTGGGTCGGCGCCGATAGTACTTGGTACTTCGGATCCGACCCTGCCCTCGAGTGCACCGGATCCGACCTCGGAGCCTGGATCCGAGCCTCGGATCCGGGGGGATCAGTGCTCCTTCGGCGCCGCCTGTGTCGGAGCGCACTGTCCCTTCGGATCCGAGCGCTTCGGCGCCGGCTCCGATCCACTCTTCGGATCCGAGGGGAGCCGATTGTCGGATCCTTTGGTCGAGGTCGGCTCCCTTCGGCTTTGATGTAGTGGAGAGGGCCCTGTTGAGGGTCTCCGGACCCCGGCACTTGTTCGGCTCCGCCCGCTCCCTCTGCACTGGGCCAGGCCTCCACCAACCCGCCCCCGGGACAACCCCCCTCTGTGCCCCCAGTTGCCCCCATGGAACAAGTTGCTGCTTGCGAGGACCCCCCTGACAGCCCCCAGAGGATGTCCCTCAAGCATACATGCAAAAGGAGGCACATTGACTCCCGAGTCTCTCACAGAAGACACGGACTTGGAGGAAGGGAAGGCTCCCCACGGTCACCCCGAGGATGTCTCATTTGGCGACTTCATGGAAATGCTCCGTATAAGGCGGGCGGGTGGTCTGGCCCCAAGTCTTCCTCGGGCGAGTCCCTGTTTTTGGAGGCAATTGAAGCGGGCCCAACCACCTCTTGGGTGTCCCCTCCTGCCGACCCCTGGTGGACCTCATTACCACCAGGGCGTGGAAGGAACCGGACACCGTGGAGCCAATTCCTAAGAGGCCCGATAGGATCCTTAGCCCACCGTCCGACCGTGCCCATTGGAGTAAGGGGCCTCCGGTAGATGCCATGTTGACGGGCGGCCACCAAGAGGGAACTGGCTCAGGAGAGTCCCTCAGTCCATCCCGAGCAAGGAGTCTCTGATGATGGACCGCTTGGGGAAGCGGATGTTTAGTTCAGCGACCTTCTCGGTAAGGGCGCTGAACTACTTGGCACATGTCATTAGGATGCAGCGAGATCTCATTAAAGAATATGCTGCATCTCCCCAGAGTCCATTTCGGAGGAGGACAGGGTTCTGCACTCCACCCGTATGGCCACTCTTAGGTCAGTTACTAATACCTCTATGCGGCTACTCTCCCACGCCACGGAAGGCGCCGCTAGAGCTGCGGGGACAGGCCTAGTCACTAGACGACAGGCCTGGCTCCGTCACTGCGATTTTTCTGAGCCCTTCAAAGCGTCATTTGCGAACGCCTTTGATGGTTCTGCTCTTTTGGCAAAACCGTCACAGACGCTGACCCAGAGCGAGAAGGACGGAAGACGCTGTCTGCCGTCGGAATCCGCTTCTCTGCACCCCAGAGGCCCTACTCTAGGAACCAAAAGGGTCAGAAGAAGATGTGGTTCCGGAAGTCGCAGCAGTCCCAGCCTGCTCCGGACAACCAGTCCTTCCGTGGCAGAGGAGGACAGGGAGGACGCCGCCCTAGAGGCAGAGGGGCTCCCAGAAACTTCGGGTCCAGGGAACCTTTCTCTGAACGGCCCACGCAGCAACCCTGAGGGGTTGCCCGACTGCTCCACTCTGGAGGCAGTCGGGGGACGCTGGGCACCTAGCGGCATGGGAGTCCATAACATCAGACCGCTGGGTTCTCCAAATCATATCCAGAGGATATCGCATCCCTTTCCTTCACCTTCCAAAGTTGAAGTCCCTCCCAGACGTCCCACCCGGTCAACGGGAGGCCGCTTTAGCAGAAATTGGCCATCTGCTAAAGAAAAGAGCCATCCAGCCCGTCCCCCCCAGACCAGATCGGATCAGGGTTCTACTCCAGGTTCTTTTTAGTGGGAAAGAAGACGGGGGTACTAAGAGCAATCCTAGAGGTCTCTCTCTTGAATCTGGCAGTCCCCAAAGAAAAATTCCGAATGGTCACTCTGCAGTCTATTCTCCCCCTTCTGGGAGAAAATCACTGGATGTGCTCGATAGACCTCAAGGACGCGTACTACCACATCCTGATGGACAGTCGCTCCAGGAGGTTCCTCCGCTTCCGGCTGGGAGCCAGTCACTACCAGTTCCGGGTCCTTCCCTTTGGTCTCACCACAGCCCCCAGGGTGTTCACCAAAGTATTAGCAGTGGTAGCGGCCCACCTGAGGCTTCAGGGGTGCAGGTGTTTCCCTACCTGGACGACTGGCATCTTACTGCCCCAACAAGGCATCTACTTTTATTGGCGCGAGACTCCTTTCTCCATCTTGCTCATTTTCTGGGCATCACAATAAATACAAAGAAATCCAACCTGGCACCCACACAGCTCTTAGATTTTATAGGGGCCAGGCTAGACACAAGGAGTTTACGAGCCTTCCTCACTGCGGACAGAGTTCAAAATCTGCAGCTCCAGGTGCGGGCCATTCTCCACTCAAGTTCTGTTCCGGCGGAGTTGGTCCTGAGGGCTCTAGGGTCCATGGCATCTGCTATAGCACTTCTTCCTCTTGCCAGGCTCAATATGCGCATTCTACAGTGGACGCTCTTAGTACAGTGGTCATACCTTGCTCTCCCCATGCATCATCCCATTGCGATCAGCAAGGCTTGCAAGCGGTCCCTCTTGTGGTGGCTTCACTCCCCGGATCTCCACAGGGCCGCCCATTTTGTGCTTCTCCCCTCTCGCCACGGTGACCACGGACGCCTCCGCCTCGGGTGGGGGCACTTTATGGGCCGGACCGACCAAGGCACGTGGGACGATTCAGAGACCTTACTGCATATCAATGTTCTAGAGATGAGAGCAGTGCTCTTAGCGTTGCTAGCACTTCAGGACTTTCTTCCCTTGGGAACAATTGCGATTCAATCAAACAACATGTCTGTGGTCTGGTACATCAACAAGCAAGGGGGAACAAGGTCTTACCCTCTTTGTCGAGAAGCCATGAGAGTTTGGGAATGGGCAATCTCCACCAACCGCTTTCTAATAGCAACGCACATTCCGGGTCGGTCCAACATCCTAGCGGACAAGCTCAGTCGCACCATTCTGACCCCTTACGAGTGGTCTCTCAATTGTCGAGTAGCGGAACGCATATTCGCACGGTGGGGAACCCCTTCATGCGATCTTTTTGCCTCTCCCTCAAACACAAAGTGCGACAGTTTTTTCGCTCTGATACCTCCTCCCGGAGGTTCCCCAAGAGACACTCTGGTGCATGCTTGGCCACCCGGTCTTCTGTATGCTTATCCACCCTTGCCTCTGATGCTCCAAGTTCTTCAGAAAGCCTCTCGGGTGGGTTGCAGAATGATTCTCATTGCTCCGTTTTGGCCTCAACAGATCTGGTTCCCCTTCCTAAGGTCTCACTCGGTGAATCCTCCTTGGATTCTAGATCCCATCCCGGATCTGATATCCCATCCATCCTGCATTCCTCCTCCGAATCTGGACAACCTGAAGCTGACCGCTTGGCTGCTCCAGTTCCACTCTTGATCAGGACTCCCGGTATTTCGTCACCTGTTAAGGCAATTTTGGTGGCAGCTCATAAACCATCCACTAGAAAGGTTTACCGCAGCAAGTGGAAACGTTTTTCCTTGTGGGCGGAGCGGCAAGGCCTGAATCCCTTCACGGTTCCTCTTCCATTAGTGCTTGACTTTCTAACCACTCTCTTTAACGATGGTGCCAGCAGTTCCACAGTCAAAGTACAACTGGCGGCAATTTCTCATTATCACATTGGCCATGACTCTAATCCTCTTATGTCAGCCAAATTGTGTAAAATTTTTCTTAAAGGTACTTTTCTTCTCAGGCCCCTATAAAACAAGCGGTTCCTCCTTGGGACCTCTCTCTGGTTCTACAGGCCTTGACCGCCCCTTCGAGCCAGCGGCTACGGTGGATCTCAAATTCTTGTCCTACAAGACAGCCTTTTTGGTAGCCATTACATCGGCCAAGAGAGTTTCTGAGCTTCAAGCATTATCAGCTAAACCTCTTTACTTGGTATTTCATCCGGACCGTGTCTACCTCAGGACCAACCCGTCCTTTCTTCCTAAAGTCGCTTCTGAAGCAAACATCAATCAGTCCATTAACCTCCTGTTTTCTTCCCTAAATATGAAAACAAAGGTGAATATAAGCTCCATTCATTAGATGTTCACAGGCAACTTAGATTTTATCTGAACAGGACAGCTGGTCATAGGCAATCCGACCAGTTGTTTATTTCCTTTGCAAAATTCAATTTGGGCAAGCCAATTTCTAAAGTTTCTCTGTCCCGCTGGATTTCACAGTGCATCTTATTGGCTTATCAAGCTTCAGGAAGGCCCGCACCGGAGGGTGTACGCGCCCATTCAACCCGGTCAGTATCTACCTCAGCAGCCTTTAAGGCTAGGATTCCTCTAGATGATATTTGTGCAGCAGCCACGTGGGCTTCATCTCATACTTTTATTTCCCACTATAAGTTGGATCTTGCATCTAGGGTAGAGCATCCTTTGGCTCCATGGTGCTCGGAATATCCTTCCATGATGGCCGCCCAAGATTCAGGTAGCTGGGGACTCTGTCCCACAGGTTGCAGACAAATGAATATCCTACTTCAGATTTAGAAGTTATGTACTCACCATAACGTTCCATCTGAGTAGGTGTATTCATTTGTCTGCAACCATCCCGCCCTCCTATCCCCCTGGCCTTTCAGTTCCCTGCATATTCTATGTTACCCTTTTCAGGGTGTTGTTGCTTTGGCAAACTCGATCTGAGGTCATGAGGGTAGAGCAGGACATTATGGGTGAGGGGAGGAGCTGAGAGCTTGGATCCATAGCTGGAAACCCATGCCGGTTCGGATCCGATATCGGATCCATAACCCACAGGTTGCAGACAAATGAATACACCTACTCAGATGGAACGTTATGGTGAGTACATAACTTCTAATTCTTTGCCCTTGTAATGCTCCTGTTTATCTTTTTAATAAAATAAATCATTCATGCAAGTTTTCATTACCTTTGGTTCGTTTCTGACCCTTTTTTTGTACTCTGTTCTCCTAGTTTACCTTCACTGTTAACTGTGCACCTCGTAGCTCTGAAAAGCAGTCTCTGGAATCCCAGTTCTGACACCATGTCGCTCATCTGGTCAGGATAAAACAGACAAACTTCTGTGGGTTCTGTTCAGGGCGCTTTATTATGTACAAAGGCGTAATAACTTTAACTTAGATAAACTTATAAACAAACTAGCTATCACAGTTGTACATACTCTCTGGCTCCACTCTCGAAGTGGCACTGAAGCTAGCACATGCTTGCTATTTTTGTATGCACTTGCTGGCTTTGAAATGTTTCTTAAAGGTACAGCACACACACTATTCTACACTGTCTGACTTCAGTAATAGCATTTTGCAGGAGATAGGGCATTCAGATGTACCATTATCTGTTCAGGAGTCTGATGCTAGCAGAGTCCTCTCAGAGTGTAATGAGTGCTTTGAATTGCTCCAAGGACCTAGGGCTGTTAATTGCAATAAATCCTCTCTGATTGCATCTTAAAGAATGGCCTTCTTAGGAGCCTGTCTGAAGAGTATTCATTACAGGGCCTTACTCTCCCAAGACAAACTGGAGATGTTGAAGGGCCACTTCTGCATTTCAAACCAGAAAGAGAAAATTACAGTCAAGGAATACCTAAAACTTATAGGATACGTAGCAGCATGCATTTTGATTGTCCCTTTGATATACCTGCAAATGAGGAAGCTTTTCTGATATTTGAAAATTGGGTGCGAGCGGTGGCAGCAGTGGTTAATATAAAGAGGTGTTCATACCTCTTGACCACTTATCTAAAGAAATCTGGGTAAAACCCTGTGGGCGGCAGAGTGGTGCAGTGTTTAGCGTTGTCGCCTCACAGCAGGAGGTTCTCCGGTTCAATTCTCGGCTGGAGTGACTTCTGTGTGGAGTCTGCATGTCCTCCCTGCATTTGCATGAGTTTCCTGCGGGTGCTCCAGTTTCCTCACACATTCCAAAGACGTGTCTGGAGTGTTTCTCCCTACGCTTCAGTTGAAAATGGGCTCTGTCACAGCCAGACTTTCCTGGTAAAAAATGTTAAAGAAGTAAAATAAAGGTGGGACAATGGCCCAAAAATAGGAACAGATTTTAAACATTGCTGTTATAAAGTTAGAAAGTTGCTACAATAAAACAATTTGTTTTAGCATGCATTTTCTGAAGGAAATAGTCTGGAACTCAAATGTATGTAATTATTTAGTACTTCAATCCCCAGTGATTTACAGCAAACTACAAACTTTGATTAACAGAACAAAAGAATGAAGTAAAATC
Source organism: Protopterus annectens (assembly GCF_019279795.1). Taxonomy (NCBI): domain Eukaryota; kingdom Metazoa; phylum Chordata; order Ceratodontiformes; family Protopteridae; genus Protopterus; species Protopterus annectens. The sequence goes on along the minus strand of NC_056730.1, from coordinate 1,081,599,421 downwards.
TGGGCATTCTTTGAAAATCTTACATTTTGCTTGTAAAAATACTTCCTCCAACATCATTTACATATACCACAAGAAGTTTGAAACATTAGTCAGAGGGACTATTTTACATCAAAAATGTATTAAAAGAATATTAAAAATAATATAGTATTAAAAAAATAAGTAGGCAAAACAATTTTACAGATAGCCCATTCTCTAAGACCAATAGTGCCCTCCAGGGTGTGTGTTACTGTGTTAATAACACCCTTCTGGAGTTGTCGAGGCCCTATGCCTGTGGTTTTGGGCCTTAGAACACCCCTGGGCATGGGTTATTTACACAGTAACACACACACCCTGTTGGGCATTATTGCTTGCTTGTCCAGTCTTATTTGTGCCTATTTATTTGTACACATCCACCTGATAAGCAGTATCATTTTGGAGCAGAAATTATAATACCCATATATACATAATATCTGTGCTGCTGAAGTTAATATAGGTGCTTTGCAAAATAGTTATGCTGGTAAAGATTGATGTTGGACTGTTGCCTGCTTAATCCAACTTGGTTAGTTAAGTAAACACTTCTCTGTTTCTTTTTAGGAAATTGAACCAGAGTGTGCAAATCAGCTTTGCCTGTTATTTCCACCAGATGAAACCATTGACTTGTATCAGCTGATTCATAAAATGCGACATAAGAGACGGACGCACTCTGAGCCTCGTTCAAAGGGACGCCCATCTCGCAGAGAACCAATTCGGGATCCGGGAAGGTTAGAACTGTTCTTTGGACTGATAGTAGGCACATATTTTGGAATAACATGATGGAGCAATACGAATCACCGATCGTGGTGCCAGCGTTAAAGAAGAGAGATAAAAATCCTCACATCAAGCTACAGGGACTGTTTTGTGGCTTCATTGAGGATTGCAGAGTCCTTGGTCTGTCTGTCTTGGAGAATAAATTTGGGGAGATTTAAATATTAAGTAGCTGAAGAATTGTTTTGAAGTGATATATTTAACAGTATTAGTTTAGTTAAAGTACTTTTCATTTATAAACATACTGGAGTATAACGTGAGAACAAAATTTATTAGGCTTTGGTTTAATAGCAAGATGAGGGATGTATTTTTTTTCTCTCTAGATGTTGTTTTAATATTTTGCAAAAGCCTTTTCTTTCAGGTGTACCCCTGTGGATAAGCCCTATCAGATATGGGACTTTTGTAAAGAAAGGATCACTGTTAAGTTTGCAGAAGATGACGCCTCATATTGAGGATAAGAGTTTAAGTTTTTTTGTATTCAAGAGGAGCAGTATTATGGGACAGTCATATTTTATCTCCGATGCTGCATTATCCCAGTGCCACATATACTATAGCACATAACCTCGGTGAATCCGTGCATCGTGCTGCCGAGCTTCTGAAAGTATAGGTTCTTTCAAAAGGGGAAAACCAAGTGGCCCTTGGAGACCCGGCAGCAGACCAAATGGCTGTTGCTGTGTCTGTATACAGCCTTCTCAGATGTTGGCGGTGCCTGTGGACTTAAGTTTGTTTTGTTTAAAGGACTATCTTGTTTTTCAACACCATTTTACGAACTCTCCAGCTTATACTACACAGCATTGGGAAAGGGGGTTGTGCATTGTCCCGAGGTGGAGAGATCTTTCCAAAGAACTGATGTAACCAGTCAACCAAAAGCTTCTCCTTCCCCTGTTAGCCACTTTGCATACAACTAATCTAAAGTTTTCCTCTACCCACTTCTTTGCCAAAGGACTGTTGGAGTTATGTTTTGATATTATGCAACAATGGGTTAAGTTTCCTTTTGTGGAAACATCCTTTGGTAGGTAGACAGTTACTACAAGAGTTTCCAATTCTTTTGTGCATAAAGGACTGTATCAATTAGGTAGGAGGAAGCCTGGCAGCGCTTTCCTCATTTTTGGCTGTTTAATGGACTGAGCAACAAGATGTCTTTTGAAGTTGTAAGCCATGGGGTACCCAGAGCAAATAAGTATTTGTGAATGGAGTGTTTACTACTTTGTTTTGCAATGGACTGCAAAATATTCATATAACGCTGCCACCAAACTACTGGTCAGACCTGCCAGGCCCTCTTAAGTTTGTGGCTTTCAGCATAAAGTCAGTAGTTGGACTTCTGTATGAACTGTTCTGTCATGTTTTATACCGGTCGTTAATGCAGTCTCAAAACTACAGGAAAGCGGTATGTTTCTCCTTTAAACCAGCTTTATCTTATTTATGTTTTTAAACTGAATTTACTGTAGATGAATCTGCTTTGAATTGCTTTTTGTGCTGAAAGAGGTGAAGGAAAACCTGTTTCTTTTTAAATCAATTTCAGTTAGAATGCGATATGTACAAGAGAAAAAGGCCAAACTTGGGTTAATTTGATAAAGTTTGTGATGTGAAATAAATTTGAATTCCGAGGCTTTGGAATGGAAAAGTCATTAAGCTTGAGGCAGTCTTTACCGTTCCTGGCCTTGAACAGTGGTCATATGTTTTCAGTCGTTCTGAAGAGCCCTTTACTCTGTTAGTTTGAAGACAAAAAAATGTACATGTTCTGTAATTCCTTCCTTTATTTTTATTGCAGCAGAGTACTAATTTGAAAATGAGCATTTAGTGTTATCTGTACGGTCTTTAACTTGTCCTTCTGTCTGCAGTCCGTGTGATAATGGCATTACATTTCACAACAGCAGACTTTCAGGCAGTGGGTGCAAGTTAAGTGCTTAGTAGTAAGAAAAGTAAGGGTAGGAATTTCAGAAAGATGCTTGATTTACCCAAATGAAGTTTTGACATTTTGTTAGCATTTTAATAGAGGTTTGGGGTTTCTTCAGGTACCATAGTCTGCTGAAGTAATTGTTTAGATGTGAAAGTGGGCATGTTTTCAGAAGACTAACTTTCATTCTAATTTAGTGTGTTTTTTGGAGGGAAAGAGCCACTTGAGTAACTGAAATTGAAGTGCATTTAAACAGGTTTTCTACCACCTAAAAGCCTTTTTGGGTAGACATGATCAGCAACAGAAAGCTGGTATGAAAGTGATTGGAGTATGAGTGGTGTGGTAGTGAAAGATGCTAATTTATTGATTTGTTGGAGTCATGGATGTAAGGTTATGCACGTGTAGGTTAAAAGAAGTGCAGGATAGTGAATATCTTTTTCATAGTGATTGTTTCCTCATTTGGCTTTTGCTTGATGTCAGTGGAACACTTTACATAGTTTAAGCAACTGGATAGATGTAACTTAATGTGTGTTTGGTACAAGATTTTTTTTTTTCTGAACTGTTCAACGTATTGCTTATTTGTTTGGTTGGGCTTTCTGTTGCTGTGTAATTAAGACTCACCAGTAATACTTGCATTTTTTTTTGTGGGTTAATGCTAGTATTATACTGAAAAATAGCAGTCTGGCATTATGCTAGTTTTTTTTGTTTTTTAGCTTTTTTTTTATTTCTCAAACTTGTATTTTTTTTTTTAAGTTTTAAGGGGGAAGTGCTGCAGTGTGTTTAATCTATCACAAGACTGGTTCCCTAAGCACATTACCTTTCATTTAGTCAGAAACCTAAGATTGAAAACAGTTGTTTAAAGTTTATTGTGTGAAAGTGTGTGCATAAAATTGCCCTCTTTTCTCACTGTGGGAATTGTCTTGCTGTTAACTACCTCCTTGAGACACCCGGGGAGCAGTATATCTGTAAGTAGCACCTTTTGAAGAATTCCCGCAGAGAAGAGAGACAGGCTTGGTTTATGTAATGTGAACACTTTAACTTTATTGCACTTATTGTGGGCCCAGAAGATAGCATGGGAGGATTGTAAAGAGTGTTAATGATTTGCTTGCTGCATCGTAAGAACTCTTCCTGCAATCTTGGGACAAGTCTGGACGTGTGGTTTGTGGGTGTGAGATGTGCCAGACAGGTGCTAAAGGGGTCTGCTTTGAATTAAGATGCTTGGTTTGTCCAAGGTAGGTCAAAACCTCATGGAAGCAAAACAGTTTGGCATGTTCTACATTTTTTTTTAGTTAGGTGGTTCTTTTGTTTTCTTTTTTCTCTTTAATGACATGGAAGTTGACCAACTTTACCTGCAAAAAAAAATGTGTTTTGTGGGTAAATTTGATCTGGGTGGTTGGCAACTTTCTCATTGAAATATTTCAGTACTGGTGTGTTGACTACTAGTACTTGGATAAAGGCTTTGGATTTTTATGGCAAAACGGTTAATGGTAGTAGATGTTCCCAAATATGATGCTTCATTTTTAAGTAGTACCTACTTTAGAGTGGTGTGAACTCTGGTTTACGTATATTCTGTAGTCTGTTACTGATGTTTTGATTATTCACTCCATGTGTAATGTCAAGATCGCTGAATTTTAATTTATTTTTTTGTCTTTTAATAACTTTGTTTACCTAATTTGTATAGGCGTCGTGCAGAGGATTTTGACATGCATAACACCAGAAAGAGACCAAGGATTGAGTATCCCCCTGAATTTCAGCAGAGACCAGGTCATTATTTTCATACTACCAAAGTAGTCTGTTTTAGTTGGTCTTTAATGAAAAAGTGTACCAAGCCTTTCACTAATACTTTATCCACAGTTAGGTTTTCATTCTTATTGACTTCTTGGACAGGTAAGTCCCTTGGTATAATTGATACATCTCTATGAATCGCTTCTCTCTTGACTATATGTGCTTTGCGAGCTGTGCAACACTTAGCACAGCTGTACTGTCTCCTTTGCATTTTGTGGGAGGAGTTTGCTTTTAGTGCAGCAGAAGTTAAGGCAGTTCTGATAGAGATAGGGAATTTAAGACTTTAGTGTAATTAGGTGGCGGGGGGGGGGGAGAGAATGACAAATTATTTGATCTGAAGTAGGAGATTCATTTGTCTGCAACCTGTGGGTTATGGATCCGATATCGGATCCGAACCGGCATGGTTTACCAGCTATGGATCCAAGCTCTCAGCTCCTCCCCTCACCCATAATGCCCTGCTCTACCCTCATGACCTCAGATCTCGTTTGCGGCGCTGGTGACCAGATTGTGTTTCTAAGCTCTTCAGCTAAGTGCAGTTTTATTAGTCTTTAAAGTGCTAATTTTTGAAGTTTTGAGTGAAAGTTGTGTGGAAGTGTAGGTTTCCCTATTATTTAGTTATACTTTTAGTGTTTTAAAATTTAATTTTACTTATCCCTCCCCTCGCTGGTAGCGTAGTGTGTGTTTGGGCCTGTTGAGTGGTTTTTGTTACTTTGCTTTAACTCTAGTTTAAGTAACCTTTTTTGCTTTTGGGATGTCTGAACAACCCAAAGCTGTGTTCTCCAAGTGCTGCGAGTGTGGCCATAAGCTTTCCCCGCTGGTGGCCACACTCGGTGTGTTAGATGCCTTGGGGTTGAACACCTCACTTCTGGATGTTCCATTTGTGCAGGGTTCAACCCCAGGGCATTGAAGGAGCGGAGGTCCAAGCTTGTCTTGGCGGGTCTTTGCCACCGGACTCTGCTCCGCCTCCGCCCTTCGGGTAACTGCTTACGGTTGTCTCCTCTCCGGCTCCCCTCCTCCTCCTGGGACTCAACCTCCCTGTAGTGGTTCGGAGGAGAGGGAAGCTAGAAAGAAGGACCGGAGGGAGAAGCACCATAAGCGGCGGGCCGAGACCTCTGTTTCAGCCCCGCCAGCCAAGCGGGCTTCTCCTCCGGCTTCCTTGTCTGCTGGCTCTCCCCCTCCTCGGCTCCTGTCTCCAGTGTGTTTTTCACCGGGACCTGAGGAGGAGGAGACCCGATCTCCGTCGAGGCTATCGAGGAGGCACTCAAGGCCTACCTCGGTAGCCTCGTCGAGATCAACTTATAGCCTGTCAGACGCTGATCTGGACCGGATGATGAGAAGGTTCATCCAGGCCCAGATGCAGATGGGAGTGCTCTTGCCTCCCCCCCCCCCTCTGGGGGGGAGCTCGACCCCTTTTTTCAAGCCAAGTGCTCCTTCTCCGACCCACTACCCGGGTTCGGAGCAGTTGGAGCCGAGCAGCTTCGGAGCCGGGGGTGGGTCGGCGCCGATAGTACTTGGTACTTCGGATCCGACCCTGCCTCGAGTGCTTCGGATCCGACCTCGGAGCCTGGATCCGAGCCGATCCAGGGGATCAGTGCTCCTTCGGCGCCGCCTGTGTCGGAGCGCACTGTCCTTTGGATCCGAGCGCCGGCGCCGCTCCGATCCACTCGGATCCGAGGGGGAGCCGATTGTCGGATACTTTGGTCGAGGTCGGTTCCCCTTCGGCTTTTGATGTAGTGAAGAGGGCCCTGTTGAGGGTCTCCGGACCCCCGGCACTTGCTTCGGCTCCGTCCCGCGCTCCCTTTGCACTGGGTCAGGCTTCCACCATCCGGCCCTTGGGACAGCCCGCTCCTGTGCCCTAAGCTGTTCCCCTGGAACAGGTTACTGTTTGCGAGGAGTCCTCTGACAGCCCCACGGAGGATGTTCCCCACAAACATACGTGCAAAAGGAGGCACATTGACTCCCCTGAGTCTCTCACAGAAGACACGGATTTGGAGGAAGGGGAAGGCTCCCCACGGTCACCCCCCGAGGATGTCTCATTTGGAGACATCATGGAAATGCTCCGCATAAGGGGGGGGTGGTCTGCCCCCAAGTCTTCCTCGGACGAGTCCGTGTTCTTGGAGGCATTTGAAGCGGGCCCGTCTACCTCTTGGGTGTCCCCTCCTGCCGACCCCCTGGTGGACCTCATTACCACCAGGGCGTGGAAGGAACCGGACACCATGGAGCCAATCCCTAAAAGGCCCGACCGTATTCTCAGTCCCCCGGCTGACCGTGCCCATTGGAGTAAGGGGCCTCCGATAGATGCCATGTTGACGGCGGCGGCCACCAAGAGGGAACTGGCTCAGGAGAGTCCCTCAGTCCATCCCCCGAGCAAGGAGTCTCGGATGATGGACCGCTTGGGGAAGCGGATGTTTAGTTCAGCGACCTTCTCTGTAAGGGCGCTGAACTATCTGGCACACGTGATTAGGATGCAGCGCGATCTTATTAAAGAATACGCTGCATCCCCCCAAAGTCCATGTCGGAGGAGGACAAAGTGCTGCACTCCACCCGCATGGCCACTCTCAGGTCAGTCACAAATACCTCTATGCGGCTACTCTCCCATGCTACAGAAGGTGCCGCTAGAGCCGCAGGGGCAGGCCTAGTTACTAGACGTCAGGCCTGGCTCCGTCATTGCGATTTCTCAGAGCCCTTCAAGGCGTCATTTGCGAACGCCCCCTTCGATGGTTCTGCCCTCTTTGGCAAAACTGTTCGCGACACTTTGACCCAGAGCGAGAAGGACGGGAAGACGCTGTCTGCCGTCGGAATCCGCTTCTCTGCACCCCAGAGGTCCTATTCTAGGAACCAAAAGGGTCAGAGGAAGATGTGGTTCCGGAAGTCGCAGCAATCCCAGCCTGCTCCGGACAACCAGTCCTTCCGTGGCAGAGGAGGACAGGGAGGACGCCGCCCTAGGGGCAGAGGGGCTCCCAGGAACTTCGGGTCCAGAGAACCCTTCTCTGAACGGCCCGCGCAGCAGCCCTGAGGGGTTGCCCGGCTGCTCCACTCTGGAGGCAGTCGGGGGACGTTTTTCGGAGCACCTGGCGGCATGGGAGTCCATAACATCAGACCGCTGGGTTCTCCAGATCATATCCAGAGGATACCGTATCCCCTTTCTTCACTTGCCAAAATTGAAGTCCCTCCCGATGTTCCACCCGGTCAGTGGGAGGCTGCTTTGGCAGAAATTGGCCATCTGCTAAAGAAAAGAGCCATCCAGCCCGCCCCCAGACCAGATCGGATCAGGGTTCTACTCCAGGTTCTTTTAGTGCCAAAAAGACGGGGATCTAAGACCAATTTTAGACCTTTCACTCTTGAACCTGGCAGTTCCCAAGGAGAAGTTCCGAATGGTCACGCTGCAGTCTATTCTCCCCCTTCTGGGAGAAAATCACTGGATGTGCTCCATAGACCTCAAGGATGCGTACTACCACATACTAATGGACAGGCGCTCCAGGAGGTTTCTCCGTTTCCGGCTGGGAGCCAGTCACTACCAGTTCCGGGTCCTTCCCTTTGGTCTCACCACAGCCCCCAGGGTGTTCACCAAAGTATTAGCAGTGGTAGCGGCCCACCTGAGGCTTCAGGGGGTACAGGTCTTTCCCTACCTGGACGACTGGCTCCTCACCGCCCCAACAAGGCATCTACTACTATTGGCGCGAGACTCTTTTCTCCATCTTGCTCCCCATCTGGGCATCACTATAAACACAAAAAAATCCAACCTAGCACCCACGCAGTTCATAGATTTTATAGGTGCCAGGTTAGACACAAGAAGATTAAAAGCCTTCCTCACTGCGGACAGAGTTCAAAATCTGCAACTCCAGGTGCGGGCCATTCTCCACTCAAGCTCAGTTCCGGCGGAGTTGGTCCTGAGGGCTCTAGGGTCCATGGCGGCTGCTATAGCGCTTCTTCCTCTCGCCAGGTTCAATATGCGCATCCTCCAATGGACACTCCTAGTCCAGTGGTCGTATCTTGCTCTTCCTATGCATCATCCCATTGCGATCAGCAAGGCTTGCAAGCGGTCCCTCCTGTGGTGGCTACACTCTCCAGATCTCACCGGAGGCCTCCCATTTTGTGCTTCTCCCCCTCTCGCCACGGTGACCACGGACGCCTCCCGCCTCGGGTGGGGCATTTTGCAGGCCGGACCGTCCAAGGCACGTGGAACGATTCAGAGACCTTACTGCATATCAACGTTCTAGAGATGAGAGCAGTGCTCTTAGCGTTGCTAGCACTTCAGGCCTTTCTTCCCTTGGGAACAATTGCGATTCAATCAGACAACATGTCGGTTGTCTGGTATATCAACAAGCAAGGAGGAACCAGGTCTTACCCTCTTTGTCGAGAAGCCATGAGAGTTTGGGAATGGGCAATCTCCACCAACCGCTTTCTCATAGCAACGCATATTCCGGGTCTGTCCAACATCCTGGCGGACAAACTCAGTCGCACAATTCTCACCCCTTACGAATGGTCTCTCAATACTCAGGTAGCGGAACGCATATTCGCACGGTGGGGAACTCCTTGTTGCGATCTTTTTGCCTCTCCCTCAAACACCAAGTGCGACAGTTTTTTCGCTCTGATACCTCCTCCCGGAGGTTCCCCAAGAGACGCTCTGGTGCATGCTTGGCCACCCGGTCTTCTTTATGCTTATCCCCCCTTGCCTCTGATGCTCCAAGTTCTTCAGAAAGCCTCTCGGTTGGGGTGCAGAATGATTCTCATTGCTCCGTTTTGGCCTCGACAGATCTGGTTCCCCTTCCTAAGGTCTCACTCTGTGAATCCTCCTTGGATTCTAGATCCCATTCCGGATCTGATATCTCATCCATCCCACTTATCTCCTTCTAACCTGGACAACCTGAAGCTGACCGCTTGGCTGCTCCAGTTCCACTCTTGATCAGGACTCCCGGTATTTCGTCCCCTGTTAAGGCCATCCTGGTGGCAGCTCATAAGCCATCCACTAGGAAAGTCTACCGCAGCAAGTGGAAACGGTTCTCGTTGTGGGCGGAGCGGCAAGGCCTGAACCCCTTCACAGTTCCTCTCCCCTTGGTGCTTGATTTCTTAACCACTCTTTTTAATGATGGTGCCAGCAGTTCCACGGTCAAAGTACAACTTGCGGCAATTTCCCATTATCACATTGGTCATGACTCCAATCCTCTGATGTCGGCCAAGTTGTGTAAGATTTTCCTTAAAGGTACTTTTCTTCTCAGGCCCCCTGTAAAGCAAGCGGTTCCTCCTTGGGACCTTTCCTTAGTTCTCCAGGCCTTGACCGCCCCCCCCTTCCCCCTTCGAACCTGCGGCTACGGTAGATCTGAAATTCTTATCGTTCAAGACCGCCTTCTTAGTAGCCATTACTTCGGCCAAGAGAGTTTCAGAGCTTCAAGCATTATCAGCTAAACCTCCTTACTTGGTCTTTCATCCGGACCGTGTTTACCTCAGGACCAACCCGTCCTTTCTTCCTAAGGTAGCTTCTGAAGCAAACATTAATCAATCCATTAACCTCCCTGTCTTTCCTAAATATGAAAACAAAGGTGAATACAAGCTTCACTCCTTAGATGTTCACAGGCAACTTAGATTTTATCTAAACAGGACGGCTGGTCATAGGCAATCCGACCAGTTGTTCATTTCCTTTGCTAAATTTAATTTGGGCAAACCAATTTCTAAAGTCTCATTATCTCGCTGGATTTCACAATGTATCTTATTGGCTTTTCAAGCGTGGGGAAGGCGCGCACCGAGGGTGTACATGCCCATTCAACCCGGTCAGTCTCTACCTCGGCAGCCTTTAAGGCTAGGATTCCTCTAGATGATATTTGTGCAGCAGCCACGTGGGCTTCATCTCATACTTTTATTTCCCACTACAAGTTGGATCTTGCATCTAGGGGTAGAGCATCCTTTGGCTCAGCGGTGCTCCGGAATATCCTTCCATGATGGCCCAAGATTCAGGTAGCTGGGGACTCTGTCCCACAGGTTGCAGACAAATGAATCTCCTACTTCAGATTTAGAAGTTATGTACTCACCATAACGTTCCATCTGAGTAGGTGTATTCATTTGTCTGCAACCATCCCGCCCTCCTATCCCCCTGGCCTTTCAGTTTCCTGCATATGTTGTGTTACCCTTTTCAGGGTGTTCTTGCTGTTGGCAAACTCGATCTGAGGTCATGAGGGTAGAGCAGGGCATTATGGGTGTGGGGAGGAGCTGAGAGCTTGGATCCATAGCTGGTAAACCATGCCGGTTCGGGTCCGATATCGGATCCATAACCCACAGGTTGCAGACAAATGAATACACCTACTCAGATGGAACGTTATGGTGAGTACATAACTTCTAATTTTTTGCTTACACATATGAGGGGAATGGTGATGACTTTGAAGGCAGTTTTATTGCAACTCCATCAACTAAGTAGAATATATACCTTAAAATTAGTATATTGTACTTATTCTTTGGCATGCAGTATTGTACTTGTTCGTTGATGGTGAGATACTCAGATGGAATTCTATAACTGATAAATAGTGACCAAGAATCCCAACATACAGCTTTAGGATTTCTCACCGAGTTGAGAGACAATAGCAATAGTTTCACATGTGTTGTGTGTGTTCATTAACTGGATCAAAGTCTTGCTGACCTCTCTGTCAACAGGTTGTGCAGCAAAACTCTTTACTGAAAAGGCCTGCATTCATGCTAGAACTTAGGGGGTTTTAAACGTGTTAGTAGCAGTTTCTGTTTTGTACCCAAGTAACAAATTCTGTATAATTTTTTTAGTAAGTAGTTGAATGACACATTCTTAGTGTATGTGAAACTTTGTGCATGGTAAGTAAACTGTGTAAAAAATGCTTTTTAACCTGTCAAGATTATGGTTTCCACATTTAAGAAATGCATATTCTGCAGTCGGTTTTCAACCTTTGTGTGAAATATGTATATATAGATAGTTGTTTATTAGAGGTGATATTATTCATCATCATACTTTTTCTTAAATTACTTTTGCTGGAATAGAGACAGATGAATCTGCTACACCAGCCTTCAAGATATTTGATACTTCTGTTTAACCCTGTAAATGGGTATTCAGTTTTGTACCTATTCTGCTCCAGCAGTGGTAGGTATATCTTGAAAAATAACTGCTGTTGAAAGTTGTTGATGGATGGCATAAAAAGCAAATCTGGGATCATCCTCCTCTTCCTTTTTAAGGTCATTCTTGTAGCAGGTTAAGTATTGGATTTCACCCAGTGTGATGTCAGTCCCTCATATATTTTTTTTAACCTTAACAATAACTGAATCAGATGTAAATGCTCCATGTCCTTCTGTTCCTATCTTGCAGTATTTTTAGTGTGGGATTCTCTGCTTCAGGTGACCTGAATGTTTGCTCCTATACAGAAAGCTTAACCTGGTTTTTGCAGGTGTGTGGAATGTCACACGTAGGGCCATAAACCAGGGACCTTTAATGTGACATCTGCACCCACAGACCTTAGAACTTTTCAGCTGCAGTCGACCATCACATCGATCACTTTGCTCCTCTACTTTCAAAACATCTAAAGTCTAAGTAGCCCGTTGGGGATTTTGTTTTCTTTCGCTTGCTTGAGCTTAATTTGCTGATGTTCTTCGTGTTTCGCTGTTGCAGTCATCACATTCGGGTTATCCCCTGCCAGGGTAGCCCTCGGCCGGCCTGAATACCAGAGGCTTAGTATTTCTGCGTTGGTTGCTGTCGCTTCAGGACTGACGTCAGGTCATCAGTAGTATAAAGTAAGGCAGCCGATGCCATTACCCCAGTCTTTCTTGCCGAGGATCCAGAAGCAGTTCGCACGAGTGTTGGTCGGCCGCTACCCGAGTTTCGTCATTCTAATTGAAGCAGAGGTCTTCTAAAGCTAAATACCCCATTGGGGATCCTTTTTTCTTGCTCTAACCAATGACAGAAAAAGTTAACAGTTGTCTTGCCTGTGGAAAGCAAATACCACACCGAGACTTCCATTCTTACTGCGTCACCTGTTTAGGCCCAGACCATGACGTCCCTCGCTGTCGATTTTGTGCTTTGTTGAACACCAGAACTATACGTCGTCAGGCCTTTATTGTAGCTAGATATTTTCGCTCTGTCCTCGAATTCCAATATGGCTTTGGTAAGCCATCCAACTACCGATCTTCCGAAAAAACGTAAGGATAAAGATAGAGACAGACTGCACAGGTCCAAAACTGCCATCTACGCTTCCATTAAGCTAGTTTTCAGTTCTCCGGTCCGCAGTGATGCCCTTTCACAGCCCCTGATGCCTGCTTCTCTGGATTTGCAGACCGCTGCCGAGACCCTTGCAGAATCCGGTATGCGGCGAGACTCTTCTTTGAATAAGGATCCTGCTGATGTCTCTACCTTGGATGGGTCTGGAGCCGCTGAGCAGGCACCAGCTTCCGAGGAGGTACTTCGCACTACCGATACTCGACACAAACCGACGACTTCTTTTGCGTCTTCAGCTCTTTCTAAAACTACCGAGTTCCTAAGGCCCAGGGTACAGACTACTACAAAAAAAAACGATGACCCAAGCCCGGGCACCTGCTTCCTTGCCTCAGTCTTAAATGCTTAAAATGGCGGAAGACCTTATTATGCTTATTAGGGGATGCCAGGCTGCCCCTTCCAAAATAAAGAGACTTGCCCCCAGTAGTTTTATCTGAACAGGAGTCCGATGACTCTGATGCTTCTGAATATGAAGACATGCAACCCCTCTCTGCTTATGAGGATTCTGATGCAGAGGAATCTGTTCCTTCTGCCTCTCCACCTGAAGATTTTTCATTTGGTGAAACCCTTTATACTTTAAGGGAGCATTTCCAATGGGAATGTCAGGACTATCCGCACTCAAAAAAGAGACTCTGGGAATTCTTGGATTTACCACGGTACAGACACTTGGCCATTCATCCTGTCCTGGATGTTGATGTTTTAATAGAATCCAGTTTGACTCCTGACACCCTTCCTCCTGCTCCCAGGAAACCTAACCGGTACTACAGAGTCCCTGACACTCTCAAATTCCTTTTCAAAAATCCTACTGCTGACACACAGATCATCTCTCAAGGACCTAAAGGAATTAAAGCAGTCTCAGTTAAGAATCCCACCCCCCTCAGGCAGGGATTCCCGAGCTTTAGACAGATGGGGTAAAAAAGTATACACCTCTGCTACTCTTGCTATTAGAGCACTAAATTGTCAGTTCCACATGTTGAAATATCAGCAGCATATGATGGAACTCTCAATCAAAAATATCTTCCTTTCCTGCTTGTGCAGAAAATAAAGAATTATAAGAGCTTATGCAATCTGCAAGCCAAGTTACTAAGCACACCTTGCAGTGTGGCTTTGACGCCCTAGAAGCATCTTGCAAGACAGCAGTCACTGGTTCTGTCCTTAGAAGACAAGCTTGGCTTAAGGAACAGACCTTGCCCAGACCATGGCAAATCAAAATTATTGGATGTACCATTGAACAAAGACAATTTGTTTGGCACCAAGGTGGAAGAGGTCTTAAAAAAAAGATGGAAGAAAAAGCTAAATCTATGCAGACAGACTTTTTACAGGTCCAGCCTCCGTGGTTCAGTAGGCATTGCCCCTCCAAGTACCGGTCTTTTCCGGCCCCTTCCAGGCCAGCTCAGCCCAAACTCAGAGGAAGCAGACCCCCCCCCCCTCAGACAGCAGCCCCAGGGGAAGCAGACCCCCCAGACAGCAGCCCCAGGGAATGCAGAGATCTAAGCAGTGGAGTTCCTCCTCTTCAAAAACAGGGAGTGCTAAGCCACCCCTTAATGGTAAGAACTCACAATGATTTCACACCTCCACCCCTTACCGCTGCCCACCTGCTTGTGCATCTAGGAGGAAAACTCCCCTTCCATGCAAACAACTAGGCCTCTATTACCAACGACTGTTGTGTCATAAAAATAGTGCCCCAGGGATACAAATTTTACTTCCACACTCTGCCAACCCCAAGAGGGTTCCCAGATCTTCCTCCAAACCAGTGGGCAGAGGCAAAAAAACAAGTCCTTTCCTTTCTCTCAATGAGGGCAATACAGCATGTTCCTGCAGACCAGATAGGCCAAGGGTTTTATTCCAGACTCTTCCTGGTACCCAGATAAGAGGGCACCTGGCGCCCAATCCTCGACCTATCCATTCTAAACACCTTTCTGGTGATACCAAAATTCAAAATGCTCACCCTCCAGCAGCTTCTTCCTATGCTTTCCAAGGATGCTTGGTTAGCCACCCTAGACCCAAAAGGGGCCTACCTACACATCCCAATCAGGGAATCTTGCAGGATCTATGCACTTTCAGTTCGCTGTGATTCCCTTTGGATTATCCACTGCTCCCAGAGTTTTCACAAAATGCCTGGCTCATGCCATTGCCTTTTGCAGACAAAGAAATATTAAAATTTACCCCTACTTAGACAATTGCCTGATTCAGGCAGACAGGAAACGCTGATGTCCTTCAAGGATGCATCTGCAGTCATAACATATGGGTTGTCCCGCCTCAGGCAGCCCTTCGGTCGGCCGGATTCCAAAGTCTGGGTCTGGCTTCGGCTGATGTCGCACTTCACCCGACGTCATAGCTCCTGGGGTATAAAGGCATCAGCCGACGCCATTTTCCTCAGTCTTTCTTGCCGCGCGGTGCCCGAAGCAGAAGCTGTTCGCAAGTGCCGGTCGGTCAGATCCAGAGATTTCAGCTACCAAAGACTTCTAAAAAAGCTAAGTACCCCGTTGGGGACTCTTTCTTGCCTCAGCCGATGTCAGACAAAGTAAATAATTGTTTAACTTGTGGGAAACAAATACCTCATAAGGATTTCCACAAATACTGCCTTCCTTGCTTAGGCCCAGACCACAACGTATCAGCTTGTTTAGCCTGTGCTTCACTCAACCGACGGACACTTAGACGTCGGTCGGAGTTTGCTGAAGAGTTTTTTGGTCCCGCTTTTGCATATAAAATGCCGTTGGAGACTCCGACTACACATTTAGCCAAAAAACGCAAGGAAAAGGACCGACACTCGCGGCCCGCGGTTTCGGCTGAAACCACGGTTAGGCCTACCGCGAGTGTCTCTGTTTCGGCTGAAACCCAAGTCCTCGGTTCTTCCTTCGGCCGAAAGCATGCCTCCGACAACTGAGGCCTCAGAGGCCCCGGCTGAGTCGGCTACAGAAATTCCTACCGAAGAAGCAGGCACACTAGAATTGTCCGACACCATTCCGTTGGACATCTCTACTCCTGCACGTGGGGCAGCTAGACCCCCTGCTTCTATGTCTATTAAGGCCTTCTCCAGGGCTAAAGCAGCTAAACTTTCCAAGGCCTTACCTGCAAAAGCTCCCTCTCACAGACCTTCCTCAAGTTCTCAGATTCTCAGCCTTGCTGAGGACCTTATTTCTCTGATCAGGGGATCCCAACCTCACCCAGACAGGGCCTCACAACCCCCTCCTGAAAAAAGGCCTAGGACTGAACCCCCTGAACCTCTCTCCTCTGACTATTCCTCGGATGGATCAGATTTATCAGACCATCAGGAAGGACCATACTCACCTTATGAGGATTCGGATGCAGAAGACTCCATTCCGTCTGCCTCCCCCCAGAAGAATTTTAATTTGGGGAAACTCTACACTCAATGAGGGAACACTTCCAATGGCAGGCTCAGGATTTTTCTGATTCTAGGAAAAGGCTAAGGACTTTTTTACACTTACCACAGCATAGGCCTTTAGCCATATCACCTGTACTATCAGTTGTTGATGATGCATACAATGATGCCAGTTCTGCCCCTGATTCTCTTCCCCCGGCCCCTGCCAAACCTGACAGATATTACAGGGTCCCGGATTCTCACTTCCACTTGTATAAGGCCCATGCTGCAGACCCAGAAACCATTTCTCAGGGCCCTAAGGGTGTTGCAGCTGCCTCTGCCAAAAACCCCCTACCCTCTGAAAGAGAATCAAGAGCATTAGAGAGATGGGGTAAAAAGGTTTATACATCTGCTACTCTTTCTGCCAGGGCTTTAAACTGTCAATTTCACATGATACAGTACCAGGAATTTTTGTTAGATCAGCTGAATAAAAAGCTTTCCTCTCCTGAACCTTTAGACTGTAAGTCCCTTCAGGAATTGGTACACAACTCTCAGCAGGTCAGTAATCATTTCTTAAAATGTGGCTATGATACACTGGAGGCTTCATTTAGATCAGCTATGACTGGAGCAGTGATTCGAAGGCATGCCTGGCTAAAAGAGCAATCCTTGCCAGACCATGTTAAGTCTAAACTCCTAGATGCCCCTATGGAGAAACAAAGTTTATTTGGCTCCCCTGCACAGGAGGTTCTAAAGAAAGTGGAAGAAAAAGCAAAATCTGTGCAAACAGTCAAGGATTTTCTGCAGGTCCAACCTCCGAGGTTCAGCAGAAATTGGCCTTCAAAGAATTGGTCCTTTCCAGACACCTCCAGAGCACAGAGAGGCAGAAATAGATGCCCAAGAGGCAGAGGTCAATCAAGGGGTGCCTACAGGGTTCGTCAGTGGCAACCTGCCAACCAGAGGAGTACCGCCGCAGCTGCGACTGCAACCACTTCCACAGGACAGACACAATGACTTGGCTGTGATTCCGCCTACCAGGGAACAACTGGAAGCACCCTTGGGCGGAAAGCTAGCTTTATTTTCAAAAAACTGGCATTGCATTACAGGAGACAAATGGACTTTGCAAACAATAGACAAAGGCTACAGGTTTCACTTCCACACTTTACCAAAAAAGAGAGGAATGCCAAACCTACCACCAAGCCAGAAGTCAGAGGCTCTAAAACAAATCATCAACTTACTAAGGATGAGAGCAATAGAAAAAGTACCACCTGTGGAACAAGGCCAAGGATTTTACTCCAGACTATTCCTTGTACCAAGAAAAGAAACTCAATGGAGGCCTATTCTCGACTTGTCCGCACTGAACACATATCTCATTGTACCAAAATTCAAGATGCTGACCCTACAGCAACTTCTTCCCATGTTGGGCAAGGAGTCTTGGCTGGTGACTCCAGATCTCAAGGAGGCATACCTGCACGTCCCTATACGACCAGATTGCAGAAGACACCTCAGATTTCTTGCAGGATCAGAGCATTATCAATTCTCAGCATTGCCCTTTGGCTTATCTACTGCGCCCAGAGTATTCACGAAATGCCTGGCATCAGTAATTGCACATTGCAGGCTTCAGGGAATTCAAATCTACCCATACCTGGACGACTGCCTAATACAAGCGGACAACAAGACAAAAATAATAAAGGACTTGGCCTATGTCATACAACTGCTGCAAGCCTTGGGTTACACAGTCAACATACAGAAGTCAAGACTAGTGCCATCCCAAAGGATAACATTTTTGGTGCAGATCTGGACACATTAACTCAGATGGCTTTTCTCACAGAAGAAAAACACAAGCAACTACCAGTCTACTTCATGGCATTGACCAGACAAACTCAGCTTACTGCAAGGAAAGTCCTGCAGGCCCTGGATTACATGGCATCCTGCATAATCTTGATCCCACATGCCAGGCTGCATATGAGAAAATTACAGTGGTACCTAAGGAATGTATGGTCTCAACACAGACACAGTCTAGAAACCATGATACCAAATCATTCCATGCCTGAAAAAAGAATTCCTGTGGTGGGCTCAGGCCTGCCAGACCAACAGAGGGTTGCCTTTCCACAAACCACAACCAAGGCAGACCATCACCACGGACGCCTCAGACCTAGGCTGGGGGGCACACATGGAAGACAAGTGTATCCAAGGCCTATGGTCCCAAGACCAGCTGAATCTACACATAAATCTAAAGGAGATGCTGGCAGTGAAGCATGCAGTCGAGGCATTCAAATCATTCCTCCAGCAAGGACACCTGCTGATAAGGACGGACAATACCACAGTCATGTGGTACATCAACAAACAGGGAGGCACGCATTCCTACCCTCTATGCCGGATGGCAATGGACCTGTGGAACCTAGGCCTGAATCTCAACATTCAACTGCAGGCCAGATTCGTACCAGGAAAAGAGAATTCACTAGCAGACAGCTTAAGCAGAACTACCACAGATGCTCACGAATGGATGCTGCATCCAGACATCTTCAAAGCCATAACAAAGAAATGGGGGATGCCAGAGATAGACCTGTTCGCCTCCCCACTCAACCACCAACTGAAGAAATTCTGCTCAAGAGAATACCACCCACAAGCCTGGAGGGTGGACTCCCTTTCTTTCAGCTGGAAAGCCCTGACAGTTTATGCCTTTCCACCTCTCCCATTGATGTACAAAGTTCTACTGAAGATCAGGGAGGAACAGCCAAAGGTAATTCTGATAGCTCCAGACTGGCCAAGGCAGCATTGGTACCCGCTACTGAGAAGCATGTCTCGGACGAACTCATGGCCTCTACCTCTATGGCCTTTACTTCTAACGCAGAACAACTACAAGACCCTGCATCCAAACTTGAAAACGCTGCAGCTAACTGCCTGGAAAATTGCATAAAACAAAACCATCCTGTTTTATTTCAGAGGGTCAAGGACATTATCCTGGAGGCTCGCAGACCCTCCACAAGGAAAACATACTCAGCCAAATGGAAGAGATTCCTCATTTGGAGTGCATCAAAGGGAACAAATGTCACACTGGCAAACCTAGCACACATCCTAGAATACTTAGCAGAACTGTTCCACAATGGTCTGTCCTATTCTTCCATTAAGATTCATGCTTCAGCAATTTCAGCAGAGTACAACATGGGTCCTCCTATCTTCTCTCACTCTCTCCTCAGACAATTTTTAAGAGGGATCAAAAATGTAAAACCTCCAAGGAAACCACCTCTGCCTGCATGGGATCTCAATTTTGTGCTGGAAAAATTAACACTTCCTCCTTTTGAACCAGCAGCATCAGCAGACTTACAGTTCTTATCTTGGAAAACTGCCTTCCTTCTAGCAATCACTTCAGCAAGAAGGGTATCCGAGTTACAGGCATTAATGGCAGTGCAGCCTTTCCTTATCTTTCACCAGGATAGAGTGTCTCTGAGAACCAATCCTACTTTCATGCCAAAGGTGGTATCCAGGGTATCCTTGAACCAAGCTATTCATTTACCTACGTTCTTCCCTAACCCACAGAACAGGGGGGGAAAACTACTGCACACCTTGGATGTACACAGACAACTGCGCTACTATCTGGACAGAACTAAGACCAGCAGAAAAACTGACCAGCTTCTGGTAGCATATGCAACAGGAGTGCAAGGAAAAGCAATTTCCAAACAGACAATTTCAAAATGGATAGGAAATTGCATTTGATTCTGCTACTCTTTTCATGGAAAGACAACTCCTGAAAATATCAGGCCTCACTCCACAAGAGCTACAGCCACCACTACAGCTTTCCTACGAGGAGTGGCTACCAAAGACATTTTAGAAGCTGCTACTTGGAGCTCTGTGCATACATTTGCCAAGCATTACAGTCTTCCTTTATACTCCAGATCCCGAGCAGGTTTTGCAACTGCAGTTTTACAAGGGATCTTAACTACACCATCATTATCTTAGTGCCTCCTCCCCCAGTTTGGCTATGGTATTCTACCCATATGTTATGACTGCAGATGCATCCTTGAAGGACATAGTACAGTTTTGTACCTACCATAAATGTAGATGTCCGATAGGTATGCATCTGCAGTCAGTATTACCCACCCTCCTTCCCCTCTGTGGTATTCCTAGGGTACTTACCCCTTTCTTAGCTAGCTGGGGGAATCTATTATGGTGTATTTGTTTGTATGTATATATATGTATATATACTGTTTGATTTCTACTGTTTGGAATTTTCTACTTTTATCCAAATTTAGCCTTCCTAGAGGGCATCTGGGGCAAGAAACAGAGGAAAATGGCGTCGGCTGATGCCTTTATACCCCAGGAGCTATGACGTCGGGTGAAGTGCGACATCAGCCGAGGCCAGACCCAGACTTTGGAATCCGGCCGACCGAAGGGCTGCCTGAGGCAGGACAACCCATATGTTATGACTGCAGATGCATACCTATCGGACATCTACATTTATGGTAGGTACAAAACTGTACTTTACAGCACCTGACCTTTGTAAAGGACCTACTGATCTCCCTGGGGTACACTATCAACAAAAAGAAATCAAAACTAGTGCCTACACAAACATTTGTATTCCTGGGAGTAAGCCTGGACACAGTATCCCAGACAGCATTCCTTACTCCAAAAAAACAAACCTACCTGACAGGCTTCTTCTCTTAATTAGACACCAGAACCCAATTATCTGCAAGGAAAATCCTGCAAGCTCTAAGGTTCATGATGGCCTGCATTCTACTAATTCCATATGCCAGACTGCATATCAGGAAACTACAGTGGTACCTAGAAAGCCTTTGGTGTCAACACTCTCAAGACCTGAAAACTGTCATACCAGTGATACATTGTCTAAGGAAATATTTTCTTTGGTGGGCAGAAGCATGCAACCACAACAAGGGACTTCCCTTCTCACAATCCCAAGCCGCCCAGACCGTCACCACAGACGCATCAGACTATGCCTGGGGTGCACACCTGGACAGCAGGTGCATTCAGGGCCATTGTAGCCCAAATTAAGTACATTTGCACATCAACCAAAAAGAGATGTTAGCTGCATATTATGGAGGTAATTAAACAAAAAATGTTGATTCCTGACTGTGCAGAACACAAAGATTTACAAGAGTTAATGCATTCTGCTAACCAAGTTGGTAACATACTTTGCAATGTGGGTTTGATGCCATAGAAGCATCTTGCAGGGCTGCTGTCACTGGGTCTGTTCTTAGAATGCATGCTTGGCTCAAGGAACAGAACTTGCATATCATGTCAAAGCAAAATTACTAGATGCACCATTAAATCAAGAGCGTCTATTCGGCAATAAAGCAGAAGTCCTCAGAAGGATGGAGGAGAAAGCTGAATCTATGCAAACTGTTAAAGATTTCTTACAAGTACAGCTGCCACCTAGATTCTGTAGGCATTGGCCTTCAAAAAAACTGGTGTTTTCCAGTCCTTTCTACGCCTTCTCAGTCCAAGCCCAGGGGCAGCAGACCACCAAGACTTCGGTCTCGGGTTATGCACAGATCTAAGCAATGGAGTGCTCCCATGTCCAAAACAGGGAGTAGTAAGCCGCCATCCTATGGTAAAATTGCACAATGACTTATCCATAACTCCTCCAAGCCTTGCCCAAGTACATGCACCTTTAGGAGGGGAAACTTGCCCTGCATGCCAAAAACTGGGAAAACATTACCCAAGACAGACGGGTCTTAAACATTGTTTCCCAGGGATGCAGATTCCACTTCCACTCACTCCCAAACCTAAGCGGATGGCCAGACCTCCCCTCAAACCAGTGGGCAGAGGCCCAGAAGCAAGTACTTTCTTTTCTTAGTGTCAGGGCTATTCAACCTGTCCCAGCAAAATAAAGGGGACAAGGCTTTTATTCCAGACTGTTTCTGGTACCCAGAAAAGAACACTTTTGGCGTCCTATCCTGGACCTGTCTATTCTCAAAAGCTTTCTGGTGGTTCCAAATTTCAGAATGTTAACTCTACAACAGCTGCTTCCTATGCTAGCCAAGGACTCCTGGCTAGCAACCCTAGACTTAAAAGAAGCTTATCTGCGCATCCTCGTAAGGGAATCTTGCAGGAAATACCTAAGCTTCAGAGCAGGCTCTATGCACTATCAGTTCTCTGCATTTCCCTCTGGCTGCACCCAGGGTATTCACAAAGTGCCTAGCTCCAGCCATTGCATATTGCAGGCAGAGAAGAATTCAAATTTACCCATACTTGGACGATTGCCTGATTCAGGCAGACAGTCAGGAATTGCTACTTCATCACCTGACATTTGTAAAGAGACTTCTAACTTCACTGAGGTACACCATCAATGAAAAGAAATCACAGCTGGTACCCAACCAGCAGATTGTATTCCTGGGAGCAAGGTTGAACACAACTTCCCAGATGGCACTCCGCACTCCAGAGAAACAAATTTATTTGGCAAACCAAACTGCTTCAATCTATTGGCCACTAAAACCTGGCTATCCGAGAAAAATACTGCAAGCCCTAGGGTTCATGGCCTCTTGCATTCTACTAATTTCATATGCAAGACTGCATATGAGGAAACTTCATTGGTACCTAAAAAGTCTCTGGTATCAAAATTCTCAGGACCTGGAAACAATGATTCCTGTCATTCCTTGCCTAAGGACAGGGTTCCTTTGGTGGGCAGAGGCCTGCAACCACAGGAAGGGACTCCCTTTCACTCTACCCCCTGCCACCCTAATGACAGACACATCAAACTATGCATGGGGGCTCACATGGCAGGGCAGTGCATTCAGGGCAAATGGAACCCAAAGCAAATGCACCTGCATATCAATCAGAAATGTTAGCTGTACAGAATGCTCTGACAGCCTTTAAAGGCCTTACTCTCCCAGAACAGCTATTTTTAAAGACCGACAACTCCACAGTTATGTGGTACATAAGCGGGGGGGGGGGGCATTCCTACCCACTCTGCAGACTAGCCATGACTCTGTGGAACACAGCCTTGAGCACTCAAGTGCACCTACAAGCTCAATTCCTGCCAGGCAAACTAAATTCACTGGTAGACGACAAGCAGAAATCTGACAGGAGATATGACTGTGCCATTGTTAGATTTGATAATGAAGTCAGTTGGGGTGGACTTTTGTGTGGGGGTAAAGAGCAATCGTTTAGTCTTTTTGAGGTTAAGGAGGAGACAGCGCTGTAAGAACCAATTTTCTACTAATTCAAAGACAGTTTGTGTAAGGGACTGCAGTTCAGATGGACCAGTAGCGGAGCATATTAATGTGGAGTCATCTGCGTATTGTATGCATGTAGCTTGAGGGATGTTTACATTTAGATAATTAATAAAAATTGAGAATAGAAGAGGGCCTAATATAGAACCTTGGGGTACACCAAGGGTGACGGGAAGGTGGTTAGACTAGTATCCCAAAGCACTGCATGTTGCCTGTTATCCAAGTAGGACTTGAACCACAGTAGTGCATGTGTAGCAAGTGAGAGGGACTTAAGTACATTTAACAGTAGCTGATGGTTGACCATGTCAAATGCTTTTGAGAGATCAATAAAGATTGCGGAGGAAAGGGTGTTGTTACGATTTTTGTTAATGTGGTCAGAAAATAGAAGGGCAGTGGTGGTGCTATGGAAAGGTCTAAAGCCATGCTGAGAGTTAGCTAATAGGCTGTTTTGGAGAAGGTGGTCTAAGTTGATGGTGGATGCATTTTTCCATAATTTTAGCTAAGGGACAGAGTAGGGAAATTGGACGAAAGTTAGAGAGTTCTGCTGAATTACCACCTTAGTGTAGGGGGATTATGTGGGAGATTTTCCAAAAGGATGGGATGGTACCTTCTGTTATGGTTCTGTGTATTAGAATAGTAATAGGATAGGTTATTACTTTTGCTGCTATTTGCAGATATTTGGCAGGTAGTAGGTCAGCAGAGGGGGTAGATAGTTTGCAAAGAAGGGTACAGGTGAGGGATGTAGGGAACAGGTTGTAGTTGAAATGAAGGCGGTAAGTTAGTTGAGGAGGAAGGCAGATTGGAGGATACAGGAGGTAATGAGTTGGCAAGTGATTGGATGGCTTCAGTAAAGAAGGTATTAAAGGCATCAGCAATTTGTTTGGGAGGGTCATGGGCTATTCCTGATGGGGTTTATGTCGAGTGGCCTGGATGTAGTTTATTGATACCTGTCCAGAATTTTTGTGGTTTATGTTGGTTAGTTTGTTGAAGTTGAAAATAGAGATGTTTTAGCAGTGTTTCTAAGCTGTTTAATTTTTAAATGATTGGCTGGGTCTTTAGTAAGTATGCCTTTTGGCCCAAAATTTGTTTCTAAGTTGTATTTTTGGCTTAGTTTCCTTTGTTAGCCATGGAGCAGTTTTTGTTCTGATCCTAAGGGTACAAGTAGGAGCATGGTAGTCCAAAATTTCTAAGAATTTGGAGTTGAAGTATGTCACTGCGTCCTCTAGCTGGAGGTGTTGTAGGGGTGACCAATCTCACACACTAAGTTCACTTTGGAAGCTTGCAGGGTTAAAATGTTTATTGGAACGAGTGGTTCTGTAAGTGGTAGGGTAGGGAATATTATATTTTTGTCTAATTATATATGTTAGTGAGTGATCACTAATGTCGTCTGGCAGGGTGCCTGCTTTATATGTTGGGACTGATTATGTGTTAGAATCCAATCTAAGGTGCTTTCTTTATTGGTAGGTTTGTGGATTCTGGTAGGAGAGGAGATAGTTTGGAAAAAGCCTTGTAGGTTTATGTGGTTAGCAGGATTATCAGTATTACATCTATTCCAGTCTGTATTAAAGTCGCCTAGCACTATGGTTTCTTGTGGGTAGTTTGTGGAAAGCCAGCTAAGGATATTTTCAAGGGTGGTGGTGATATTACCAGGAGGAAGATAGGAGCATATAATGTAGATGGGCTTACAAGTGTTTAGTTGAAGTTTAGTGATAAGAATTTTAGTATTGGTATCTGTAGGTGGGTGGATATCTAGTGAAGTAACTTGGAGCCCTGCTTTATATATTATTGCTACGCCCCCACCCTTCTGTTCAGGCGATCTAGTCTCAAAATATTGTATCCTGGAGGGGTGATTTCATAGTCTTGTGTTGCTGGTTTTAACCATGTTTTAGTTAGGCCTAAGATGTCAAATTCATGTACTTCTGGGAGAGCATGAAGGTGAGTCACTTTATTGTTTATACTTTGTATATTTAGGTGAGCTATGAAGAGGGAGTTAGGAGTCCTTCTAGGGGTGTGAAAGGTAGAGGAAGAGGGTCTAACTGAGTTAATGGGGCAATTATTGGTGGGGCCAGGGTTGGGATGAATGTCACCATCCAGTAGGAGGTGTTGGTGTAGTCTGCGTGTGTGAATTAGAGGTTGATAGAATATGTTTTGGGTTTTCTTTGTTTGGAGATGTTTATAGGTAATATGGGCAACCCTGTGATACTTTGGGATGAAATAGCTGGCTGTTGATGTTATGTTGATATGTTCAAGGGTGGCTGCTATAGCCGGTAGGGATGGTGGAAATTAGAGTAGTTGAGATGTTCATAGGCTGTTAGGATATAGGGTAGGAAAAGGAAAGGTAGGAGCGAGTACAAGAATAAGCGTTTTAGGTAAGTGGACATGGGTGCAGTAGGCATTGTGATGTACAAGTTGTAAGGTAGTGAGTGAGAGGTGAAGTATGTAACTTAATAGAAATGCTCCATAAAGGGATATCCTTTTCTTCAATTAAGATTCATGCCTCTGAGATCTCAGCTCATTATAATACTGAGCCCACCCCTCTTCTCTTATCCTGTGGTAAAACAGTTCCTGAGAGGAGCCAAACATTTAAAACCCCCCAAGAGAGCTCCCACTCCAGCCTGGGACCTTAAGTTTGTATTGGAAAAGCTCACGCTTCCGCCCTTTGAACCTACTGCTACAGCAGAGTTAAAATTCTTCTCATGGAAAACAGCTTTACTTCTAGCCATCACTTCAGCAAGAAGAGTGTCTGAAATGTTGGCCCTTATGGCAGTAGAACCCTTCATTATCTTCCATGCGGACAGGGTTTCTCTCAGGACTAACCCATCATCTGAAGTAGTTAACTTTATTTTATCAGCAGCCTATGAGTATTCTGATCCATATCGGATCCAAGCTGGCAACTTTTCATGCATCTGCTCTGAGCTCCAAGCTCCTCCCCCTTACCCATAACATCTCCTACCTTCCCTCAGATCTCGTTTGCTGCTTCATGCATCAGCATCGTGATCTCTGTAGCTCCAAGTGTTGGGTGTTAGTAAGTGACTTTGGTCAAACTTTTTTGCTCTTTATAGTGAGTGTGTGAGATCATGTAGATGTTTGTGTGACACTGCTGCAGTCATTACACCCAGTCGGCCTGAGTTCCAAAGTCT
Source organism: Protopterus annectens (assembly GCF_019279795.1). Classification (NCBI taxonomy): domain Eukaryota; kingdom Metazoa; phylum Chordata; order Ceratodontiformes; family Protopteridae; genus Protopterus; species Protopterus annectens. The sequence continues at coordinate 1,081,573,089 of NC_056730.1, read as the reverse complement.
TGGTCCGGTGTCAGTTGCTGTCGCTTCTTCCCTGACGTCAGTGCGCCAGGGGGGATATAAGATGCAGCCGACGCCATTTTCTTCAGTCTTTCTTGCCGCGCGGTGCCTGAAGCAGAAGCAGTTCGCAAGTGCCGGTCGGCAGACTCCTGAGATTTTCATACCGAATCCAGAACCAAAGTCTTCTAAAAAGCTAAGTACCCCATTGGGGAAACTTTTTCTTGACTCAGACTGATGTCAGTAAAAGTTAATAATTGTATTTCTTGTGGGAAGCAAATACCTCATAAGGATTTCCACTCCTACTCTGTCCCATGCCTAGTCCCAGACCATGACGTCACTGGTTATCGGTTTTGTGCTAGGTTTAACAAGCGCACTATTAAACGTCGGTTTGATTTTGCCCAACATTATTTTGGCAGAAAATTTTATTACACTATGCCGTCGGAACTTCCGACAACCGGAATTCATAAAAAGGACAAGTACAGGCATCCGAGGCCCAAGACTGATGAGGCCTCTTCTAGGCCGGTCGCCACTTCTCCGGTTTTCAGCGAGGCGCCTTCGCAGCCCCTGACGACCGCTTCAGTAGAACCACAGACCGCATCCGACTCCCACGTGGAGCTGGCTGGGCCTTCGGACACTCCTGCAATTCAAATTACCGAGCTTAATCCTACAGAGGGAACCGATGTAGCTGAACAATCCACCGCTTCAGAGGGTGTTTTCAGACCTACCCAGTTAACAAGTAAACCCTCTGTTAAGTCTAAGCCTCCCATAAAAGCAAAGAAACAGACACAGCAATCTCCAGGGCAGGCTTCCATGCCTAAGAAACAACTGCTAAAAATGGCCGAAGACCTAATCACCCTGATCAGAGGGTCCCAACCTCCTCCAGATAAAAGGTCCAGACAAGAAGCAGACTCAGTCTTCAGACCAGGTGTCCATTTCCTCTGACTCATCCTCAGACCTAGGGTATTCCTTACCCCCTTATGAGGATTATGATGCTGAGGAATCCATTCCATCAGCCTCTCCGCCTTAGGACTACTCCTTTGGTGAGACCTTACATACCATGAGGGAGCATTTCCACTGGGAAGGCCAGGATTACTCAGAATCCAAGAAAAGGCTCAGAGAGTTCCTTTTATTGCCTCAACACAGACCCCTTGCTGTTCCGCCAGTGTTAGATATTGTGGATGATGTATACACTACAGCTTAAACCCTGACTCCTTACCACCAGCCCCAGTTAAGCCAGATAGATATTACAGAGTCCCTTACTCTCACAAATTTCTATACAAAAGCCCTGATGTCCTTCAAGGATGCATCTGCAGTCATAACAAATGGGTTGTCCTGTCGTCAGGCAGCCCTTCGGTCGGCCGGATTCCAAAGTCTGGGTCTGGCCTCGGCTGGTGTCGCACTTCACCCGACGTCATCTCTGCTGGTCTTCGGGTATAAAGGCATCAGCCGACGCCATTTTCCTCAGTCTTTCTTGCCGTGGCGCTCAAGCAGAAGCTGTTCGCAAGTGCCGGTCGGTCAGATCCAGAGATTACTACTACCGAATACTACTCAAGACTTCTAAAGCTAAGTACCCGTTGGGGACTCTTTCTTGCCTCAGCCGATGTCAGAAAAAGTAAATAACTGTTTAACTTGTGGGAAACAAATACCTCATAAAGATTTCCACTCTTACTGCTTACCTTGCTTAGGCCCAGACCACGACGTAGCAGCCTGTTTAGCCTGTGCTTCCTTCAACCGACGAACGCTTAGGCGTCGGTCGGAGTTTGCTGAACAGTTTTTCGGCTCAGATTTTGCGTACATTATGCCGTCGGATCCTCCGACTTCTCAAATTGTTAAAAACCGCAAAGAAAAAGACCGACACTCGCGGTCCGCGGTTTCGGCCGAAACCACGGTTAAGCAAACCGCGAGTGTCTCGGTTTCGGCCGAAACCGAGCAAACGGGTCAATCTTCAGCCGAATCCATGACTACTACCGAGGCTCCTGCTACCCTAGTGGAATCGGCCTCTGAAGTTTTGTCTACTAATGTGGTTCCTATAGAATTATCAGACACCATCCCTTTGGATGTCTCTACCCCAGCACGTGGTGCTGCCAGGCCCCCTGCAGCCATGTCTATTAAGGCCTTTGCCAGGGCTAAAGCAGCCAAAACTGCTAAATCAGTGCCTGTTAAGCCCCCCTCACACAGGCCCAGTTCCAGTTCTCAAATGCTTACTCTGGCAGAGAATCTCATCTCTTTAATTAGGGGATCCCAATCTCACCCAGACAGGGCCTCTCAGCCTCCAGAAAAGAGACCTAGAGCAGAGCCCCCAGAGCCAGTGTCCACTGATGATTCTTCTGATGACTCAGACATTACAGACCATCCAGAGGCTCCTTTTTTCTACTTATGAAGATTCCGATGCTGAAGAATCTATTCCATCTGCCTCTCCACCAGAGGAATTTTCCTTTGGGGAAACCTTACATGCCATGAGAGAACAATTCCAATGGCAGGGACAAGATTTCTCAGATTCAAGAAAAAGGCTTAGGACCTTTCTACACTTACCACAACATAGGCCCTTAGCTATACCTCCAGTTCTGCCTGTTGTGGATGATGCATTTAATGATGTTTGCACTGCTCCTGATACTTTACCTCCAGCCCCTGCCAAACCAGATAGGCTTTACAGGGTACCGGACACTCATCACCACCTATACAAGGCCCCACTTGCAGATCCCGAGACTATATCCCAGGGGCCTAAGGCAGTAGCTTCGACCTCAGCAAAAAACCCTCTCCCTTCTGAAAGGGATTCCAGGTCCTTAGAGAGATGGGGTAAAAAAGTTTACACCTCTGCTACTCTATCAGCTAGAGCTTTGAACTGTCAGTTTCATATGATCCAATACCAAGAGTTTATGCTTGATCAGTTAACTAAGAAACTGTCCTCTGATGACTCCTTAGATAAGAAATATGTCTTAGAAATGGTGAATAACATTCAGCAGGTTAGTAACCATTCTTTAAAATGTGGCTATGATGCACTGGAGGCTTCATTTAGATCAGCCATGACTGGCACAGTTATAAGAAGGCATGCATGGTTGAAAGAACAGGTCTTGCCGGATCATGATAAAGCAAAGCTGTTAGATGCTCCTATGGATAAGGCCAGTCTATTTGGTTCTCCTGCTCAGCAAGTAATGAAGAAAATGGAAGAGAAGGCAAAATCTGTACAAACAGTTAAAGATTTCTTACAGGTTCAGCCCCCAAGGTTTAACAGGAACTGGCCTTCCAAAAATTGGTCCTTTCCAGACTCCTCTAAATCTCAGAGAGGCAGGAATAGGCGTTCCAGAGGCAGAAATCAATCCAGAGGAGGTGCCTACAGAGGACGCCAGTGGCAAGGCAATAACCAGCGAGGTACAGACACAACCACTGCCACTGCAACAGGACAATCACAGTGACTTGGCTCTGACACCGCCTACCAGGGAACAAATAGCAGCACCCTTAGGCGGAAAGTTAGCCTTATTTTCAAAAAATTGGCACTACATCACAAAAGACAAGTGGATTTTGCAGACCATAGACCAAGGCTACAGGTTTCACTTCCACACCTTACCAGTAAAAGAGGAATGCCAAACCTACCTCCAAACCAGAAAACAGAAGCTCTAAAACAGATAGCTCAATTAACAAAGATGAGAGCTGTGGAAAGAGTACCACCAACAGAACAGGGCAAAGGATTCTACTCCAGACTCTTCCTAGTACCAAGAAAAGAGAAAAGTTGGAGGCCTATTCTCGACCTGTCCCTTAAACACATTCATCATTGTCCCAAAATTCAAAATGCTGACCCTACAGCAACTTCTTCCCATGCTGGGCAAGGAGTGTTGGCTGGTAACTCTAGATCTCAAGGAGGCATACCTGCACGTCCCCATACGACCAAATTGCAGAAGATACCTCAGATTTCTTGCAGGATCAGAGCATTATCAATTCTCAGCATTGCCCTTTGGCTTATCTACTGCGCCCAGAGTATTCACAAAATGCCTGGCATCAGTAATCGCTCATTGCAGGCTACAGGGAATCCAAATTTATCCATACCTGGATGACTGCCTGATACAAGCGGACAACAAAAGCAAGCTGACAAAAGACTTACAAAGGGTCATTTGCTTACTACAAGCCCTGGGATACACAGTCAATTTAAAAAAGTCGAGACTGACACCATCCCAAACAAGAACTTTCTTGGGTGCGGAATTGGACACAGTAAAACAGATGGCATTCCTAACTGCAGAAAAACAAGAACAACTCCCTCATTACTTCTTGGCATTAACAAAGCAGAACAAACTAACAGCAAGGAAAGTACTGCAGGCCTTGGGCTTCATGGCATCATGCATAATCCTGGTCCCCCATGCCAGATTGCATATGAGAAAACTGCAGTGGTACCTAAAGAATTTATGGTCTCAACACAGGCACAGCTTAGAAACCGAAATACCACTAATCCCATGCCTGAAACAAGAGTTCCTATGGTGGGCTCAAGCATGCCAGTCAAACCCAGGTTTGCCCTTCCACGACTTTCAAGCAAGCCAAACCATCACAACGGACGCCTCAGACCTAGGTTGGGGGGCCCACATGCTGGACAAATGCATACAAGGATTATGGACCCCAGATCAACTGCACCTGCACATAAATCAAAAAGAAATGCTGGCAGTAAAACTAGCAATCCAGAATTTCAGACCATTCCTCAAAGAAGGCCATTTGATGATAAGGACAGACAACACCACAGTCATGTGGTACATCAACAAACAGGGAGGCACTCATTCATACCCCCTATGCCGAATGACTCTGGACCTATGGAATATGGCTCTGAGCTACAACATTCAGTTACAGACAATATTTGTACCGGGAAAAGAAAACACCCTAGCAGACATGTTAAGCAGAACTACCTCGGATGCTCACGAATGGATGCTACACCCGGACATCTTCAAGGCCATCACACAGAAATGGGGAATGCCACAAATAGACCTATTCGCATCCCCACTCAATCACCAGCTCAAGAAATTCTGCACAAGGACATACCACCCACTTGCATGGAAGGTGGACTCTCTATCCTTCAGTTGGAAAGGCCTGACAGCATATGCATTCCCACCTCTTCCTTTGATGCACAAGATACTACTGAAAATCAAAGAGGAGCGCCCAAGGATAATTCTGATAGCTCCAAATTGGCCAAGACAACACTGGTATCCATTGCTGAGGAGCATGTCACGGGGGAGAACGTGGACACTACCCCTGATGCCTTTGATGTTAACTCAGAACGACTACAACATCATGCATCCAAATCTAAAAACTCTGCAACTAACTGCCTGGAACATTACATAACAGCAACTAACCCAGATTTATCCCAAAGGGTTAAAGACATTATCCTGGAGGCCCGCAGACCTTCTACAAGAAGGAACTATGCAGGGAAATGGAAAAGGTTTGTCATTTGGAGCACTGAAAGAGGAAAAGATGTGTCAAAGATAGATATTGCCAACATCCTGGAGTATTTGGCAGAGCTTCTACATACAGGCCTGTCCTATTCCTCCATAAAGATACATGCATCAGCTATTTCTGCAGAATACAGCTTCGATCCCCCTGTCTTCTCACATCCTCTACTCAGGCAGTTCCTCAGAGGAATCAAGAATGTAAAACCTCCTAGGAAACCACCATTACCAGCATGGGACTTGAACTTTGTGCTAGAAAAATTGACACTCCCTCCATTCGAACCAGCAGCAACAGCAGATCTTCAACACCTATCCTGGAAAACTGCTTTCCTACTGGCAATTACTTCAGCAAGAAGGGTTTCGGAACTGCAGGCCTTAATGGCAGTACAACCCTTCCTAATCTTCCATCAAGACAGAGTATCCATGAGAACTAATCCTACATTTATGCCTAAGGTGGTATCCAGAGTGTCTCTAAGCCAGGCAATCCACCTACCTACCTTCTTTCCCAATCCACAGAACAGGGGGGAAAGACTGCTGCATACCTTGGATGTACATAGACAGTTGCGCTACTACCTGGACAGAACCAAGGGCAATAGAAAAACTGACCAGCTTCTAGTGGCCTATGCAACAGGAAGGGAAGGAAAAGCAATTTCCAAACAGACAATCTCCAAGTGGATAGGAAATTGCATCAGATTCTGTTACTCCTACCATGGAAAGCCAATTCCACAGAACATAAGACCTCACTCTACAAGGGCTACAGCCACTACCACAGCTTTCTTACGAGGAGTGGCAACCAAGGACATTATTGAGGCGGCTACTTGGACCTCCGTGCATACATTTGCCAAGCATTATAACTTACCTCTATACTCTAGATCCCGAGCAGGATTTGCCACTGCTGTATTGCAAGGGATCCTAACTACACCATAACTCTTCTTCCTCCTCCCCTAGTTTGGCTATGGTATTCTACCCATTTGTTATGACTGCAGATGCATCCTTGAAGGACATAGTACAGTTTTGTACCTACCATAAATGTAGATGTCCGAACAGGATAGCATCTGCAGTCAGGATTACCCACCCTCCTTCCCCTCTGTGGTATTCCTAGGGTATTTACCCTCCTAATAGCTAGCTGGGGGGGATCTCTTATGGTGTATTTGTTTGTATATATGTACATACATGCTTATTTTTTGTGTTTGCCTACCTTTTTTTTGGGAACATTGGCTTTTACCCAAAATTTAGTTTTCCAAGAGGGCAACTGGCATCTGGGGCAAGAAAAACTGAGGAAAATGGCGTCGGCTGATGCCTTTATACCCGAAGACCAGCAGAGATGACGTCGGGTGAAGTGCGACACCAGCCGAGGCCAGACCCAGACTTTGGAATCCGGCCGACCGAAGGGCTGCCTGACGACAGGACAACCCATTTGTTATGACTGCAGATGCTATCCTGTTCGGACATCTACATTTATGGTAGGTACAAAACTGTACTTTGCTGACCCTGAGACTATTTCTCAGGGACCCAAAGGGATTAAGGCCTCATCAGCTAAAAACCCAGTCCCCTCTGACAGAGATTCTAGAGCATTAGACAGATGGGGCAAGAAAGTTTATACATCTGCAACTTTAGCCATGAGAGTCTTAAATTGCCAGTTTCACATGCTATAATATCATCAATTTTTAATGTCTCATTTGAAACAAAAGATGCTTCCAGATTCAGATCCTCCTAATTTGAAAGAAATGCAGGATTTATTGCATGCAGCAGAACAAGTGGGAAAACATACTTTGCAATGTGGTTTTGATTCCTTAGAGGCCTTCTGTAGAGCAGCAGTTACAGGCTCTGCCATTAGAAGGCATGCTTGGTTAAAAGAACATATGTTACCAAATCATGTTAAGGCCAAATTACTGGATGCACCTTTGCAACGGGGATGTGTTGTTTGGAGTTAAGGCAGTGGAGGTATTAAAAAAGATGGAAGATAGGGCAAAATCTATGCAAACGGTCAAATATTTCTTACAGGTTCAACCTCCTCATTTTAGCAGAAATTGGCCAACAGAAAATTGGTCCTTTCCAGTCACAGACAGACCTCAAAGGGGCAGATATAGACTCCCAAGAGGTAGAGGTCAGACACAAGGCCCTTACATACCTCGACAATGGGGTGCACCAGGCCAGAAAGAAGGGGAAGACAGACCTCAACCTTATAAAAAACAGTCTCAGTGACTTCCCACTACAGCTGCCAAACAGCTCTCTCTTGGCAGCCCCCTTAGGAGGAAAACTGGCTCTTTTCTCTCACAATTGACATTGCATCCCCAAGGACAAATGGGTTCTCAACATCATATCTCAAGGTTACAGGTTCCACTTCCACACTCTTCCAAGGTTAAAAGGAATGCCAAACCTGCCACCAAATCAATGGGCAGAGGCTCAAAAACAAATTACAGCACTCATGGACATGAGCTGTTCAAAACGTACCACCACAAGAGCAAGGACAAGGATTTTACTCAAGACTCTTTCTGGTTCCCAGAAAGGACAAAGCCTGGAGACCCATTCTGGACCTTTCTTCACTGAACACTTACCTGGATATTCCGAAATTCAAAATGTTGACACTACAGCAGCTTCTTCCCATGCTGGGCAAGAAAGCTTGGCTCGTGACTTTGGACCACAAAGAGGCATACCTGCATGTCCCGATCAGACAAAACTGCAGAAGATACCTCAGATTTCTAGCAGGTTCAATGCACTATAAATTCTCTGCACTGCCCTTTGGCTTATCTACTGCGCCCAGGGTCTTCACAAAGTGCCTGGCACCAGTAATTGCATTTTGCAGGCAAAAAGGAATTCAAATTTATCCATACCTGGACGACTGCCTAATCCAAGCAGAGAGCAAGGACATTCTTCTAAAGCATCGGGCGTACGTAAAAAACTTAAGTTGCCTGGGGTACACAGTAAACGAAAAGAAATCAAAATTAGTGCCCTCACAGCAGATAATATTCCTGGGTGCCAGCTTAAACACAACGGCCCAGATGGCTTATCTCATGCCAGACAAGCAAGGACAACTGACTCAGTATTTTCATTTAATGGCAACCAAGACCCAACTCCCTGCAAGAAAAATTCTGCAGGCCTTGGGCTACATGGCATCTTGCATTCTACTAATTCCATATGCCAGAGTGCATATGAGGAAACTACAATGGTACCTAAAGAGTGTATGGTCTCAACACTGTCAAAATTTGGAAACAGTTATACCACTAATTCCTTGCCTACAACAGGAGTTTCAGTGGTGGGCTCAAGCTTGTCACCTCAACAAGGGACAGCCTTTTACTCAACCCACAGCCAGGCAGACACTGACAACAGATGCATCAGATTACGCCTGGGGAGCACACATGGCAGGAAAATGTATTCAGGACGAGTGGCCCGCAGAACAAAGACATCTCCACATCAGTCAAAAAGAGATGCCAGCTGTACAAAAGGCAATTATATCTTTCAAGAACCTGCTACATCCAGGACAACGACTACTAAAGACAGACAACACCACAGTTATGTGGTACATAAACAAGCAAAGGGGCACACACTCCTGCCAGGAGAGAAAAACACACTGGCAGACAACCTAAGCAGAAACATCATGGATCCTCACGAATGGCAATTGAGTCCACAAATATTCAGAATGATAGCACAAAAGTGGAGGAAACCAGACATAGATCTGTTTGCTGTCCCAATGATCTGCCAACTACAGAAATTCTGCACAAGGAGGTACCATCCACAAGCATGGAAAGTGGATGCCCTCTCATCCAGCTGGAAAAAACTACAAGTATACGCTTTCCCTCCTCTTACCTCTCATTCCAAAGGTACTTATAAAAGCCAGGCAGGAAGAGCCAAAGATGATCCTGATTGCACCAGACTGGCCACGCCAGCACTGGTACCCAATCTTAAAAAACTTAGCACAAGAACCATCCTGGATTTTGCCTCAAATCCCACAGCTGTTGACACAACACAACACAACAATCGCAGATACTTCACAGCCAGCTAAAGACCTTAAATCTAGCTGCATGGGAAATTCCTTAACCAAGCAAGCATTGCCTCTCTCCAAAGCTTTTATGGATGTCATTCTGGAGGCCAGAAGGCCTAGCACCAGGAAAGCATACTCGGATAAATGGAACAGATTCTGTACCTGAAACCAAGCACACAGCCTTGACCCTCTTGTACCAAACATTCCTCAGATACTTTAATACTTAACTGAGATGCTGGACAAGGGCCTCTCCTTCTCATCCATCAAGATTCATGCCTCAGCCATTTCTGCGCATTACAACACGGATCCACCAATTTTTTCACATCCTTTGCTCAAACAGTACCTCAGAGGGGCTAAAACATGAGACCGCCCCGTAGAGCACTTACACCAACTTGGGACCTCAACTTTGTTTTGGAAAAATTAACCTTACCTCCTTTTGAGCCAGCTAACACAGCAGATTTAAAATACATCTCTTGGAAGACTGCTCTTCTACTGGCAATAACATCAGCAAGACTAGTTTCTGAATTACAGGCACTAATGACAGTGGAATCTTTCCTCATCTTCCACCAGGACATGGTGTCCTTAAGAACTAACCCTACGTTTATGCCAAAGGTAGTATCTAAACCAAACTATTCACTTGCCAACTTTCTATCCAAAACCACAGAACAAAGGGGAGAGACTGCTACATTCCTTGGACATTCACAGACAGTTACGCTTCTACTTGAACAAAACCAAAGCTTTCAGAAAATCTGAGCAATTATTGGTAGCATACGCTGCAGGAGCACAGGGAAAAGCCATTTCAAAGCAGACTACTTCAAAATGGATAGCTCACTGTATACATTTTTGCTATACCCACCATGGGAAACCTGTACCTAGCAGCATTAGATCTCACTCCACCAGGGCAACAGCCACTTCAACTGCCTACCTCAGAGGAGTGCCTATCAAGGATATTTTAGAAGCAGCAACATGGAGTTCTGTCCATACCTTCACCAAACATTACCATTTGCCTTTATATTCCAAATCCAGAGCTGGCTTTGCCACTGCTGTGCTGCAGGGCCTTATAGCCACCCCTAATGCCTTATAGATCCATCCTCCCTACCTCAGCTTTGGGATTCCACCCAAGTGTAATGACTGCAGCAGTGTCACACGATGAACATAGTACAGTTTTGTATCTACCATAAATGTAGATGTTCAAGTGTAGACACTGCTGCAGTCCAGGTTACCGTCCCTCCTTCCCCTCTTTCATTCTGGTACGTACGTAGGTCTTCTACCCTTATTTCCTAAAGGGGAGTATATGCTGGTAATTAAAAATGGTTGTTTGCTTTTCTATTACATATTTTACTAGCAATTTGCAAGGCCTACCTATTTGGGGGCACCTGACATCTGGGGCAAGAAAAACTGAAGAAAATGGCGTCAGCTGCATCTTCTATCCCCCTGGCGTACTGACGTCAGGGAAGAAGCGACAGCAACCGATGCCGGACCAAGACTTTGGAACTCAGGCCAACTGGGGAACCGCCTGATGGCAGGATAACCCAAGTGTAATGACTGCAACAGTGTCTACACTCGAACATCTACATTTATGGTAGGTACAAAACTGTACTTTCCCTTTACCCCCCCCCCCCCCTTTCGCTGTTCATCGGTTTTATTCAAAAAAAAAAAAAAAAAAGTTTGTGGTAAAGTAGTATAGCACGGCCTTCCCTACCCCTTAGGTTGTGTTTGTTAGAGTATTGGGTTTAAGTAGGTTGGCTGTGTGTATTGATAGTATGGCTGATTAGCCAAAGCCTACTTTTAAAAAATGCAGTGTGTGTGGCTATAAGCTTCCACCGGCCGATGGCCACACTGTTATTTGTCTGGGTGTTCCCCATCTCTCAGTTCAGTGTAGCGTGTACGCTGGATTTAACCATAGGGCCTTAAAAGAATTTAGGCCCAGACTGGTTGCAAAGGGACTTCTGCCGGTTTCTTCTTTCAATGCATCGGCCTCAGCCTCGGCTCCTCCAGCAGTTACTCAACCTCCCATCAGGCTGGGACTCAACCTTCCACTAGACCTGTTGAAGGGGAGGCTAAAGGAAACGACAAGAGGAATAAGGACAGGGATAAGAGAGGGGATAGGCCCCGCAAGCAGTCTCCAGAGCGGGAGCCCTTCCCTAGCCGTCGGCTTCACTCCCCGATGTTCTTCCCAGAGCCGACAGAGCCCTTGGATCCATGCTTTCATCGAGGTCATCGGAACGAATAGCCAGATTCAAGTCAGTCGCCTCCTCACACTCGACTCTGAGTCTTTCGGAGTTGGATATGGACAGGATGATGAGATTTATTCGACCCCAAATCCAAATGAGAGTCTTGCCAGACCCCTCTCCCTCTGGAGAGGGGACCTCCATGCCCTTTTTTCATCCATTTTCTCCTTCCCCGATCTGGCCTGCAGTTTCGAGGTTTATGGATCCAACGATCCTCGAAGCTGGGGGTTCGGCGTCGACGGTTCCTCCACCCTCGACGCTGGCGATTACCTTGAGTTCCTCAGATCAGACCAGTTTGGATCCAAGCAACTTTCAGGGCCCAGGACTGGGAGTCGGATCTGAGGGAATGAATGTGTCTTCGGCTCCGACCTAGGATCCGAGCCATTCTTTCGGGAACCCTGGCTACTCCTGGCTCGGCCCCGATCCTCATGGCGGACCCGGGGAGAAGCTTCCTCCTTTTTGGGTGCTAATGAGGTACGCTCTCCATTGGCATTAGACGTGGTGGAAAGGGTTCTGTCCCAAGGATCGAGACCTCAGCCTATTTATTTGGATTCCGCCCAGGCTCCCATGGATTCGGTTACAACTCCCTTCAGCTTGTCCCAGGGACAGCCCGTGCTAGAGGACCCCCAGGCGATTCCTCTGGAGGAACCCCCCGTGGCTTTCGAGCCCTCTTCAGAGAGTCCCACTGAAGAGTGTCCCCATAAGCACATGTGTAAAAGGAGGCACCTAGACTCCCCTGAGTCCTCGACAGAAGACATGGATTTAGATGGAGACGGATGTCCTTCAAGGATGCATCTGCAGTCATCACATATGGGTTGTCCTGCCTCAGGCAGCCCTTCAGTCGGCCGGATTCCAAAGTCTGGGTCTGGCGTTGGCTGATGTCGCCCCTTCCCCGACGTCACAACGTCTGGGGTATAAAAGCGTCAGCCGGCGCCATCTTCCTCAGTCTTTCTTGCCGCGTGGTGCCCGAAGCAGAAGCAGTTCGCTAGTGCCGGTCGGCCAGCTCCTGTAATTTCGCTATCCGAAGACTTCAAAAGCTAAGTACCCATTGGGGACTCTTTCTTGCCTCAGCCGATGTCAGGAAAAGTTAATAATTGTTTAACTTGTGGGAAACAAATACCTCATAAGGATTTCCATTCTTATTGTCTTCCTTGCTTAGGCCCAGACCACGACGTCTCGGCCTGCTCTGCCTGCGCTTCCTTCAACCGACGCACTCTTAGACATCGGTCGGAGTTCGCAGAAGAGTTTTTTGGGGATAGTTTTGCTTACAAAATGCCGTGGGAAACCCCGACATCACGTTTAATTAAGAAACGGAAAGACAAGGGCCGACACACGCGGGCTGCGGTTTCGCCTGAAACCGCGGCTAGGCCTACCGCGAGTGTCTCTGTCTCGGCTGATACCAAATCCTTGGAAGTTCCGAACCCTGAAATAATACAACCGACAGCCTCGGTCCCGGAGGCTCCTACCGAGTCCGTTACAGAATTGCCTTCCGAAACTGGTGTATTGGAATCTTCCGACACCATACCTTTAGATAAAGCTACACCAGCACGTGGTGCAGCCAGGCCTCCTGCATCCATGTCTATTAAGGCCTTCACCAGGGCTAAAGCTGCAAAACATACTAAAGCCATGCCTCCCAGAGTTATTCCTCAGGGACCTTCTTTTAGTTCACAGATTTTAACTTTAGCAGAGGACCTGATCTCCTTAATTAGGGGCTCTCAGCCTCATCCGGACAGGGGCTCCCAACCCCCTCTAGACAAAAGGCCCAGGATGGATCCTCCTGATCCTCTTTCCTCAGAGGAGGCCTCTGTTGGCTCGGATCCCTCAGACTACCAGGAGGAGGCTTATTCGGCCTACGAGGATTCGGATGCAGAGGAATCTATTCCCTCAGCCTCCCCTCCTGAAGAGCTTTCCTTTGGGGAGACCCTTCACACTATGAGAGAGCATTTCAAATGGCAGGGCCAGGAATATTCTGATTCCAGGAAAAGACTAAGAACCTTTCTTCATTTACCTCAGCGTAGACCTTTGGCTATTCCTCCTGTTTTAAATGTGATTGATGATGTATATTCTGACTCTAGTAACACCCCTGACACTCTGCCTCCGGCCCCTGTGAAGCCTGATAGGTATTACAGGGTCCCGGGCACACATAATTTTCTTTATAAGGCCCACCCTGCTGACCCTGAAACTATTTCACAGGGCCCTAAAGGGGTTGCAGCTGTTACTACTAAGAACCCACTCCCCTCAGCAAAGGAGTCCAGGGCATTAGAGAGATGGGGTAAAAAAGTGTATACTTCTGCCACTCTTGCTATGAGGGCATTAAATTGTCAATTTCACATGATACAGTATCAAGAGTATTTGTTAGAAGAAATGCATAAGAAATTGTCTTCTTCTGAACCCCTTGACCGTAAATCCCTTCAGGATCTGGTACATAATTCCCAGCAGGTTAGCAACCATTTCTTGCAGTGTGGTTATGATGCATTGGAAGCTTCATGTAGGTCAGCAATGACCGGTGTTGTCATACGCAGGCATGCTTGGCTGAAGGAACAATCTCTGCCAGAACATGTTAAAGCTAAGCTTTTGGATGCTCCACTGGAAAAGCAAAAGTTATTTGGTTCCACTGCTCAAGACGTCCTAAAGAAATTTGAGGAAAAGGCAAAATCTGTACAAACAGTTAAGGATTTTCTTCAAGTCCAACCGCCTAGATTCAGCAGAAACTGGCCTTCCAAGAATTGGTCCTTTCTGGACACAGAAAGATTTCAAAGGGGCAGAAACAGGCGTGCCAGAGGTAGAGGCCAAACTAGGGGCTCCTACAGAGGCCATCAATGGCAACCTCCAATCCAGACAGGCAGTTTAGGATCTGCAACTGCTGCACAAGGACAAACTCAATGACTCTGCTTTGACTCCGCCAACCAGGGCTCAGTCAGAAGCACCTTTGGGCGGAAAGCTTTCTTTATTCTCAAGAAATTGGCACAACATTACAAGAGACAAATGGACACTCCAAATAATAGACAACGGATACAGGTTCCATTTCCACACATTGCCAAAAAGAAAAGGCATACCAGGTCTGCCACCAAATCAAAGGACAGAGGCTTTGAAACAAATCTCAAACTTACTACAAATGAAAGCCATAGAAAAAGTTCCTATTTCAGAACAAGGCCAAGGATTTTATTCCAGACTATTCCTTGTTCCAAGAAAAGAGCATCAATGGAGACCTATTCTCGACTTGTCCGTACTGAATACTTATCTCATTGTGCCAAAATTCAAAATGCTGACTCTACGGCAACTCCTTCCCATGCTGGGCAAGGGGTCTTGGCTGGTTACTCTAGACCTCAAGGAGGCATACCTGCATGACCCTATCAGACAAAGTTGCAGAAGATACCTCAGATTTCTTGCAGGGTCAGAGCATTATCAATTCTCAGCATTGCCCTTTGGCTTATCTACTGCGCCCAGAGTATTCACGAAATGCCTGGCATCAGTAATAGCACACTGCAGACTCCAGGGGATTCAAATATACCCATATCTGAACGACTGCCTTATACAAGCGGACAACCAACAAACTCTGATAAAGGACTTAAATTATGCCATCAATCTTCTACAAGCCTTGGGATATACAGTCAACATGCACAAATCAAGACTTGTTCCATCCCAAAGAATAACCTTTCTGGGTGCGGATCTAGATACAACCACCCAAATGGCTTATCTCACAGAAGAAAAACAAAATCAACTACCAGATTACTTTGACAAGACAAACTCAGCTGACTGCAAGGAAAATCCTGCAGGCCCTGGGTTACATGGCATCCTGTATTATTTTGATTCCACAAGCAAGGCTGCATATGAGAAAGCTACAGTGGTACCTAAGGAGTTTATGGACTCAGCACAGTCACAGTTTGGAAACTTTAATCCCACTCATTCCATGCCTTCACAAGGAATTTCTGTGGTGGGCTCAGGCCAGCCAGTCCAACAGAGGGCTGCCCTTCACAAAGCCAAAAACCTCCCAAACTATATTACAACAGACGCTTCAGACCTAGGTTGGGGAGCACACATGGAGGGCAGAGGTATCCAAGGTCAGTGGACACGAAAAGAGCTACGCATGCACATAAACCAAAAAGAAATGCTAGCAGTGATACATGCAATCGAGGCCTTCAAACTCTTTCTGCATCAAGGCCATCTACTGATAAGGACAGACAACACCACAGTTATGTGGTACATAAACAAGCAAGGAGAGGTACCCATTCTTACCCTCTGTGCAGACTGGCAATGAATCTATGGGATCTTTCCTTGAAACTCAATATACAGCTACAAGCTCAGTTTGTGCCAGGGAAGGACAATACACTGGCGGACAGCTTAAGCAGAAATATCATGGATGCACATGAATGGATGCTGCACCCAGACATTTTCCAACAGATAACACAATCTTGGGGGAGCCCGGACATAGATCTATTTGCATCCCCCCACAATCATCAACTAAAGAAATTCTGCTCAAGGACATACCACCCACAAGCGTGGAAAGTGGACGCCCTCTCTTTCAGCTGGAGAAATCTGACAGTGTATGCATTTCCTCCTATTCCGTTAATGACCAAGGTGTTACTGAAGATCAGGGCAGAGCAGCCAAAAGTGATCCTGATAGCTCCGGACTGGCCAAGACAACACTGGTACCCACTGCTAAGGAGCATGTCACGTACAAAGCCATGGCCCCTACCTCTATGGCCACTTCTACTGACACAGCACAGATACAAAACTCTACATTCCAACCTGAAAACACTGCAACTAACAGCATGGAGAATACCTTGACTCCTCCTCAAGATAAGCTATCCCAGAGAGTAAAGAATATTATTCTGGAAGCTCGCCGCCCTTCCACAAGGAAGGCATATTCAGCAAAGTGGAAAAGATTTCTCATCTGGAACACCACCAAGGGCCTAGATGCGACAATGATGAACATGGCACATATCCTGGAATATTTGGCAGAAATGTTCCACAATGGACTGTCTTACTGTTCTATTAAGATTCATGCTTCAGCAATTTCAGCAGAGTACAATACTGATCCTCCTGTCTTTTCTCATCCTCTCCTAAGACAGTTTCTAAGAGGAATCAAAAACATCAAACCTCCTGCCTGGGACCTTAACTACATGTTGGAAAAACTAACACTGCCTCCATTTGAACCAGCAGCATCTGCAGATCTACAGTACCTCTCATGGAAGACTGCTTTCCTCCTGGCAATAACCTCAGCAAGAAGAGTTTCGGAATTGCAGGCCCTGCTGGCAGTTCAGCCATTTATTATTTTCCATCAGGATAGAGTTTCATTAAGAACTAATCCTACTTTTATGCCAAAGGTGGTATCCAGGGTTTCATTGAATCAAGCCATTCATTTGCCTACCTTCTTCCCAAATCCACAAAACAAAGGGGAGAAACTGCTGCACACCCTGGACATTCACAGACAGTTGCGCTACTACTTGGACAGAACTAAAGGTTTCAGAAAAACTGACCAGCTGCTGGTAGCCTATGCTGCTGGTACTCAAGGAAAAGCAATTTCCAAACAGACTATTTCAAAATGGATAGGAAATGGCTTCCGCTTTTGTTATTCATTTCATGGAAAGACTGTACCAGCTAACATTAGACCTCATTCTACGAGAGCCACAGCCACCTCCTCAGCCTTCTTAAGAGGGGTGGCTACAAAAGACATTTTAGAAGCTGCCACATGGAGCTCCGTGCATACATTTGCCAAGCATTACAATTTACCTTTATATTCCAGATCCAGAGCAGGCTTTGCTACGGCTGTCCTGCAGGGTATCTTAGCTACACCATCCTTTTCCTAGTACCTCCACCCCCAGATTGGCTATGGTATTCTACCCATATGTGATGACTGCAGATGCATCCTTGAAGGACATAGTACAATTTTGTACCTACCATAAATGTAGATGTCCGATAAGTATGCATGTGCAGTCAGGTTTACCCTCCCTCCTTCCCCTCTGTGGTATTCCTAGGGTGCTTACCTCTCTATCAGCTAGCTGGGGGATCTATTATGGGGTATTTGTTTATACATATATATCTATATATATATTTTGCAAATGTTTGGTTTTTTATTGCATTTTTCCAAATTTAGCCTTACTAGAGGGCACCTGGCATCTGGGGCAAGAAAAACTGAGGAAGATGGCATCGGCTGACGCTTTTATACCCCAGACGTATTGACGTCGGGGAAGGGGCGACATCAGCCGATGCCGGACCCAGACTTTGGAATCCGGCCGATCGAAGGGCTGCTTGAGGCAGGACAACCCATATGTGATGACTGCAGATGCATACCTATCGGACATCTACATTTATGGTAGGTACAAAACTGTACTTTCCCCCAGGTCACCTCCCGAGGATGTCTCCTTTGGAGACATCATGGAGATCCTCCGCCAGAAGGGAGGTTGGTCAGCCCCAAAACCTTCTATGGATGAGTCAGTGTTCCTGGAGTCATTTGGCACGGGCCCATCTATATCCTGGGTGTCCCCTCCTGCAGATCCCTTAGTGGATCTTATCACCACATGGGCATGGAAGGAGCCTGACACCATAGAGCCGATTCTAAAATGCCCAGACAGGATTCTCTCTCCACCCTCAGACAGGCCAGGTACAAAGGATCCCCAGTGGATGTTATGGTGGTTGGAGCAGCCACTAAGAGGGAACTGGCACAGGAGAGTTCCTCGGTTCACCCTCCGGACAAGGAGCCCAGGGCCGTGTATTAGTTTGGGAAGCGAGTGTTTTCTTCAGCGACGTTTTCCATTCAAGCGCTGAATTATTTGACACACGTAATACTACTTCAGCGAGACCTAGTCACGGAGTTCACTGAGCCGCCTCCAGAGTCTTTGTTGCCGGAGGACAAGTGTCTGTTCTGCGTGAAAATGTCAACTCTCACATCAGTATCGAACACGTCCATGCATCTCCTTTCCCATGCCATGGAAGGAGGAGTGGTGAGGGCAGCTGGGACCGGGGTAGCTATTTGGCGACACGCTTGGCTCAGACTGTGTCAATTCGCAGACCCCTTTAAGGCATCTTTCACAAATGCTCCCCTTCGATGGTTCTTCCCTTTTTGGGAAGACAGTACGTGGCACTCTGGTCCAGAGCGAAAAGGACAGAAAGACTTTGTCTGCCGTTGGAGTCCGCATCTCTAGCCCTCAAAGATCCTTTTCCAGAAATCAGACAGGGCAAAAGAAGATGTGATTCCGAAAATCACAGTTTTCTCGGTACTCTCAGGACAACTCGTCCCCTAGAGGCAGAGGGGGGACAAGAGACAGAAGGGTGCCGAGGAACTTTGAGCCGGGGGGGGGGGGGGACCTTCTCGGACAGGCCCACGTAGCAGCCCTGAGGGGTTAACAAAAACCAGAAGACAAAATTACCCTATACTTGTGAACGCCAAGGGAATTCTTGTATAGTCCACACTTGTAAATTCTCCACACTCAAATGGCTGCTGTAGACAGAATCCAGGATAAAATCAGTTATGTTAGATGCTAAATAAATGTCCACAAAGAGGTCCTATGCGACAAAATATCGATATGAATCAAGTAGTAAAAAAGATTTCTCCAAAAGCTTTATTGAACCAATACTGTGAAGCGCTTTTCGTCCCACTAATACTGGGACTTCTTCAGACAAACAGATTCTAACAAAAAACACGTTTTAAATACTGGTTTTGGCACCAAAAAGGTGCCATTGATAGGTTACAGTTCTGTCCTTCAATTAGTTAAAGGTATAGTGTCCTAACAACTAATGAGGTGAATCTATGAATGAATTTAAAACAAAAATCAACAAAACTTCAGAACCATTAAAAAGATTAAAAGTATCGCTAAGATGTCATTATTACAGTATCTAAATAAATATTAAATATAAAACAAATATAAAAATATATAAAGTATATATGGTAATACAAATCACATCTATATATTACTACATGTTTCAAACTAAAGAATGAGCAGTAACAAACAAAAACCAGTATGTACAAAAGTTACTCAACTTGAGTACTGAATACGTATATAAATAAGTCACATCAAAGAATCGAGTAGTTACAAAAAAGAAAGGACGTTGTTGTGGGAAATTGCTATTGAAAGATGGTACAAAGTCACATTAGAACTACAATAGTCTGGTCAGAATCCCACTTAAAACACATACCTAACTACAAAGTCTAACAAGGGTCATGCATATATGTTCAGGATATACAGTGACGCCTGAACAAAGAATTATTAGATAGTGCAATTAATGTAGCCAGGTCATGTAGAAAGCATGTGTATTGTAATTGTAAAAGAAATATGGTAAAAATATATATGCTAACATGTAAGCGATAAATTTAAAATCAAACAGCAACTAGTAAACCTATGTAAAGGTAAAATGCAAGGTTACTAAGGACAAATTAACTCCATAAGTGCACGGTAATGTACAGAAATTCACTTGGAAAACAAAGCAAGCAATCCCCCCCCCACAAGAGTATATAACATGACAGTGGTATACATCAACGTCGTAGGCTTCTCAATTTCAGTAACGGATATAATGTGATAGTCTCATTAAGGCCTGGGGGTGCATTGGCATGGCACCTAATCTGCCAAAAAAGTTCTAGTACTTCCAACAAGACTTCAAAGGGTCCTTCACGGCTGCATGACCCTTGTTAGACTTTGTAATTAGGTATGTGTTTTAGGTGGGATTCTGACCAGACTTTTGTAGTTCTAATGTGACTTTGTACCATCTTTCAGTAGCAATTTCCCACAACAACGTCCTTTCTTTTTTGTAACTACTCGATTCTTTGATGTGATTTATTTATATATGTTTTCAGTGCTCAAGTTGAGTAACGTTTGTACATACTGGTTTTTGTTACTGCTCATTCCTTAGTTTGAAACATGTAGTAATATATAGATGTGGTTTGTATTGCCATATATACTTTATATATTTTTATATTTGTTTTATATTTAGTATTTATTTAGATACTGTAATAATGACATCTTAGCGATGCTTTTAATCTTTTTAATGGTTCTGAAGTTTTGTTGATTTTGTTTTAAATTCATTCATAGATTCACCTCATTAGTTGTTAGGACACTATACCTTTAACTAATTGAAGCACAGAACTGTAACCTAGCAACGGCACCTTTTTGGCGCCAAAACCAGTATTTAAACCTTGGTTTTTGTTAGAATCTGTTTGCCTGAAGAAGTCCCACTATTAGTGGGACGAAAAGCGCTTCACAGTATTGGTTCAATAAAGCTTTTGGAGAAATCTTTTTTACTACTTGATTCATATCGATATTTTGTCGCATAGGACCTCTTTGTGGACATTTATTTAGCATCTAACATAACTGATTTTATCCTGGATTCTGTCTACAGCAGCCATTTGAGTGTGGAGAATTTACAAGTGTGGACTATACAAGAATTCCCTTGGCGTTCACAAGTACAGGGTAATTTTGTCTTCTGGTTTTTGTTTTCACTTGTTTGTTACTTTTTGCGTTTGTTAGCCCTGAGGGGTTGCCAGGCTGTCCTACTCTGGAGACAGTCAGGGGAAGATTATCATTGCACCCAACGGCTTGGGAGTCCATAACTGCAGACCATTGGGTGCTTCAAATAGTATCCAGAGGCTACACCATCCTGTTCGTTACTCCTCCCGACCAGCCAAAGCGCCACCCAGATGTTCCACCCGCTCAAAAGGAGGCGGCAGCGCTGGAGATTTCCAAGCTGCTTTGCAAACGAGCCATCAAACCAGTCCCCCCAGATCAGTCCGGATCAGGCATTTACTCCATGTTCTTTTTAGTGCCAAAAAAGACGGGGGACCTCAGGCCATTTTTGGACCTGCCAACCCTGAACCTGGAGGTAGCCAAGTAGAAATTCCGGATGGTCACCCTACAGTCCATTCTACCGTATCTTCGAGAATGCGACTGGATGTGTTCGATAGACATCCAGGACGCTTACTACCACATCAAGATTCGCAGAAGCTCCAGGAGATTCCTTCGCTTCCGGCTGGGAGCCATTCATTTCCAGTTCAGAGCCCTACCCTTCGGTCTCCCCACAGCCCTCATGGTGTTTACCAAGGTGTAATGGAAGTCGTAGCGGCTCACCTGAAGCTTCAGGGCATTCAGGTATTTCCTTACCTAGATGATTGGCTCCTCGCTGCTTCCACCATGCGTCGTCTTTGCATGGCCAGAGACTCCTTCCTTCATCTTGCAGTCCAGCTAGGGATTACTATCAATGTTTCCAAGTCCCTCTTGGACCCGGTGCAGATCTTGGACTTTATCAGGGTTTGGCTGGACACCCTCCAATTGAAAGTCTTCCTAACTCTAGACAGGGTCCAGAGCCTACGGGCCTATATATAAGTGATCCTTGGCCCCAAGCTACCAAAGGCAGGCGATGTTCTCCAAGTCCTAGGCTCTGTGGTCGCAGCAATCTCGATCTTTCCCTGTGCACGCCTTCACATGCGTGTTCTTCAGTGGATTCTAGCAGTACAGTGGTCTTGGCTAGATCTCCTCATGGACTATCCAATTCAAATCAGCAAAGCCTGTCGGGCGTTTCTTCTCTGGTGGCCCCAATCGCCGGAGATCTTAGCAGGACGGCCATTCATTTCACCCACAGCACAAGCCACAGTGACAACGGATGCCTCCCAGCTTGTGGGGGGGGGGGGGCATTATTTTCGGAGGACAGTCCAAGACACGTGGTCCCAGACTGAGACCATATTGCATATCAGTGTTCTGGAGATGAGAGCATTGCTTTTAGCGTTGCAAGCCTTTCACACTGTTCTTCCCCCGGGGACGATTGCTGTTCAGTCAGACAACATGTCTGTTGTCTGGTACATCCACAAACAGGGGGGAACCAGATCTTACCCTCTCCGTTGTGAGGCTATGCGAGTGTGGGAGTGGGGGATATCCACCAGTTGATTTCTGATTGTAACGCACATCCCGGGATGCTCCAACATCTTAGCGGACAGATTGAGTCGGGCTATTCTAATGCCATACGAGTGGTCTCTGAACCAATCGATAGCGGAGAAGAGCTTCCTTGCGTGTGGTCAGCCTTGCTGCGATCTCTTTGCATCTCCTTCCAACTCGAAGTGCAGCGAGTTCTTCACTCTGATCCCTCACCATGGGATCCTCCCAGAGACACTCTAGTCCATGCTTGGCCTCCCGGGTTACTGTATGCTTACCCCCCGTTATCTCTCATTACAAAGTTTCTTCATAAAGCTTGCTGACTGGGGTGCACAGTGATCCTCATTGCCCCATTCTGGCCTCGTCAGGTGTGGTTCCCCTTCCTCTGGTCTCATGTTCTAGGTCCTCCTTGGATTCTGGATCCTTGCCTGGATCTGATATCTCATCCCTCAGGCACTTGTCCGCCCAACCTGGACAGCCCCAAGCTGACTGCTTGGTTGCTCCAGTTCCCTTGATTGTCAGAACTCCCGGTCTGTCATATTCAGTAAAAACTATTTTGGTAGCGTCCCATATGGCTTCCACTAGAAAGATTTACCGCAGCAAATGGAAGCGTTTCTCTATTTGGGCTTTTCAGAGGAATCTAGATCCCTTTACAGCCCCTGTTCCTGCAGTGTTGGATTTTTTAGCCAATATATTCCAACAAGGGGTTAGTTCCTCCACGGTAAAAGTGCAACTGGCAGCCATCTCGAATTTCCATGTCGGCGAAAACAGGAATGCTCTGGCCTCTTCGAGACTGTGTAAGGCTTTTCTTAAAGGCACCTTTCTTTTATGTACACAAGGCTTTTCTTAAAGGCAACTTTCTTTTATGAACCCCGATTAAGGATTCTGTTCCTCCTTGGGACCTTGCCTTGGTTCTACAGGCTTTAGTTGCCCCTCCCTTTGAACCTGCAGCATCAGTAGAGTTGAAGTTCTTATCCTGGAAGACAGCCTTCCTAGTGGCCATTACATCAGCTAGGAGGGGTTTCTGAGATTCAAACTTTGTCTGCCGTGCCCCCGTACTTGATCTTCCATAAGGACAGGGTCTCGCTCCGCACGAACCCTTCCTTTTTACCAAAATTAGCTTCTGAATCAAACATTAACCAGACTATTAACCTGCCCATTTTCTTTCCAAATTTTCAGAACAAGGGTGAATAAAACCTGCATTTGCTAGATCTTCATAGACAGCTTAGTTTTTATTTACACAGAACAAAGCCCTTTCGTAAGTCTGACCAGATGTCCTTCAAGGATGCATCTGCAGTCATAACATATGGGTTGTCCTGCCTCAGGCAGCCCTTCGGTCGGCCGGATTCCAAAGTCTGGGTCTGGCCTCGGCTGATGTCGTACTTTCCCCGACGTCAGAGCTTCTGGGGTATAAAGGCATCAGCTGACGCCATTTTCCTCAGTCTTTCTTGCCGCGCGGTGCCCGAAGCAGAAGCTGTTCGCAAGTGCCGGTCGGTCAGATCCAGAGATTTCAGCTACCGAAGACTTCGAAAAAAGCTAAGTACCCCGTTGGGGACTCTTTCTTGCCTCAGCCGATGTCAGACAAAGTAAATAATTGTTTAACTTGTGGGAAACAAATACCTCATAAGGATTTCCATTCTTACTGCCTTCCTTGCTTAGGCCCAGACCACGACGTATCAACTTGTTTAGCCTGTGCCTCCTTCAACCGACGGACTCTTAGACGTCGGTCGGAGTTTGCAGAGGAATTTTTTGGAACCGCTTTTGCTTATAAAATGCCGTCGGAGACTCTGACTTCGCATATGGTCAAAAAACGCAAGGAAAAGGACAGACACTCGTGGCCCGCGGTTTCGGCTGAAACCACGGCTAGGCCTACCGCGAGTGTCTCGGTTTCGGCTGAAACCGAGTCCACGATTATTACTACTACCGAAACCATGCCTCCGACCACCGAGGCCAGAGAGGCCCTGGCTGAGTCTGCTTCAGAACTCCCTACCGAAGCTAGTGCTCAAGAGTTGTCCGACACCATACCTTTGGACATTTCTACCCCTGCACTTGGGGCAGCTAGGCCCCCAGCTTCTATGTCTATTAAGGCCTTCTCTAGGGCTAAAGCTGCCAAAATTTCAAAAGCTTTGCCTGCCAAATCTACTTCCCAGAGGCGTTCCTCTAGTTCTCAGATTCTCAGTTTTGCTGAGGACCTTATATCCTTAATTAAGGGTTCCCAACCTCACCCAGAAAGGGCCTCCCAACCTCCTCCAGACAAAAGGCCCAGGACTGATCCCTCTGAACCTCTTTCTTCAGATTACTCCTCGGATGGATCTGATTTGTCAGACCATCAGGAAGGGGCCTGCTCGCCTTATGAGGATTCAGATGCAGAAGATTCTATTCCTTCGGCCTCCCCCCCTGAAGAATTTTCCTTTGGGGAGACTTTACACTCCATGAGGGAGCACTTTCAATGGCAGGGTCAGGATTTCTCTGATTCTAGAAAAAGATTAAGGACCTTTTTGCATTTGCCCCAGCACAGGCCCTTAGCCATACCATCTGTTCTTACTGTAATTGATGATGTGTACAATGATGCCAGTACTGCACCTGATTCTCTACCCCCGGCCCCTGCCAAACCTGACAGATATTACAGGGTCCCGGATTCTCACTTCCACTTGTATAAAGCCCATGCTGCAGACCCAGAAACTATTTCTCAGGGCCCAAAAGGGGTTGCAGCTACTACTGCCAAAAATCCCCTACCCTCTGAAAGAGAGTCTAGAGCATTAGAGAGATGGGGAAAAAAGGTTTATACATCTGCTACTCTTTCTGTCAGGGCATTAAACTGTCAATTCCACATGATACAGTACCAAGAATTTTTGTTAGATCAGCTGAATAAGAAGCTTTCTTCTCCTGAACCTTTAGACCGTAAATCCCTTCAGGATTTGGTACACAACTCTCAGCAGGTCAGTAATCATTTCTTAAAATGTGGCTATGATGCACTGGAGGCTTCATTTATATCAGCTATGACTGGGGCAGTAATTCGTAGGCATGCCTGGCTGAAGGAGCAATCTTTGCCAGACCATGTCAAGGCAAAACTCCTCGATGCTCCAATGGAGAAACAAAATTTATTTGGCTCCCCTGCACAGGATATTCTAAAGAAAGTAGAAGAAAAAGCAAAATCTGTGCAAACAGTAAAGGAATTCCTGCAGGTCTAACCTCCGAGATTCAGCAGAAACTGGCCTACAAAGAATTGGTCCTTTCCAGACACCTCCAGAGCACAGAGGGGCAGGAACAGACGCCCTAGAGGCAGAGGTCAATCAAAAGGTGTCTACAGGGGCCGTCAGTGGCAGCCTGCCAACTAGAGGAGTAGTGCCACAGCTACAACTACAACCACTACCACAGGACAGACCCAATGACTTGACTCTGACTTCGCCTACCAGGGATCAACTGGAAGCTCCCTTGGGCAGAAAGCTGGCCTTATTCTCAAAAAACTGGCATTGCATTTCAAAGGATACATGGACATTGCAAACAATAGACAAAGGATACAGGTTTCACTTCCACACTTTGCCAAAAAGGGGCGGAATGCCAAACCTTCCACAAAACCAGAAGGCAGAGGCTTTAAGACAAATCAGCAATTTACTTCAGATGAAAGCTATAGAAAGGGTACCATCTATAGAACAAGGCCAAGGATTTTACTCCAGATTATTCCTTGTACCAAGAAAAGAAAACCAATGGAGGCCTATTCTCGACCTGTCCGCACTGAACACATATCTCATTGTACCAAAATTCAAAATGCTGACCCTACAGCAACTTCTTCCCATGTTGGGCAAGGAGTCTTGGCTGGTGACTCTAGATCTCAAGGAGGCATACCTGCACGTCCCTATCCGACCAGATTGCAGAAGACACCTCAGATTTCTTGCAGGATCAGAGCATTATCAATTCTCAGCATTGCCCTTTGGCTTATCTACTGCGCCCAGAGTATTCACGAAATGCCTGGCATCAGTAATTGCACATTGCAGACTTCAGGGAATTCAAATTTATCCATACTTGGACGACTGCCTAATACAAGCGGACAACAAGAAAAAATTGTTAAAGGACTTGGCCTATGTCATACACCTGCTACAGGCCTTGGGATACACAGTCAACATCCAAAAGTCAAGACTAGTGCCATCCCAAAGGATAACTTTTTTGGGTGCGGATCTGGACACAATCACTCAGATGGCTTTTCTTACAGAAGAAAAACAAAAACAACTTCCAGATTATTTCATGATTTTGACAAGACAAACTCAGCTTACTGCAAGGAAAGTCCTGCAGGCCCTGGGTTACATGGCATCCTGCATAATCTTGATTCCACATGCCAGGCTGCATATGAGGAAATTGCAATGGTACCTAAGGAATGTATGGTCTCAACACAGGCACAGTCTAGAAACCATGATACCAATCATTCCATGCCTTCAAAAGGAATTCCTGTGGTGGGCTCAGGCCTGCCAGCCCAACAGAGGGTTGCCTTTCAACAAACCAAAAACAAAGTAGACCATCACCACGGACGCCTCAGACCGAGGATGGGGAGCACTCATGGAGGACAAATGTATCCAAGGCCTATGGTCTCAAGGGCAGCTAAACATGCACATAAACCAAAAGGAAATGCTGGCAGTGAGGCATGCAATTGAGGCATTCAAACCATTCCTCCAGCAAGGACATCTGTTAATAAGGACAGACAACACCACGGTCATATGGTACATAAACAAACAAGGAGGCACACATTCCTACCCTCTATGCCGGATGGCAATGAATCTTTGGAACCTATGCCTGAATCTCAATATCCAGTTACAGGCCAAATTCGTACCAGGAAAAGAGAATTCACTAGCAGACAGCTTAAGCAGAACTACCACGGATGCACACGAATGGATGCTGCATCCAGACATCTTCAAACTCATAACAAAGAAATGGGGAATGCCAGAGAGAGATCTGTTCGCCTCCCCACTCAGCCACCAACTGAAGAAATTCTGTTCAAGAACATACCACCCACAAGCCTGGAGGGTGGACTCTCTCTCTTTCAGCTGGAATGCCCTAACAGTATATGCCTTTCCACCTCTCCCATTGATGTACAAGGTTCTACTGAAGATCAGGGAGTAACAGCCAAAGGTGATACTAATAGCTCCGCACTGGCCAAGACAACACTGGTATCCACTACTGAGGAGCATGTCTCAGGCGAACTCATGGCCTCTTCCCCTATGGCCTCTTCTTCTAATGCAGAACAATTTCAAGACCCTACATCCAAACTTGAAAACATTGCAACTAACTGCCTGGAAAATTCCTTAAAACCAAACCGAACTGTTTTATCTCTGAGGGTGAAGGACATTATCCTGGAGGCTCGCAGATCTTCCACAAGGAAGACATACTCAGCTAAATGGAAGAGATTTCTCATTTGGAGCACTTCAAAGGGCACAGATGTCACAGTGGCAAACCTATCACACATCCTAGAATACTTAGCAGAATTGTTCCACAATGGCCTGTCTTATTCTTCCATTAAGATTCATGCTTAAGCAATTTCAGCAGAATACAATATGGATCCACCTATCTTCTCTCACCCTCTTCTCAGGCAGTTTTTGAGAGGGATCAAAAATGTTAAACCTCCAAGGAGACCCCCTCTACCTGCATGGGATCTCAATTATGTGCTGGAAAAATTGACACTACCTCCTTTTGAACCAGCAGCAACAGCAGACCTACAGTTTTTATCTTGGAAAACTGCTTTTCTTCTGGCAATCACTAGAGCAAGAAGAGTATCCGAGTTACAGGCATTAATGGCAGTGCAGCCTTTTCTTATTTTTCACCAGGATAGAGTTTCACTGAGAACCAATCCTACTTTCATGCCAAAGGTGGTATCCAGGGTATCCTTGAACCAAGCTATTCATTTGCCTACGTTCTTCCCTAACCCACAGAACAAAGGAGAAAAACTTTTGCACACTTTGGACATACACAGACAACTACGCTACTATCTGGACAGAACTAAAACAAACAGAAAAACTGACCAACTTTTTGTAGCATACGCAACTGGGGTGCAAGGAAGAGCAATTTCCAAACAGACAATTTCAAAATGGATAGGAAATTGCATTCGCTTTTGCTACTCCTTTCATGGAAAGACAGATCCTGAAAATATCAGGCCTCATTCCACAAGGGCCACAGCCACCACTACAGCTTTCCTACGAGGGGTGGCTACCAAGGACATTTTAGAAGCTGCTACTTGGAGCTCTGTGCATACATTTGCCAAGCATTACAATCTACCTTTATACTCCAGATCCCGAGCAGGGTTTGCAACTGCAGTTCTGCAGGGGATCTTAACTACACCATCCTTCTCTTAGTACCTCCTGCCCCCAGTTTGGCTATGGTATTCTACCCATATGTTATGACTGCAGATGCATCCTTGAAGGACATAGTACAGTTTTGTACCTACCATAAATGTAGATGTCCGATAGGTATGCATCTGCAGTCAGGATTACCCACCCTCCTTCCCCTCTGTGGTATTCCTAGGGTGCTTACCCCTCTTTCAGCTAGCTGGGGGAATCTATTATGGTGTATTTGTTTGTTTGTATATATCTATATATATATTTGTATATAATTTGCTAATGTTGGAACTTTTCAGCATTTATCCAAATTTAGCCTTCCTAGAGGGCACCTGGCATCTGGGGCAAGAAACACTGAGGAAAATGGCGTCGGCTGATGCATTTATACCCCAGAAGCTCTGACGTCGGGGAAAGTGCGACATCAGCCGAGGCCAGACCCAGACTTTGGAATCCGGCCGACCGAAGAGCTGCCTGAGGCAGGACAACCCATATGTTATGACTGCAGATGCATACCTATCGGACATCTACATTTATGGTAGGTACAAAACTGTACTTTATTCATGTCCATCTCTAAACCCTTTCTGGGCAAAGCCATCTCCAAGGTTTCCTTAGCTAGATGGATTAGACAATGTATTTTGCAAATTTATAAGGACAGAGGTCTGTTCCTGCCTGGTGCTGTTAGAGCTCATTCTACCAGATCTATGGCGACTTCTGCTGCGTTTTAATCTAGGGTTTCACTGGATGATATTTGTGCGGCAGCAACTTGGGCAAGGTCACATACCGTCATTTCTCAATTATAAGTTGGATTTGATCTCCAGAGGGAAAGCATCCTTCGGCTCTGCGGTGCTTAGGAATATCCTTCCATGAGGGCCACCCAGGAGTTTTAGGAGCTGGGGACTCTGTCCCACAGGTTGCAGATAAAATTAAGTTAGCTACTTCAAATAAAGAAGTTATGTACTCACCATAACATTCCATCTGAGTAGTTGTACTTCATTTTTCTGCAACCGTCCCGCCCTCCTTCCCCCGAAACTGTTCAAGGTTTGTGATAAAATTGAGTTGTCTGAGGGACGGTAGGAGATGTGATGGGTTATGGGTAATGGGGAGGAGCTTGGAGCAGATGCTTGAAAAGTTGCCAGCTTGGATCCAGTATGCATCTGAATACCCACAGGTTGCAGAAAAATGAAGTATAACTACTCAGATGGAACGTTATGGTGAGTACATAACTTTTTTTATGCCCAAGGTGGTGTCTAGTGTGGCTTTAAACCAGTCCAGTCATTTGCCAACTTTTTACCTTAATCCTGAGAATAAAGGGGAAAGGATCCTGCATTCCCTGGACATGCACAGGCAGCTTAGGTTCTATCTGGACAGGACTAAGCCACTCAGAAAATCTGAACAGCTGCTAGTCAGCTTTGCTGCAGGGGCAGAGGGCAAGGCCATTTCAAAGCAAACCATTTCTAAATGGCTAGCACACTGCATCCATTTCTGCTACAAACACCATGTGAAACGTACCCCAGAGGGGATCAGAACACATACCTCTACAGCATTTCTCAGGGGAGTCCCTACCAGGGACCTACCATCCTGGAAGCCGCAACTTGGAGCTCTGTACACACTTTCACCAAGCATTACCACTTTCCTGTCTTTTCTAAAGCCAGAGCTGGATTTGCCACAACAGTCTTACAGAGCCTGATTGCCAGCCCTTATCCTTCTTAACTACCTCCATCCTTCCTTAGCTTTGGGAATCAACCCAAATGTGATGACTGCAACAGTGAAACACGAAGAACTTATTACAGTTGTGTACACTTACCATAAATGTAGATGTTCGAGTGTATTCACTGTTGCAGTCATGGTTACCCTCCCTCCAGTCCCCTAACTTCTCCTTGCTTTTACCTATCCGTTTTGGTTTGGCATATCTTATACCATGTGTATTTGCTTTTGGCTGGGGGTATTCCATACCATATAATTTGCTTCCTATATTATGGGCACCTGACATCTGGGGCAAAGACGTCATGGAAGAAGCGACAGCATCCGACTCAGAAATCCCAAAACTCTTGTATTCAGACCAGCTAAGGGCTACTTGCAGGCAGATAACCCAAATGGTGATGACTGCAACAGTGAATACACTTGAACATCTACATTTATGGTAAGTGTACACAGCTGTACTTTCTATACCTTATGTAGTGCTAGAAGCAGTCTTGGATGTTTTTGTTTCCCAGGCTGAGTCGGAGCCCTCAGCTCCTGAAAAATCTGACAGGTTTTACAAAGTCCCTGAGGCTCAATAACATTTCTATAAAAATTCTTCTGATCCAGCACTGATTTCTCTGCCTGCTGATATAAACCCTTTAAGCTGATTCCTTCCTCCAAGCTTTTGCCTTCTGATGAGGACAGTAGGGCTGTGGACAAGTATGACAAAAAGATGTATACTTCTGTCACCTTAGCCTTTAAGGCATAAATTACCAGAGTTTTATGACCAGGCATGTTTTGACTTTGTTGTCTAAGCTTGGGGTATATTAATTGGTATGCCTGACTCTGAAGCCAAATCCCCTTCTGCTTCGTAGGTAGCTCATCATTTCATCAAATGCCATTAGGATGCTGCTTATGCCTTTTCAAGGGTGGAGACTCTCCTCCAGAATATTATATAATAATATAAAGAATATTTCAATTGTGATACCTCACAAATGTCTGAAACTCAAGCGGTACTTTGAACTTTTGCGGGTCGAATTCTCCTCCCCTTATGCCATCCCACCTGTCTTTCCAGCATACTTGGATGCTTTCACTTCTGCATAAAAAAAAACAGATTCTCAGCCACCTGCCCCTAATTGGCCATACCACTTCTACAAGGT
This sequence comes from Protopterus annectens, assembly GCF_019279795.1. Classification (NCBI taxonomy): domain Eukaryota; kingdom Metazoa; phylum Chordata; order Ceratodontiformes; family Protopteridae; genus Protopterus; species Protopterus annectens. The sequence goes on along the minus strand of NC_056730.1, from coordinate 1,081,541,443 downwards.
GCCGGGTAACCAAAAATTCCTAGTCAAACCCCCCCCCCCCCCCCCCCCCGGCAGACCCAGTGTGATTGCCTCACAGCCGGATAAACAATCCAGAGTCATTCCGTCTGCCTCGCTCTTGCCCATTGACAAGGACAGCAAATCTATGGATAGGATTGGTAAGAAGGGTCTATACCTCCTCCACTTTGGCTTTTAGAGCCATCAACTGTCGGACACATATGACCAGATATGCTGTGGACCTGGCCTCTCAAGCTTCTACCTGGCTGGCAAGTACTCCTGGCTGCCCCACAAAAGCAGACATCTCTCCTAAACGTTCTCTGGTTGCCCAAGTTGCCAGACATTCAGTTAGATGCAGCTGTGATACTGCAGAAGCTTCTGCCCTCTCTGCAGTATCTGTCTCTCTTCTCAGTAGATACTCCTGGCTTAGACTTCAACACTTACCAGAAGACTTTGTCTAAGATCAAAAACACAAGAAGACTGAACGGCAAAATAGACTATAGGTATATTTAATAAAACAATTCCAATTTATTAAATATAACTATAGTCTATTTTGCCGTTCAGTCTTCTTGTGTTTTTCTTCTAAGTTTGCCGTGCCTTATTAGTATATTACTTTGTCTAAGATCTTGGATGCCCCCCTGGACCCCAATTTCCTTTTTGGAAAACAATCTGCAGATCTTTTCAGAAATCTGCAAGAAAAGAGCAAGGAATTACAAGACATCAAACATTTGTTGGTGTCCCCCATTCCCAAATATTACAGGAACTACCCTGCAAGGCCCCATTTGTCAAACGTAACCTAACCCTGCTATATCTACTTCTTCCAGACCCAGAAGAGGTACCAGAAGACAGACAGCTTCCAGGCCAGCTGCCCCACAGCCTCCCCTTAGGCAGGGTTTTCAGGACAGAGGAGGCCCCAACAATACTTGACTGCCTTGCCCCTGCCTCTCTCTGCCCGCCTGTCCCACTGACTCCCTGTTTGAAAAACCATCACCACAGACAGATAGATGCTGGCCATTATCCAAAAAGGATACCTTCTCTCCTGGAAAGAAAAGACACCCCTAAGAGGCATTTCCCCAGAAATCAAAGACATCTCTTACCACAGGTCCTGACAGATCTTCTGAACTTGGGTACCATAGAACCTGTCTCCCCAGGACAGGAGGGAAAAGGTTTCTACTCTCTACTGTTCTCCGTCCCCAAAAAGGACAGACCATGGAGACCTATTCTAGACCTTTCCTTCTTAAATCTATTCTTAAAGGTGCCAACCTTCAGAATGCTTTGTTCCCAAGCCTCCTTCCTCTTATACGTACCAAGGCTTTCATGACCATATTGGACCTAAAAGAAGCTTACTTGCACATACCCATCCTAGCCTCCCTCAGAAAATGTTTACGTTCCTTTGGGCTCTCCTCTCATTTCCAGTTTACTGCCTTGCCCTTTGGTTTGTCCACTGCCCCCAGAGCGTTCACAAAATGCCTGGCCCCTGCCATTGCCCATTGCAGAACACAGGGAATTCAGATTTATCCCTACCCAGATAACATCTTGATCCTAGCAGACTGCAAAGAAACCCTTTCAGCCCATCTGCAGTTCACAATTTCCCTATTACAAATTCTGGGGTTCACCCTCAACCTCCCAAAGTCTTCCCTGACCCCAGAGCAAGACAAGATGTTTCTGGGTTGCAGAATCAAAACTGACTTACTGAAAGCTTTTCTACTCCAAGACAAGGTCAGGTCCCTGACCTCCCATTTCAAAGCCCTGCTGCAGACCCAAGTAATCACTGCAAGGCAGTTCCTAAGGACCCTGGGCCCTAATGACAGCCACCATCCGTATGCTTCCTTTAGCCAGAATGCATATGCGAAAGCTGCAGTGATATCTAAAAAAAAAAAAAAAAAAAAAAATTTTTGGTCCCAACTCCAGCATCCCCTGGAACAAGAAATCACTCTCCTACCCTGCCTAAAGGTGGAGGTCTGCTGGTGCATTCAACAAGTCCATCTCAACCCTGGCCTTCCCCTCCAGCCCTCTCCCAACCCAGGTTATGCATACAGATGCATCAGACTCAGGATGGGGAGCAACCTTGGCATCCCACAGGGTTCAAACAGCATGGCACCCTTCATTAAAGGCCAAACACATCAATGTGAGAGAAATGACAGCAGTCCTCCTGGCTGTTAAAACCTTCAGTCTCCTGCTACTACCAGGTGTTCTCCTAATAGTTACAGACACCACAGTTATGTGGTACCTCAACAAACAGGGAGGGACAAAAGCATACCACCTGTGCAGACTCACCTTACTGATATGGGATCTAGCATCTCGTCACAGTTTGTCCCTGCAGGCATCCTACATCCCCTCCAGGGGCAACAAACAAGCAGACCTGCTGAGTAGGACATCCTCTCCACAACACAAATGGATGCTGGACAGGACAGTCTTCCTAGACATAGTCCACTGGTGGAGCACTCCTCAAATACACCTGTTTGCCTTCCCACAGAACAGACAACTGCAGACCTTTGCACCAAGACCTACTCCCTCTAGCTTGAGGAGTTAGATGCTTTGCATTTCTTGGAAGGGGAAGCTTCTATATGCCTTCCACCTTCCCACTAATTCAAAAAGTCCTCCTGAAAATCAGGAGTGACAAACCAAAAATCTTGTTTGTGACCCCTACTGCCCAAGACAACACTGGTTCCTCCTACTTCACAATCTAGCCAAGGGCAATCACCATGTTACCCCACAAAGTGGACTTTCTGACTCAACAAAAGGGAACCCTCATCCACCACACTTGCAGATGTTGACTCTGACACTGTGGGTGATGGAACTTTTAATTCCCTTCAGGCACCACTACTCAAGAGGACGTGCTTTCAGTCCTGAGGGAGGCCAGGAATCCTACTACAAGAAAATCATATCTAGCTAAATGGGAAAGATTTTCAAAATGGTAGGGACCCATGCTTTGCAGACCCCCCACCCCCCTAGTTCAAGCATACATGTGTCAACTAATAAAAGTCGAACTGTCATACTCTTCAGTAAAAGTTCACCTTTCCGCAGTCTCAGCCTGCCTACCACTAGAACCCTCCCTTACTAGCCTGGCTCGATGTTAAGCTTTTCTTAAAAGGGGTCTTACACACAAGGCCTCCAAGAAAGCCCATTCCACCACCCTGGGACCTTAAGTTCATTCTGGAAAGCTAACCCAGCACCCATTCAAACCTGCTGGGACAGCAACTCTTCAGATGTGTACATGGAAAATAGTACTGCTAGTGGTCATAACTTCAGCCAGAAGGGTGTCAGAACTACAGGCTTTAATGGCCTGCCCTTCTTATACTAATTTCCACAATGACAGGGTAACACTAAGAACTATAACCCCTCCTTCATGTTTAAGGTGGCCAACGATTTGTCATTAAACCAATCTATGCACCTACCCACTTTTTACCCCTCTCCCACCAATGAAGGGGAAAGGATACTTCACTCCGTGGATGTACACAGACAGTTAAGATATTACCTGGACAAAACTAAATCCATTAGAAAATCCAATCAACTGTTTGTTTCTTTCCACCCCAGGGCCCTGTGCAAGGCAGCCTCCAAACCATCATCTGTTGGATCAGAAAATCTATTTGCTTCTGTTACTCGCACATTGGTAAAAATCTCCCATTGGGAGTAAAAGCTCATTCCACCAGAGCAATGGCAGCCTCCAAAGCCTTTCTGAAAGGTCTGGACACTGCTTCCATTGTGGAAGGAGTGACATGGTCCACCATACACACTTTTTCACCAAACACTACAAATTAGACAATGTCGCCAGAGCATGAGCAGGATTTGCCAGGGCAATCCTACAGGGCTTTGTAGAATCAGCCACTTCATCTGCCACCCTTCCTTCCAGCTAAGCCTTGGTACTCTCCCACAACACGAATACTGCAACATAAGAATAGAAGGACATAGAATAGTTGTGTAAAATTTTACAATAACCATAGATGTCCTTCTCTTCTATGTTGCAGAATTCCTTACCACCCACCAAACCCCCCTTCGCTTACTCAGTCCAGCATATCCTTAGGCCCCTGGTATCCTATACCCTACACTGGGGACCTATGAAAACCACGTAAGGGCCCCAGGGCCCTATGTCTCATATCACTAGCATTTTTTTTTTTTTTTTTGGTTTATGGCCCTATGTGTGACGTCCCACACAGCTGCAACAGCCAAGCTGAAGCTTTTTTATAGGAGCCAACGTACAGGTCGCCTGAGGCAGGAAATCCCACAACAAGATTACTGCAACATGGAAGAGAAGAACATCTGTGGTTATGGTAAGATTGTACAAAACTTTTTTCTTTCAGTTTGGAAACACAGCACCACAGATTCTTAGGTTCTTTGTCATATAAAAGTGTTTTATAATTTGGAAATCCCTTTCTCTTTTTTCAGGGATGCTGCAGCCTCCTCATTGCCAAATGCCTCATTTTCTTTCTCCTCTTTAGTTTAGTACCTTTTGGCGACAGTGACTATTCATCCAGTTCCTCTATCCCAGAAAGGCAAATGTTTTTACTAGAGAATGTTCCCAGAAAAGAAGAGTGCTTTTGTAGACCTATTGTAGGTATCTCATTTCTTAACACATTTTTGAAAGCCCCTTTTCAAAATGTTGACTCTTCAATCAGTGTTTCCTTTGCTGCTTCCTCAAGTCTTCGTTGCATCTCTGGACCTGAAAAATGCCTACCTCCACATTTCTGTTTCCTCTCTTTATAGGAAGTATTTATGCATCTATCATTTTTCCTCAAATCATCAGTTGTCTGCTTTGCCTTTGTTGTTGTTTTTTTTTTTTGTTAGTTTTTTTTTACAGTACAAACAGTTTTTAAAGTGTCTTGTCCTGATCATAGCCTTTTGCAGACTCAACGGTGTTCAGTTATTCTTCTGTCTGGACGATCTTATTCAGGCTCCTCTCGGTAGCTTCTTCGGCAGGTTCTTGAATTTACAGTGCTCCTCCTCCTCAATGTGGGTTTCATGTTGAACTTCAAAAAGTCAATTCTGACCCCTTCACAGGACCAGATTTTTCTTGGGATGCAGGATTCAGACCCTTTCAGTGATGTCTTTAGTTCCTTCTCCCAGACTTATTTCTCTGACAGCCTTCTTCCAGTCTCCACTTCCTTTAGAGGAGATTTCTGCAGGATAATTTTTCGGGCCCTGGGGTTTATGGCCTCAGTTATACCAGTGGTTCCTTTGGCAGGCTCCACATGCAGAAGTTTTAGTGGTGCCACAAAACAGTTTGGTTTCGGCATTGTCATCCTGTGGACTTCCCCATCCCTCTTTTGCCTTGTCTCAGACAGGAGTTCTTCTGGTGGATTCAGCAAACTTCAGTGAATTCAGGTCTTCCCTTTTGGATTCCTTCCCCCACCCAAGAGCTGTTAATATGTGTTTCAGGCTGCGTTGGGGGGCTTCCTCAGAGTGTCAGGGTCCAGAGGATCTGATCTCCCCAGCAAGTCAAAGAACATAACATCAAGAAGAAGAGCGCAGATTTCCATTGTCTGTGGGTTCTGGGTTCCCTCAGGATGGTCACAGATAACATCTCTGTCATGTGCACATAAGCAGGGGGTGCAAAAAACTTTTCTTCTTTACAAGCTAGCCCTCATAGTCAGGGATTTTGATATTCACCATCATTTGACTTTTCAAGTAGTTTAGATTCCCTCAGAGCACAGTCTGGTGGTAGGCAGTCTAACCAAGTCCAGGACAGATCCTTGCAAGCGAGTGCTTCACAGGGAAGTTTTCCTGAACACTGTTCCTCTGTAAGGTATTCCTCAAAGTGGATCTTTTTGCCTCCCTTCTGAACAGACAACTTCGTCAAGTTCTCTCCCAGAATGCTAAGTCCTCTGGCTTGGAAAGTAGATGTCCTTTTCTTGGAAGGGAATATTCTTGTTTGCTTATTTTGTGCTTCCACTGTTGAAAAGGGTCCTACACACCATCCTGTGATACAGGCCCAAAATCTTGCTGGTGACTCCCTTTTTTTGTCCAGACAACGTTGTTTTCCCCTTCTCTGTCACCTGGTCAGAGGCAGTCACCACAAGTTACTTTACCAGATGGATCTTCTCATGCTGGACAAGGGCTCTGCTATTCACCCCCATCTTCTCACCTTACAGTTGACTCTGTGGATGATTGGGTTTAATTCCTTTTCAACACCTGTTTTCTGTGGATGTGCTTTGGATTTTACAGGAGGCCAGAAAACCCACTACTAGAAAATTTTGTGTTGCTAAATGGAAGAAATTTTCTGTCTGTTATGACAGACATGAACAGGACCCTCTGTTGGTGGGTATTATGCAGTTTGTTCTTTTGTGAATTGCTCACTTTTGACCTGGCATTACTCATCTGTTGAAGTCCATCTGTCTACCATTTCTGCTTGTTTGCCTTTGGTTCCACCACTTTCCACTAGACTTGGTTAGATGGTTTTTGAAATGCATCCTTTATATTAGGCCTCCAAGAAAGTAAGTTCCTTCTCCTTGGGACCTTAATTTTGTTCTTGAAGCTGACCCAAGCCCTCTTTTGTACCAGCAGCTTTTTCTGCCTTACAATTGTGTACCTTGAAGACCGTCTTATTCCTGGTTCTGACTTATGCCAAGAGAGTATTGGAACTGCAGGTTGTTATGGGGGGTCCATCCTTTTATTGCTTTTTCACAAGGATAGAATTTCTGTTTGAACCAGTCCTACTTTTATGCCTAAAATGGTCATTGACTTGTCTTTCAATCAGACCAATTATATTTCTTCCTTCCTTCCCTTTTTCCTTCTTTTCAAAATAGTAGTGAGAAGGTTCTTTGGATTTGTTTAGACAAGAAATTGGGTTTAGCTGCTTCTAAGGAAACTCTCCTCTTGGATTTCTAAAGCTATTTGAGCTGATCTTCTATTTTCATGTTGCAGTATTCTTACTGTGGGATCCTCCATCTCAGGCAACCCGAACGTCGGCTCCTGTACAAAAGCTTTCAGCCTGGTTGCTGTTGGTGCATAGGACGTCACACATAGGGCCATAAACCAGGGACCTTAAGTGTGACTTCTGCATGCACAGACCTCAGAAATTTTCTGCTGCAGTCGAATGTCAGATCGATCACATTGCTCCTCTCTGTCAAGATGTCTAAGCTAAGTTCCCCCTTGGGGAATTCTTATTTTTATTAATTGCTTGAGTTTTGGCTTGCTGGTTTTATATTAGCTGATGTCTGCTAAGAAAGATAAATGTCAATGCGGGCATCAAATTCCACATAAGGACACCCATGACCGTTGCATCTTTTGTCTAGGCCGGGAACACAACCATACCTCCTGTTCCATCTGCTAATCCTTCGTCCCTAAAACTCTTAGAAGCCACCTGGCTGCCCTTTACCTGTACCTAGAAAGTCAAAGGCTTAAGAAGCCAATCCTTAGGATGGATCTGGAGTCGGCCAACCCGATGAAACCACCAAAGAAAAAAGCCAAAGTTTCGCAGCCTATTACCACGGCCTCTCAGTCATCGGATGCCCTGCCAACCACCGATATAGGGGTTGAGGACCATCCACTAGAGCTGTCTGCTTCTATGGCTCCCCTTGAAAAAGCAGTTTCCCAAGTGTCGGCCAGCACATCCATGCAGATGTCTCAGCCGTTGGTTATTTCCGATGTCTAGGGGGAACCGCGTTCCACCAGACGTCCTTCTAGATCTCCGGAATCAGAGTCTCCTCCTTATGGTAAGGCCCCAGAATCAAGGCCTACAGTATCTCCCAAAACAACTCCTTTAAAAAGCAGGTAAAAACTCAAGATTTGTCTATCCCCCCCCCCCCCCCCGAAGGACAACCAGACTGGCAGTCTTTTACTCAGTCCCTGATGCAGGCCTTCATGTCCCTTAGGCCTACAACCTCCTCAGCCCCCTCTATTCCAGTGCTCAGCCCTAGGCCTGCTTCTGCTACCATATTCCTTCCCTCCATTCCCCAGGAAGAAGAAGAAGGGGCCCTCTCCTCTTGCTGTGAGGAATCTGTCACCTACTCATCACAAATAGCCTCCCCCCTGGAATGTTATTCTCCAGACTGAGGAATCTGCTGAAGCAGATTCCCCTCCAGAGCACATAACATTTAGTGAAACTATAACTAAGATGAAAGAATATTTCAGATGGGATACTTCCCAAATAACAAACTCAAAAAAGATATTTTGAGTTGTTGCAGGTTGAATCACCTTCCCAATCTGCCATCCCTCCAGTGGTTCCTGCATACCTTGACGCATTTGCTTCTTGCTCTAAGAACCCTGACTCTCAGCCACTTGCTCCAAAGAGACCAGACCATTTCTATAAGGTGCCTGACTACCACAAATTCCTAATAAAACCACCCTTAGACCCTGCTGTTATAGCCTTGGCCCCAGATAGACTATTTAGACTGCTCCCTTCTTTGTCTCTTTTACCTTCAGATAAAGACAGTAAAATGATGGATAGGTTGGGCAAGAATACTTACATCTCTTACACCCTGGCCTTCAGGGCAATTAACTACCAAACACATAGGGTGAATATGCCTTGGACTTGGTATCCCAGGCCTCTACACTACTGAATTCCCTGCCTGATACTTCCAACAAAACTGAAGTAGCATCTAAACAATCAGCTGGCCAGGCACTCCATTAGATGCAGTTATGACGCAGCAGAGGCCTCTGTTAGATGAGCTGCAACTGCATCAGTTCTGCGTAGGTACTCCTGGTTTAGGCTCCAGCCACTGCCAGAAGATTTTAAGTCTAAAATCCTGGATGCTCCTCTTGATCATAACCTTTCGTTTGATAAGCAGTCTGCAGAACTTTTTAAACACCTACAGGAGAAGAGCAAAGAGTTACAAAATATTAACAACTGCTAGTATCTCCTATACTCAAGTACTATAGAAATTATCCTGCCAAAACATCCTATGTCAGAAAGGGCCCCCTCCATCACCAACCCTTGTACCAGGCATATGAAAGTGACTAGGAGGCAATCCTCTTCTAGGACTACCTCTTCTCAGCCAGCCCAAAGACAGTCCTTTCAGGACAGAAATAATGGCAACAGTGCGTGATTGCCTTGCCAATCTTCCGCTGTCTTCCAGTCTCTCTCACTGTCTGCCCCTTTGGGGCGGCACAGTGGTGCAGTGGTTAACGTTGTCACCTCACAGCAAGAGGTTCTCCGGTTCGATTCTCGGCTGGGGTGCCTTCTGTGTGGAGTTTGCATGTTCTCCCTGTGTTCGCGTGGGTTTCCTCCGGGTACTCCGGTTTCCTCCCACATTCCAAAGACATGCATCTGGAGCATTTCTCCCCGGGCCTCCGCTGAAAACAGGCTCTGTGGAACCTAGTCGGACATTCCCGGTCAACAAATGATAAATAGATAAAAATAAAAATAAATAAGAAATCACCACAGACCGCTGGGTGCTGGAAATAGTGGAAAAAGAATATTTCCTATCCTGGCAGGAAAGACCCACCCCACAGGGCATTCCTTTTCCACCCAAGAGTCAGCCTCACCTAATCCCCCACTTTATCTAGGATCTCTGGGCACAAGGCACCATAGAACCCTTCCATTAGGGCAAGAAGGAAAAGGTTTTTACTCCAGATTTTTCCTAGTCCTAAAAAAGTATGTACCATGGAGAACAGTCTTGGACTTATATTTCTAAATCTTTTTCTAAACGTTCCCTCTTTCAGAATGCTGTCCCTGCAGACCTTGCTTCCACTATTGCCACCACAAGCATTCATGGGAACTTTGTACCTGAAGGAGGCTTACCTCCACATCCCCATACACCCATACCACAAGAAATACTTGCACTTCGCTGGGCCGTGCTCTCATTTTCAATTTATTGCCTTGCTCTTTGATTTGTCTATTGCACCAAGGGTTTTCACCAAATGCCTAGCTCCCGCCATAGCCTTCTGCAGGACCAAGGGCATACAGATCTATCCCTACATAGATTGTATTCTAATTCTTGCAGAAAAAGAAGAGACCCTCAAAAATCATCTCCAGTTCTCTGTGTCCCTGCGTCAGATACTAGGTTTCGCACTGAACCTCCCCAAGTCATCCCTATCGCCAGAACAAGAGAAGGTCTTCCTGGGTTGCAGGGTTCGGACAGACCTAATAAAAGCATTTTTACCCTTAGACAAAGTAATCTTCCTGACAAACCATTTCTAGGACCTCCTCCAGATAGACCAGCTGTCAGCAAGAGAGATGCTCTTTGTGTTTCACTGTTGCAGTCATTACATTTGGGTAATCCTGCTGGCAGGTTGCCCTCAGAAGGCCTGAATTCCAAAGTCCTGGGTCCTGCGTCGGCCGTCATCACCCCTTCCCTGACGTCAGGTCGTCAGGGGTATAAAAGAAGCAGCCGACGTCATTTTCTTTAGTCTTTCTTGCTGCGTGGTGCCCGAAGCAGAAGCAATTCGCAAGTGCCGGTCGGCTGACTCCTGAGATTTTCGAGTTCGAATTTCAGACTCGAAGTCTTCTAAAAAGCTAAGTACCCCGTTGGGGAAACTTTTTTTCTTGCTCCAGAACCAATGTCAGAAAAAGTTAATAATTGTATTTCTTGTGGGAAGCAAATACCTCATAAGGATTTTCATTCTTACTGTATTCCTTGCCTAGGCCCTGATCATAACTTTCTGGGTTGTCGGTTTTGTGCTAGATTTAACCAACGCACTATTAAGCGTCTGTATGATTTTGCTTTAAACTACTTTGGACGCAGTTTTAATTATCCAGAAATATCGACGGAAAGCCATGCGACTACCGGAATTTACAAAAACCCGCAAAGAAAAAAAAAGCCGAGGCCCAAAACCGACAACAAAGCGTCTTCTAAGCCATTCACCGGTTCTGTGTGGCGCATTCGCAGCCCCTGACTGCTGCTACTTAGTCACAGGCCGCTACCGATCCCCACGTGGAGTCGGCCATGCTGCTGGAAACTCAAGGTATTGGAGCCTCGGACACTAATCCGTCAGATGGGTCCGGAGCTGCTGAGCAAGCACCAGCTTCTGAGGGTGTATTCAGACCCAAACATCTATACGTTAAACCGACTTCAAAGGCAAAGACTAAAGCACCTTCAAAGACAAAGAAGCAAACTCAAGAGCCACGTGGACAAGTTTCCATGCCCAAAAAACAGATGCTCAAAATGGCAGAAGACTTGATTACCTTGATCAGGGGTTCCCATCCCCCTCCTGATAAGAGGCCTAGGCAAGAGACTGACTATGAATCTTCAGATCAGGTTTCCATTTCTTCTGATTCCTCTTCTGATCAGGAATATTCTTTCCCCCCCCCCTATGAGGATTCTGATGCTGACGAATCCATACCTTCAGCTTCTCCACCTGAGGACTATTCTTTTGGGGAAACCTTACATACCATTAGGGAGCATTTCCACTGGGAGAGCCAAGATTTTTCAGAATCTAAAAAGAGGCTCAGGGATTTCCTGTTACTACCTCAGCACAAGCCACTAGCCATCCATCCTGTGTTAGACATTGTGGATGTGTTTTCGGAGTCTAGCCTTACCCCTGACTCCTTACCTCCAGCTCCTGTCAAGCCTGACAGATATTACAGGGTTCCTGACTCACACAAATTCCTTTTTAAAAACCCTGCTGCAGACCCAGAAACTATTTCTCAGGGTCCCAAGGCTTCCGCTGCAAAAAACCCTACCCTTCTGACAGGGATTCTAGGGCTCTGGATAGATGGGGGAAAAAGGTTTACACATCTGCTACCTTGGCTATAAGGGCCTTAAACTGTCAGTTTCATATGCTCAAATATCAGCAACATGTCATGGCATTGCTTAAACAGAAAATGTTGTTAAACTCTGAATGTGCAGAAAACAAGGAAATGCAGGATATATTGCATGCAGCTGAACAAGTTGGAAAGCATACTTTGCAATGTGGTTTTGTTTCTTTAGAGGCCTCCTGCATGGCCGCAGTTACAGGTTCTGTAATTAGAAGGCATGCTTGGTTAAAGGAACAAAATCTGCCTGATCATGTTAAAGTTAAATTATTAGATGCACCTTTACAGCATGATGCTTTGTTGGACATTGAGGCAGACGAGGTGTTAAAGAAAATGGAGGACAAGGCTAAATCTATGCAAACGGTCAAAGATTTCTTACAAGTACAGCCACCTAGGTTTAGTAGACACTGGCCAACAAAGAATTGGTCCTTTCCTGTGTCCGACAGACCTCAAAGGGGCAGACCCAGACGCCCTAGAGGCAGATCCCAGGCGCAAGGTTCGTACAGGTCAAAGCAATGGGGTGCTTCTACCTCCAAAAGTGGATAAGACGAATCACAACCGTACAGGAAACAGTCCCAATGACTTCCCTCTGCCCACACCAAGCACTTACTTCCTGGCAGCACCCTTAGGGGGAAAATTAGCACTTTCTTCTCAAAATTGGCACATTGTAACCCAGGACAAGTGGGTTCTAAATATTGTGTCACAAGGCTACAAGTTCCATTTCCATACCCTGCCAAAGGCAAATGGCTGGCCAGATCTGCCAAAAAATCAATGGGCAGAGGCACAAAAACAAGTCTCATCCCTCCCTCATGGACATGAGGGCCATTCAACAAGTGCCAGAGCAAGAGCGGGGACAAGGATTTTACTCGACTGTTCTTGGTACCCAGAAAGGACAAGGCCTGGAGGCCAATTCTGGACCTGTCGATTCTGAACACATTCCTGGATATACCCAAATTCAAAATGTTGACTTTGCAGCAGCTTCTGCCCATGCTGGGTATGAACGCTTGCCTTTAACTTCAGACCTAAAAGAGGCATACCTGCATGTCCCAATCAGACAAACATGCAGAAGATACCACAGATTCAAGGCGGGCTCAATACATTACCAATTCTCTACACTGCCCTTTGGCTTATCTACTGCGCCCAGGGTCTTTACAAAGTGCCTGGCACCAGTAATTGCATTCTGCAGACAAAGAGGAATACAAATATATCCTTACTTGGACGACTGTCTAATTCAAGCAGAGAACAAGGATATCCTTCTACAGCATCTGGCATTTATGAAAAAAACTTCTAACATGCCTAGGGTACACAGTCAATGAAAATAAATCAAAACTAGTACCCTCTCGAGATAATATTCTTGGGTGCAAGCTTAAATACAACTGCCCAGATCAGATGGCTTATCTCACGCCAGACATACAAAGTCAACTGACTACCTATTTCAAAATGTTAGCAACAAAGGCCCAGCTACCTGCAAGAAAAATTCTGCAGGCTTTGGGCTTCATGGCATCCTGCATCCTACTCATTCCATATGCAAGACTGCATATGAGGAAACTCCAATGGTACCTAAAAAGTGTTTGGACTCAACATTGTCACAGCCTGGAAACTATAATTACTCTCACTCCCTGCCTGCAACAGGAGTTTTGATGGTGGGCAAAGGCTCGTCATCAAAACAAGGGACAGCCGTTCACATTACCCCCAGACAGGCAGACACTAACAACAGATGCATCAGAGTATGCGTGGGGGGCCCCACATGGCAGGAAGATGCATTCAGGGAACATGGACCTCAAACCAAATGCATCTACATATCAATCAAAAAGAGATGCTAGCTGTACAAAATGCCCCGACAGCCTTCAAGGACCTACTTCATCCAGGACAACTACTGATAAAGATAGACAACACCACGGTCATGTGGTATATAAACAAGCAGGGGGGACACATTCTTACCCCCTTTGCAGACTAGCCATGACCTTGTGGGACACAGCATTGACTTACCAAGTACATCTGAAGGCACAATCCCTGCCAGGATGGAAAAATACTCTGGGAGACGATCTAAGCAGAAACCTCATGGATCCCCACGAGTGGCAGCTGGATCCACAAGTCTTCAGCATGATAACAAGGAAATGGGGATGCCCGGACATAGATCTATTTGCCTCTCCTCACAACTACCAAGTAAAGAGATTCTGCACAAGGATTTATCACAGACAAGCATGGAAAGTGGGCACCGTATCCTTCAGCTGGAAAAACCTATCAGTATATGCCTTTCCCCCTCTGCCTCTCCTAAAGGTCAGACAGGAGAAGCCAAGGATGATGCTGATTGCACCAGACTGGCCCCGCCAGCACTGGTACCCAATATTAAGAAACTTGTCTCATTGCCCAGCTTGCACCTTACCTCAAGTACCGCATCAACTGTCCCCGCAAAACGATCAAATCCTACACAGCCAGCTCAGGACTCTAAACCTAGCAGCATAGCGGATAATGTAGTCATACAAAACACACCTCTCAGCAAAGCGGTGATGGATGTCATTTTGGAAGCCAGAGGGCCTAGTACTAGAAAATCTTATGCTGGAAAATGGAAGAGATTCTTTGCTTGGAACCAGGCACAAGGAACAGATACAGCTGTGCCAAATATTCCTCAGATTTTACAATACTTAACTGAGATGCTAGACAAAGGCCCATCTTTCTCATCTATTAAAATTCATGCCCCTGCCATTTCGGCTCATTACAATGCAGAGCCACTAATCTTTTCTCATCCCTTATTAAAACAGTATCTCAGAGGAGCCAAAAATGTAAGGCCTCCAAGGAGATCACCAATGCCTGCATAGGACCTCAACTATGTCTTGGAAAAACTCACCCTGCCTCCTTTCGAGCCAGCTGCTACTGCTGATATAAAGTTTTTATCTTGGAAAACAGCTCTGCTCCTAGCAGTAACTTCTGCAAGATGAGTTTCAGAGCTACAGGCACTAATGGCTGTGGAACCTTTTATCATTTTTTATCTGGACAGGGTCCCCCTGAGGACAAACCCAACATTTATGCCTAAAGTGGTGTCCAGTGTGGCTCTTAACCAAACTATTCATCTGCCAACTTTTTATCCAAATCCACAGAACAAGGGGGAAAGAATTCTACATTCTTTGGACGTACACAAACAGCTTAGATTCTACTTGGACAGAACCAAAGTTTTCAGAAAGACAGAGCAATTACTAGTGGCATATGCTGCAGGATCACAAGGGAAGGCCATCTCAAAGCAGACTATTTCACAGTGGATAGGCCACTGCATTCATTTCTGCTACTTATACCATGGCAAGCCAGTGCCTAAGGGCATTAGGCCACATTCCACTCGAACAGCAGCCACTTCAGCAGCCTTTCTCAGGGGAGCACCAACCAAAGACATTTTAGAGGCAGCTTCTTGGAGTTCAGTGCACACCTTTACAAAGCACTATCATCTGCCACTCTACTCTAAATCCAAGGCAGGCTTTGGCACTGCAGTTCTGCAGGGTCTCATAGTCGCTCCTAATGCTGTTTAGCTCCAACCTCCCAACCATAGCTTTGGGAATC
This sequence comes from Protopterus annectens, assembly GCF_019279795.1. Taxonomy (NCBI): domain Eukaryota; kingdom Metazoa; phylum Chordata; order Ceratodontiformes; family Protopteridae; genus Protopterus; species Protopterus annectens. Next base: position 1,081,526,268 of record NC_056730.1, on the reverse strand, counting down.
TACCCAAGTGTAATGACTTCAACAGTGAAACACGAAGAACATAGTACAGTTGTGTGCACTTACCATAAATGTAGATGTTCGAGTGTATTCACTGTTGCAGTCCAGGTTACCCACCTGCCATCCCCCCTTTTTTTCTGATGGAACCTATCTTTCCTTCTCTAATTTATACAACCTGTGTGGTGTATTTGCTTGTGGATGAATGTAAAGTTTATATTGCTGCATGTAATTTTATATATAGATATCAGTTTTGGCTACCCTTTTAGTGGGCGCCTGACATCTGAGGCAAGAAAAGAAAATGGCATCGGCTGCTTCTTTTATACCCCTGACGACCTGACGTCAGGGAAGGGGTGACGACGGCCAACGCAGGACCCAGGACTTTGGAATTCAGGCCGTCTGAGAGCAACCTGCCAGCAGGATTAACCAAATGTAATGACTGCGACAGTGAATACACTCTAACATCTACATTTTTGGTAAGTGTATACAACTGTACTTTTCTGTGCCTTCTGGATCTGATGGCAGCCATCATCATCCCTATTCTTCCCCTGGCCAGGATGCACATGAGGAAGCTGCAGTGGTATGTAAAGAACGTGTGATCCCAGCACAGTCATCCTCTAGACTTCCAAATACTCTTCCTACCTTGTCTACAAACAGAACTAAGGTGGGTGATACAACAGGTTCAAAGGAATCCCGGACTACCCCTCCTACCCCCCACACCAGCTCAACATATGCACACAGATGCCTGGGATCTGCGCTTGGGGGCTACTCTGAAAGGGACTTAAGGTAAAAGCACTTTGGCAGGCAATCCCACCTGAGGAAACATCAACATCAGGGAAATGACGGTGGTTCATTTAGCCCTGAAGCCTGTCCTCCAGTCAGGCCTTCTGCAAATCATCACAGACAATACCACTGTTGTGGTACATCAACAAATAGGGTGGATCAGATCCTACCGTGTATGCAGGCTGGCAGTGCAAATTTGGGAATTAGCTTCACATAATAACTTATCTGTACAGGCAACATACATCCCTTCCGTGGACGACCATCAGGCAGATGCTCTAAGCAGATCATTCTCTCTACTTCACGAGTGGGTGTTTCACAGGGACATTTTCCTAGACATTGTCCACTGATGGGAAACACCACATATAGATATGTTTGCTTCCCCCCAGAACAGAGAAAATTCTGTATCAAACACCACTCTCCCCTAGCTTGGAGAGTGGATGCCTTCACCATCTCATGGAAAGGACGGTTTATGTATGCCTTTCCCCCTTTACCTGTCATTCAGAAAATCATCCTGAAGATCGAGAGACATGCCAAAAAGTCTTGCTGGTGACTCCCTACTGGCCAAGGCAGCATTGCTTCCTCCTCCTACAGTCCCTCACCAGTGGTAATCACCACAAGTTACCTCACAAGGTGGACCTGCTCGCACAACAGAAGGAAGTGTCATTCATCCACACCTAGAGATCCTGAACCTAACTCTCTGGGTGATGAACTTCTAGTTTCTTTCAGACATCTTTACTCAGAGGACATGCTTTCTGTCCTGCAGGAGGCCAGGAAACCTAATACAAGGAGATCCTACATTTCTAAATGGGAGAGATTCTCCAAATGATGTCTCAAAAGACATAAGGACCCCCTTCTAGCAGATTTCCCTTTAGTCTTAGCTTATATGTGTGAGCTGATTAAAGCAGACCTTTCATACTCCAGTGAAAATACACCTGTCTGCTGTCTCTGCTTGCCTACCCCTGGAACCTCCTTTACTCTCCAGGTTGGATGTAAAATTGTTCTTAAAAGGGGTCTTACACACAAGACCACCCAGAATGCCTACCCCACCACCCCAGGACCTTAATTATATCCTGAAGAAACTTACACTGGCTCCATTTGAACCAGCCACTTCTGCATCCTTGCAGATGTGCAAATGGAAAACATTTTTGCTGGTAGCCCTCACTTCAGCAGGAAGGGTCTCAGAGTTACAGGCCCTCATGGCATGCCCTCCTTACACTGTCTTCCATAAAGACAGGGTGATCTTGTGCACCAACCCCTCCTTCGTGCCCAAAGTGGTCAACAAACTGTCACTAAATCAGTCCATTCACTTACCTACCTACCTTCTCCTCTCCCCAGAATGACAGTTATAGGATACTACACTCCCTGGATGTTCATAGACAGTTAAGATTTTACCTGGACAAAACCAAGTCCATCAGAAAATCAAATTAACTTTTTGTTTCCTTCCATCCCAGAGCCCTGGGCAAGGCAGTCTCCAAACAGTCCATTTCCTGTTGGATCAGGAAAACTATCTGATGTCCTTCTACTCTGATGTTGCAGTATTCATAACAGTAGGGAGTTGCTGTGTGCAGCGCCACCGTCCGGCCAGTATACCAAATTCTTAGTCCAGGAGGGTACGTGTGATGTCTGTTACCAGGGTCATAAACCGACATTAGGTATAAAAGTGACATCTGCACGTACCCTCATCAGAATTTTTCTGCCGCAGTGATCATCGGATGTCCATTTGCCAGTTCCACTTCTTCATCGTATTTCTTCAGACGTCTGAATTCCAGAACGTTAAAGACCAGATGACCATTACAGATAAGTGCCCAGTGGTGTTTTCTTACTTATTTTACTTACTGTTTAGACTTGCATGTCAGCTGGGAAAGGGAAGTGTGCTTGTGGGAGACAAATTCCTCACAAGGACACACACGATAAGTTTGTGATCTGAAGTAGTTACTTCATTTGTTCTGCAACCTGTGGGTCTCGGATCCGACCGGCAGCTTTCCAAGCTTCAAGATCCGAGCTCCTAGCTCCTCCCCTCTACCCACAATCCCCTGTCACCACCACACTACCTCAGATCGTTTTTGCCGCGGCTTGAATAACAAGCGGCTTGAGAAGAGCTCCTGAGCTTAGACAGGGAAGGAATATTTTTTTTCAAGAGGTTTTCTTAAAACTTCAATAAGTTCAAAAGAAGAGTATTTAGAGTGTTTCTCTGCCCTTTTTGTTTTCGGGATTGCGTTTTATTCAGTTAAACCTTCCCCTAGGTGTTTGGGCATGTGAGTGTGTGTGTCAGGAAAATGGCAGAAGGCCATAAAGCTATTTTTTTCAAAGTGCACTGGGTGTGGCCATAAGCTTTCGCCAGCTGATGGCCACACTCAGTGCGTTGTATGCCGGGGGGTTGCCCATTTGTCTTTAGACTGCCAAGTTTGTGCAGCCTTCAACCCCCGGGCTGTGAGGGACAGGAGGAACAGGCTTATTCTGGCGGGATTGCTTCCCCCGGAGGAGGCCTCTTCCTCCTCTCCCTCCAAGGTGCAGGCTGCCCAGATAGCTTAGGCACCCCTGATTCCCTCGACTCAGGCTGGGACTCAACCTCCCACTACTGCCTTGAGTATGAGGGAAGTGCAGTCTTCTCCTTCCAGGGAAAAGCACAGGGAGAAGCACAGACACAAGAGGCGAGCCGAGCCTCATCCCTCGGCTCCGCCTTCAGAAATTGTTAAATCGTCTCCGAGGGTGTCCGGACCTTCTTCTCGGCTCCGATCTCCTTCCTTCTCACCGGAGCCGGAGGAGGAGCTCCTATCACCCTCAAGATCGTCGAGGCGGCCCTCCAGGCCCGCCTCGACGACCTCCTCTAGATCTACTAGGTCTCTCTCCGACGCCGATATGGATAGGATGATGCATCGGTTTTTGCAGACCCAAATGCAGATGGGGGTGCTCCTGCCCCCCCCCTCCACAGGGGGGGAGTTCAGCTTCAATATTTGCCCCGATTTTTCCTTCAACCCGGATCCGTGTTTTGGAGTCTTCGGATCCAGGCCCTTTCGGAGCCGGGGTTTTGTCGGCGCTGGTGGCCCAAGCCTTCTCGACGCCGATCATACCCTCGAGTATCTCGGATCCGAGCTCTCGGGGCCGTGGGCCTGGCGTCGGATCCGTGGGAGCGGGTGCATCTTCAGGGCCGCCTATGTCGGAGAGCACCTCCCTTTCGGATTCGATGGCTTCGGCTCCGACCTCGATCCCTATCTCGGAGCCGAGGAGACTGCTCTCAGGGCCGGAAGAGAGTAGTTCTTCATCGGTGTTCGAGGTAGTGGAGAGGGTACTGTCGAGGTCTTCCAGGTCCCCGACTCAGGCTTTGGATCCCTGCGCTCCCCCACTGCATACGGGTCTAACTTCCATCATCCTTCCATCATGACAGCCTGCTCAGACCGTCCAGTTGGTTCCCTCGGAGGAACAAGAGGCCGTTGATGAGCCCTCTTCAGAGGAGGTGCCTCGTAAACGGACGTGTAAAAGGAGGCACATGGACTCCCCCGAGTCCGTCACCACAGAGACGGACTTAGAGGAAAGGGAAGGTTCCCCAAGGTCACCCCCCCGAGGATGTCTCCTTTGGAGACATCATGGAAATGTTGCGTATTGGGGGGGGGGGGTCTGCCCAAAAACCTTCCTCGGATGAGTCCGTATTTCTGGAGGTGTTTAAAGCGGGCCCATCTACCTCCTGCGTGTCCCCACCGGCAGATCCCCTGGTAGATCTCCTGACTACCAGGGCTTGGCAGGAACCCGACACTGTGGAGCCTATCCCACGCCGACCGGATAAAATCCTTAGCCCCCCTTCAGACAGTCTCCAGTTGATGCCATGTTGGTGGCTGCTGCCACTGAGAGAACTCTCCCAGGAGAGCTCCACGGTCCACCCGCCGGACAAGGAGTCCCGGGCGCTGGACCGTATAGGGAAGCGGACCTTTGCTTCAACAAACTTCTCCGTGAGGGCGCTGAATTATATGGCGCATGTCATCAGGCTGCAACGGGATTTGATCAAGGAATACGCTGCAGCTCCACCTGAGTCCATGTCGGTCGAGGACAAAACCATGTTCTCGACACGTATGGCCACTCTCAAGTCCATTTCAAATACGTCCATGCGGCTACTGTCTTATGCTACGGAGGGAGTCGCAAGGGCCAGTGGGGCAGGTGTTGTCTTGAGACTTCACGCCTGGCTCCGTCTTTGTAATTTCGCAGAATCTTTCAAGGCGTCCTTCGCGAACGCACCCTTTGACGGCTCTTTGCTTTTTGGCAAGACCGTACGCGATACATTAGTCCAAAGCGAGAAGGACGGGAAGACAAATAAGATGAAAGATAATCCACAGACAGGAAGAACCGAACCAAAAAGCACAAAGTGCAGCTTTATTGAACAACAAACAGGTCAATAAATCAAGCGCTTTTGCCAGACAAATACCTGGCTTTCTCAAGATAAAAAGTAGTGTGACTGAAAAGTTTAAATACTTAAGCATCTGATCACATGGTACTTAATTAGTTCAACAAACATCCACTTAAGAAGGCAGTTAATTAGTAACTAAACTCAGTGAGTGAAAAGTATGCATATGAAAATGCAGAATAAAAGTTCAAATAGTGAAGACACTAAAAAATCATTTAAAAATCATTTAAAAATCATTTAAAAATGATGTACAAATGTGTGCATAAAAAATCACAAATGTGTAAGATAAAAGACATTTACTAATTGTAACAAGAAAATCATAGCCTAGCCCTTCTCAGCTTTAGTACACTGGATATATTAATGGCCTTATTGAGACCAGGGGATTTTGCAGCATTAAGTCTAAGCTGCCATAAAAGTTCTTTATATTCAAGGCAGGCTTCTCAGTCACCTCCTCTGGCATCCTGGGTTACCTGTTCAAGAACCATAAACTTAAGTTTCATGTTAGGGCAAGAAGCAAGATGTTTAAAAAAAGCATTAGTGTCTTTTTTTGTAATGTCATATTGATGTTCATAAATTCTTTTTCTAAGGGGTCTCTCAGTCTTCCCTGTGTAGAAACTGCAACATTCTGTGCATAATCCTAAGTACACCACCCCTTTTGCTCCGCAGTTGTAATATCGGTCAGCGTCAAATCTAAATTTTCTAGATGGAAGGTAAAAAGAACTATCATTCATGATAAAGGAACACTGCTTGCATGCCCCACATTTATAGGTACCAAGTTTAGGGGAAGAATGCCTTGAATCTGATAGATGCTTTCTTTCAAATAACCCTTTTAGGTTAATATCCCTTCTAGTCACAAATTTGGGACGTTCCTGGATTATCCCTTTAAAGTCATCGTGTAGCGTCAAAAGTAGCCAGTGTTTAAGCACTGTGTGTTCCACCAGTTGGGAGTCCTGTGAAAATGTGTGAATAAAACTATTATGCAAGTTAAAGTATTCCAAATTCTCAAACTGCTCAACTTGTTGAAAGCCACTACCTAACAGAGGAAAATACTTGGTTTGTCTATCATCTGTCACTTCTTGGGCCATGTTGTTAACCAAGGAGGCAGGGGGTAACCTCTTTCTAAAAAAAGTTTTTTTAAAAACTCAACTTCTTCAAGAAAATATTCATCAGTGCTAGACATCTTAGATGCACGAATGAATTGCCCCTTAACCAAGCCGTTCTTCTGGTGAAATGGGTGACCACTGTCAAAATGAAGGTATGAATTAGAAAAGGTGGCTTTCCTAAATACCTTGGATTTAAAGGTGTGATTACAGTCGTCCTTCTGTATTGATATATCCAGGTAGTTCAGTACGTCCTTACTAACATTATAAGTGAAAGATAGAAAGTGTGTGGTAGAATTAATATAACTCATGAACTCAAGAAAGTTGCTCAGGTTTCCTTTCCACAATAGGCAGATGTCATCAAGGTATCGCTTATAATGGACTATGTATTGTACCCAATGTGTGGAAAATATAAAATTGTTCTCCCAGTAATGCAAAACTATGTTGGCGTATAATGAGGCACATGCAGAGCCCATTGCAACCCCCTTTTTCTGTTTAAACAGTTCTCCATTGAAAAAAAGAAAATTATTATCGAGAACAATTTCCATAAACTCAATAATTAAGCTGATTGTGTTGGAACTAAGGCCGGATTCAGATGCCAAAACTTCATTGAACCACTCTAATCCAATAGAGTGTGGGATGTTGGGGAACAATTCTACAATATCAGTGGGTGTCATAAGTAAATCAAGATGAAATAACTTAATTTCTAAACCCTTGAGAAAATCCCAAGAATCCTTGCATACATGCTGTAGCGTAGAAGAGAATTTCTTTTTAATGTGGTCAATCAATAAACTTGCTCAACGGTTCAGTGATACCTCCAACCCCCGAGACAGTAGGTCTAAATCTCATGGGGTCTAAACCTTTATGGGTTTTGGGAATTCCAAAAATTACCGGGGTCCTAGGTTTATTGACGTGTAAATAGTTGTATAACCTTTCGTTAATAACTCCCTGTAATAAGTGGTCCGATAACCAAAAATTGATCTTGGAATAGGCTAAATTTAACTCGTTCCTAGAAATCAATTCATACTGCTCAGGATCCTGCAACATGTTGTGGAGGTAGGTGTCATATGCAAAATTATACATCAGGACCATCCCCCCTCCCTTGTCGGGTTTCATCACCCTAACACCGTCCTGAATAAGGGACTTAATTAAATGCTGTGACTTAGAGTCCAAATTATTAGATGGAGAATGTGTTCTGCTAAAACACTGCTTTCTTAAATCCATTTCCACCACCTCCTCAAAAACCTTGAGGGGTGTAGAGGGGGATTGTAGGTACTAGCCCTTGCTAGCTCTTCTTTTGTGTGTAGTTGTCCCTTAAATTGTAATGCTAGATTTAAATGTCTGACAAATAACTTTAAATCCACTAAAGCATTTAAGGGGCGTAGTGGAACAAACTTGAAACCTTTAGTAAAAAGCTCAAAATAATCCAAAGTTATTACTAAATCAGTAAAATTAAATATAGTAAAATTATCTTTTTTTATTATAGTGTACTTGTTGTCAGATGATTCAAGTAGTAAATCAGAAGGTTCAGATCCTAGCATGTTATCTATCTGCGCCTCCTGTTCCATCCTTGCCACTGGTGGGTGATGTCCCTGCCCCCTGGTCTGCCCGGGGGATAGTGAAAATCCTGAAAGCTGTTATTATTGGTCTTCTGAGCTAATCTTTCACTTCTCCTAGGCAAATCGGTTGTTGGGGTACCCTGAGCATCTACAGTGTCATAGTTGTTAGCACCAACCTCTTTTGTGTTAAATTTACCCTTGCCAGGACCCGGATAAGCCCTTCCGTCCCTGTATTCAATGAGATCAAGTTCAAGCTTTCTTATTTTCCTATTAACTATTTTAACACAGTATTGATCAACTGCATCAAAAATATTCTTATTTTTAACAACGGAATTATTTAACGTATTCACTTCCTTTAACAAAGTATCTGCTTTCGCCTCAATCCTCAATCATAAAATTCAACATTTCTAAGCCGACTTTATCAAACAAAACAAGCAATTTGTTGTACAGTACAGAGCCAGGGAGAGCACTATTTGGAAATTTGTAGCAACGTAGTCCTTTGGGAACACGTTTTACCCGAACACATTCTTTAAGATAATCTATTTCCAACTGCATGCTTTTATAAGCATATAGCTTGTCACTTAAATTATTAAATTCGTTCTCTGCACCAACATGAGAATTTGTTGTAGTTACGACAGTACCTTGTTTAAAAAGAAATGTCCGCTCAGTCCAGGCACTAAAACTAAAATCTTTTTTAGAAGATGCCAAACTGGTAGCATAGTTGGTGTGTTTACTTCCGGACTTCTCCTGTAGATCGGTGTTGCCCAATAAGATCTCGCCAGGAAGTTCCGTTTGCAGTAAACCATTCAATCCTTGTTTTGGTGATAATGTAGATTTCTTCCTACAGTCTAATTGCTGATTGCCAGGAGGTGTATACTAGCAGAATCGTTGAAACCCAGATTCAGTGAATTGTTTAACTGAGTCAACAAAAACAGTACCTGCTTAAACTCCCCACGTGTTACCGGAGCTTCATCTGATTCACATCTAAGTAGAAGTGGTGTCTCCTGAAAATTGGTCTGGTCCAGTCCTTCAGCCATGGAAATGTAAACCGAGAAATAACTTCCAAGAAACCAAGGCAAATAAGATAAAAGATAATCCACAGACAGGAAGTTATTTCAAGGACGGGAAGACGCTGTCTGCCGTCGGAGTCCGCTTCTCGAGCCCCCAACGTTTCTTCTCAAGGAATCAGAGGGGGCAAAAGAAGCTGTGGTTCCGCAAGTCTCAGCAGTCCTATCCAGCTTCGGACTCTGCGCCCTCCAGAGGCAGAGGAGGGCAGGGTGGACGCCGGCCCAGAGGCAGAGGGGGACCGCGTAACTTCGGGTCTAGGGAGCCTTTCTCCGAGAGACCCGCGCAGCAGCCCTGAGGGCTTACCCGACTGTCCAGCTCTGGAGGCAGTCGGGGGGGGGGGCGTTTAACGAAGCACCTGTCAATGTGGCAGTCCATCACGAACGATCGATGGGTGCTCCGAATTATATCCAGAGGCTACAAAATTCCCTTCCTATTTTGTCCTCCCTCAGGTGGTCGCCTCCCCGATGTCCCACCCAATCAAAGAGAGGCGGCGACCGTAGAGATTTCAAAAGAGCCGTCCAGCGGGTCCCCCCAGACCAATCCGGATCGGGCTACTACTCAAGGTTTTTTTTAGTGCCAAAAAAATACGGGGGACCTCAGGCCCATTCTAGACTTGTCCGCCCTGAACATGTTTGTCCCCAAAGAAAAATTCCGGATGGTCACTCTACAATCTATTCTCCCCTTAATGCAGGAGAACGACTGGATGTGCTCTATAGACCTCAAGGACGTGTACTACCACATTCTAATGGACAGACGGTCCAGGAGGTTCCTCCGCTTCCGGCTAGGAGCCAGTCATTACCAGTTTAGGGTCCTTCCGTTCGGACTCACCTCAGCCCCCAGGGTGTTCACCAAAGTCATGGCAGTGGTTGCGGCCCACCTGAGGCTTCAGGGCATAAGGGTCTTTCCGTACCTAGACGACTGGCTCCTCACAGCAACCAACAGGCATCAACTTTGTACCGCGAGAGACTATGTGCTGTCTCTTGGCAACAGCTTGGGCATCTCAGTCAACATACCGAAGTCCTTTCTTCATCCTGTGCAAGCATTAGATTTCATAGGAGCCAGGCTAGATTCCCTATCTTCTCGGGCCTTCTTGATCTCAGACAGTCTGTCCAGCCTCTCACTCCAGGTTTTGGCTCTTCTTCGCACCAAATCTCCGCCGGTGGAGTTGGTCCTGAGAGCACTAGGCTCGATGGCAGCGGCTATCGGCCTCTCTCTCCATGTTCGCCTAAAGATGCGTATATTACAGTGGACACTCCAAGTTCAATGGTCACTGTTACTCCACCCATTGAACACTCCTATCCCCCTGAGCAGAGTTTGCAGGGAATCCCTCCTGTGGTGGCTTCACTCCCCAGAACTCAGGCAAGGGAGACCCTTTGTGATCCCCCCCAGGTCATGTTAACCACGGATGCTTCTCGCCTAGGGTGGGGGGGGGGCATTGTTTGGGCAGAAATGTCCAAGGTATGTGGACCTTGTCGGAGACCGCCTTGCACATAAATGTTCTGGAGATGAGGGCGGTGCTTCTAGCGTTGCAGGCTCTCCAAGACCTTCTAACTCTAGGAATGATTGCAATACAGACGGACAATATGTCAGTGGTCTGGTATATAAACAAACAAGGGGGAACCAGATCCTACCCTCTTTGTCGAGAAGCCATGAGAGTTTGGGAATGGGCGATATCCACCAACCGCTTTCTGATAGCAATGCACATTCCGGGACGATCCAACATTCTGGCGGACAAATTGAGTCGAGTAATTCTCAGTCCTTACGAGTGGTCTCTCCGAAAGTTGCGAAGGAAATTTTCCACAAGTGGGGTTGGCCTCGCTGCGATCTTTTTGCTACCCCCCAAATCACAAAATGCAGTGAGTTCTTCGCAATTCTTCCCCCAGAAGGGGAGAGCCCCAGAGACGCTCTGATTCATGCTTGGCCTCCCGGTCTACTCTATGCTTACCCCCCACTTCCGCTCATGGCGAAGTTCATTCAGAAAGCCGCACGGTTGGGGAGCAGAATTATCCCCATAGCCCCATTATGGCCTTGTTAGATCTGGTTTCCATACCTGCGGTCTCAGTCTCTCCTCCCCTTTAATCCTGGATCCCATTCCAGATCTGATATCACACCCAACGGGGTGCCCAACACCGAACCTGGTAAATCTCAAGCTCGCGGCTTGGTTGATCCAGTTCCACTAATGGCAAGGACTCCCGGTATGTCGTCACCAGTGAAAACTTTTCTGGTAGCGGCTCATAAACCGTCCACCAGGAAAATCTATAATAGCAAGTGGAAACTATTTTCTATCCTGGCTAACAGCCAAGGTCTCAACCCCTTTACTGTTCCGATTCCTACAGTCTTGGATTTTTTATCCATGATTTTTGAACAAGGGGCCAGTGCATCAACGGTAAAAGTACAGTTGGCAGCAATATCCCATTTTCATGTGGGAGACGGATTAGGATCTCTAGCATCTACAAAATTGTGTAAGACATTCTTGCATGGCGTTTTCCTTCTCAAGCCACCAGTGAAATCCGTGACTCCCCCTTGGGACTTAACCTTTGTTCTGCAAGCCTTAAGAAAACCTCCTTTTGAACCTGCAGCTTCTGTACCCCTTAAATTTCTGTCCTGGAAAACAGCATTCTTGGTGGCCATAACTTCTGCTAAAAGGGTTTCAGAGCTCCAAGCTTTGTGCATGAAACCTCCCTATCTTATTTTCCACAATGACAGAGTGTCTCTCAGGACTAACCCATCTTTCTTACCAAAAGTGGCATCTGTGGCAAATATCAATCAGACTATCAATCTGCCAGTGTTTTTCAAAAATTTTCAAAATAAGGGAGAATACATGTTGCATACACTAGACGTACATAGACAGTTGCGTTTTTACCTGCACAGGACCAAAGATGTTCATAAGGCTGATCAACTCTGTGTCATTTGCTCCTTCATACATGGGGAAAACCTATATCCAAAGTGACATTGGCTAATTGGATTTGTCAATGTATTTCTCAGGCTTATAAGGCATCAGGCAAAACAACCCCATTCAAAATCCGTGCACATTCCACAAGGTCCATCACAACTTCTGCAGCCTTCTGGTCCAGGATGCCGTTGGACGACATATGATGTTCATCGTGCATACAGCTGCAGTCATAACAGATGGGTTATCCTGCCGTCAGGATAACCCATGTGTTATGACTGCAGCTGTATGAGCACTCGAACATCTACATTTATGGTAGGTACAAAACTGTACTTTCAGCAGCCACTTGGTCTTCTGCTCATACGTTTATTTCTCATTATAAGCTGGACACGATATCTAGAAGCAGGGTGTCCTTTGGCTCCGCGGTGCTTCGGAATATCCTCCCATAGACCACCCAGGTTTCTTTGTTTAGGTAGCTGGGGACTCTGTCCCACAGGTTGCAGAACAAATGAAGTAACTACTTCAGATTTAGAAGTTATGTACTCACCATAACGTTCCATCTGAGTAGGTACTTCATTTGTCTGCAACCATCCTCCCCTGCCATCCCCCTAACGTGTATCGGGTTTCTAGGATCTTTATGATTCTTGAGAATATCTGAACCTGTTTATTACAGGTTTTTTCAGGTGATACAGCAAAACCGATCTGAGGTAGTGTGGTGGTGACAGGGGATTGTGGGTAGAGGGGAGGAGCTAGAAGCTCAGATCTTGATGCTTGAAAAGCTGCCTGTCGGATCCGAGACCCACAGGTTGCAGACAAATGAAGTACCTACTCAGATGGAACGTTATGGTGAGTACATAACTTCTAATTTTGTCTAGGCGAGGCCCACGACCACACATCTCCTGTTCGATTTGTAAGTCGTTTGTCCCTAAGGTCCTACGTAGCTGATTAGCGGCTTTGAATCTTTATCTTGAGAACCAAAGACTCAGCCGCTTGGCGTATGGCATGGAGGGACTAGTAGGCCCTTGCGTTGAGCCGCCTCGGAAGAAGGCGAAAAAAGTTAGGCCCAAATCCCAGGCTGCACCTCAGCCATCTGAACAGGTTTTAGAGGCGATTGAAGACCCGGAGTCCATTCAGACGGTTACCAAAGCAGGCCAAGGAACCTTAATGGAAGCCGGGGTGCGTGAAACAGAAGGTATGTCCACTGAGGTAATTCAGTCATCAGAGTCTGATGGTGGAGGGGAACCAAAGCTCGCATTCTCGGAACCCCCTGCTCCTCCTATTCATGCTAGGTCGACGTCTGCTTCTCTTCTGACTGTTTCTACAACCCCCTTGAAAAGGAAATAAAAACCAAAGCAGTCTGAACCCCCACAGATGCCTGGCTGGGAATCTTTCTCTCAAAGCCTGTTTAAGGCCTTTCAGGCATTACAATCACAGCAACTTCCCCCTACTGTCACTCCTCACCCAACCCATGTGTCTGAGGAAGATTACTCATCTTCTGAGGAGTCCTTCTCCTATGGAAACACAAATTGACTCCCTCAAGGAATTCATTACTTCTGAAGAGGAGGACTCTATTTCTTGTGAATCCCCAGGAGAATAATTCAGCTTTGGTGATGCTGTCTCTCTTATGAGGGAACATTTTAAGTGGCAGGCCTCTGAGATTTCAGACTCCAAGAAAAGGTACTTTGACCTTTTACAGATGGAGCAACCATCTCCCTCAGCTGTGCCTCCCTTACTGCCTGCTTTTCAAGATGCCTTCCTCGCCGCTTCGCAGTCTCCCGATTCTCAACCCCCAGCAGTTAAACGACCTGATTGATTTTACAGGGTCCCCCAAGACACACAGTTTTTTTTACAAGAATCCTCCTGCAGACCCAGCTGTTATAGCTGTTTCTGCAGATAAGACATCCAGACAACTACCTTCTACTGCTCTTTATCCATCTGATAAAGACAGTAAATTTACGGGCAGGACAGGAAAAAGTATATACCTCTTCTACTCTGGCCATTTGGGCCCTGAACTACCAAACCCACATGGCTAGGTATGTACTTGTTACCATTTCAAAAGCTTCTACCTTTGTCTGAGGTTCAGGATTCCCCTACCAGAGCACAACTAAATTCACTTCTTTCCACAGCATCCCAAGTGACCAGGCGCTCTTAAGTACAGCTATGATGTGTGGAAGCTTCATCCAAAGCTGCCGACGTTGCTCATGGGTACGGCTACAGCCCCTCCCTATGGATGTTCAAACTAAACTACTGTGGATGCACCCTTAGACAGTAAGGCCCTTTTCGGGCAAGTTTCTGCTGAGCTTCTCAAATCCCCTCCAAGAGAAGTGTAAAGAGTTACAGAACCTCAAACACCTTCTGGTGTCCCCTATTCCTAGATGTCATAAGACTTGTCCTCAGAAACCCTCCTTTGATAGAAGGCAGTCCTTTCATTCAGCACCACAATCAAATGGATGTAGACATCTGAGGAGAACTTCTACTACCAGATTTCCCTTCAGCTCCTCTACCACACACTTTCGGAGCCTGCCTGATCAATCCTGGCCTCCTCCACTGTGACTCACCACTTCTGAATCCAACAACTCCCTTATCCCTTCGACTCACCCTATCTCTTCCCTCCTGGTGGAGATCAATGGGTCCTCTCCATCATCCAGAGAGGATATTACATGACTTGGTGAATGCTCCCACCTTTCCAAGGGATTCCTCAACCACCAAAAAACCAAATCCATCTGTTTCCATCCATCATTCATAAACTCCTAAATCAAGGCTCCATAGAACCAGTGCCCACCCCTCAAAGAAACATAGGATGTTCTTCATGTTTCACTGCTGCAGTCATCACACTTGGGTTATCTGGCTGCAGGTAGCCCTCAGTCGGCCCAAATACCAGAGATTTAGTATTTCTGCGTTGGTTGCTATCGCTCCAGGTCTGATGTCAGGTCGTCAAGGGTATAAAAACAGCCGACACCATTACATCAGTCTTTCTTGCAGAGGAGCCCAAAGCAGAAGCAGTTCGCACGAGTGCCGGTTGGCCACTACCTGAGTTTTCGTTATTTAATTGAATTATCCTGAAGTCTTCTAAAGCTAAGTACCTTGTTGGGGATCCTTTTTTCTTGCTCTAACTGATGTCAGAAAAAGTTAACAATTGTCTTGCCTGTGGAAAGCAAATACTACACCGAGATTTTCATTCTTACTGCGTCACCTGTTTAGGCCCAGACCACGACGTTCCTCGCTGTCGGTTTTGTGCATTGTTCAGTGCCCAAAATATTTGTCGTCGGGCCTTTATTGTTGCTAAATACTTTTGTTCTCATTCGCCATATTCCAAGATGACTTCGGTAAGTCATCCGACTACCGATCTACTGGAAAAACGTAAGGATAAAGACAAAGACAGACCGCACAGGTCCAAAACTGCCGACGACACTTCCGTTAAGCTAGTCACCAGTTCGCTGGTACTCAGTGAGGTGGTTTCACAGCCCCCGATGCCCGTTTCACTGGATTCGCAGACCTCTACCGAGACCCGTTCGGAGTCCGGTATGCCGTGAGACTCTTCTTCGATGGAACCTTGCAGATGTCTCTACCTTGAATGGGTCCAGAGCTGCTGAACAGGCACCGGCTTCTGAGGAAGCTCTTCACGCTAGCGATGTTCGACACAAACCGACTACTTTCGCCTCATCAGTTCTGTCTAAAACTACCAAGTTTCTAAGGCCAAGAGTATGCGCTATACCTAAAAAAAGTTTATTGAAACTCATGCACCTGTTCCTTTCCACAACATCAAATGCTTAAAATGACAGAAGACCTTATGTTGATTAGGGGAAGTTGGCCTTCCCCTGCTAAGAGAAAGAGACCTGTCCCCAGCAGCTCTAACTGACCAATAGTCCGACTCTGAGGTATCTGATTATGAAGACATGCCTTTATCTGCTTATGAGGATTCAGATGCAGAGGAATCTATTTCCTCTGCTTCTCCTCCAGAGGAATTTTCTTCTTCGACTAAGGATCCTGTGGTTGTCTCTACCTTGGATGGGTCCGGAGCCGCAGAGCAGGCACCGGCTTCCGAGGAAATACTTCGCACTAACGATTCTCAACACAAATCGACGACTTCTTTCGCGTCTACAGTTCTTTCTAAAACTATACGGTTTCTAAGGCCCAGGGTACGAACCACGATCCAGTCTCAGGCACCTGCTTCCTTGCCTTGGTCTCAAATGCTCAAAATGGCAGAAGACCTTATAATGCTGATCAGGGGAAGCCAAGCTACCCCTTCCAAAAGAAAAAGATCTGTCCCCAGTAGTTTTATCTGAACAGGAGTCTGACTCTAATGCATCTAATTATGAAGACATGCCTTTATCTGCTTATGAGGATTCAGATGAAGAGGAATCTGTTCCCTCTGCTTCTCCTCTAAAGGATTTTTCTTTTGGGGAAACTTGCATACGTTGAGAGCATTTCCACTGTAAATGCCAAGACTACCCTCAGTCCAAAAAGAGACTCAGAATTTCTAGACTTGCCACAACATAGGCCTTTAGCAATACCCCCAGTCCTTTATATTTAACTCCTGATACTTGACCCCCTGCTCCTAGGAAGCCATACAGGTACTACATAGTACCTGACTCTCTCAAATTCCTTTTCAAAAATCCTACTGCTGACCCAGAGGTCATCTCCCAGGGGCGTAAAAGTATCAAAGCAACTACAGCTAAGAATCCCACCCCTTTGGACAGGGACTCCAGAGCTTTAGACAGATGTGGGTAAGAAAGTATACACCTCTGCAGCTCTCACCATTAGGGCTTTGAATTGCCAGTTTCACATGCTGAAGTACCAACAACATGTTATGGAACTTATTAAGCAAAAAATAACTACCTTTATGGACTGTGCAGAAAATAAAGAATTACAAGTGCTTATGCATTCTGCAAGCCAAGTCAGCAGGCATACATTGCAGTGTGGCTTTGACACCCTAGAAGCATCTTGCAGGGCAGCACTCACTGGTTCTTTACTGAGAAGTTATGCTTGGCTTAAGGAACAAACCTTGCCAGACCATGTCAAATCAAATTACTAGATGCTTCTTTGAATAAGGACAATCCGTTTGGCACCAAAGCAGAAGAGGTTCTTAAAAAGATGGAAGAAAAGGCTAAATCTATGCAGACAGTCAAAGATTTCTTGCAAGTACAGCCTCCTAGATTCAGTAGGCATTGCCCCTCGAAACATTGGTCCTTTCCAGCCCTCTCAAGGCTATCTCAAACTAGACCCAGGGGGAACAGACCCCCCCCCAGACTACATTCTCTTGGTATGCAGAGATCTAAGCAATGGAGTGCCTCCACCTCAAAAACAGGGAGTGCCAAGCCACCCCCTTACAGGAAAATTCCCAATTACTTCTCAACTCCTCTCCCCACCTCTACCCAACTGCTTGTGCCCCTAGGAGGGAAAACTTGCTCATCATGCAAAAAACTGGACTTCCATCACCAAAGACCGATGGGTCCTCAACATTATATCCCCGGGATACAAATTTTACTTCTACTCGCTGCCAACCCCAAAAGGGTTCCCAGACCTTCCTCCAAACCAGTGGGCAGAGGCACAAAACCAAGTTCAACCCCTGCTCTTTCTAGCCTGTTCCTGCGGAACAAATAGGTCAAGGATTCTATTCCAGACTTTTCCTGGTACCCAGAAAAGAGGACACTTGATGCCCAATCCTAGATCTTTCCATCTTAAACACCTTTCTGGTGGTACCAAAATTCAGCATGCTCACCCTGCAGCAGCTTCTTTCTATGCTGGCCAAAAATGCCTGGTTAGCTACTCTAGACTTAAAAGAAGCCTATCTGCACATCCCTGTAAGGGACTCGTGCAGAAAATATCTATGCTTCAGGGCAGAGAAAAATTCAAATTTACCCATATTTGGACGACTGCCTGATCCAGGCAGACTGTCAGGAAATGTTGGTAAAGCACCTGACATTTGTAAAAAAAAAAAAAAAAAAAAAAAAAATTGTCCCCAGTCAAAAGATTGTATTCCTGGGAGCAAGCTTGGACACAGCATCCCAGATAGACTTTTTTTTCTGGTGTAAGGAATGTTATCTGACAGACTACTTCAGTCAAATGGCCACCAGAACCCAGCTATCCACAAGGAAAATCCTGCAGACCCAATGGTTCATGGCCTCATTCATCCTACTAATTCCGTATGCCAGACTGCATGTGAGGAAACTTCAGTGATACTTAAAAAGTCATTGGTGCCAACATTCTCAGGACCTGAAAACTGTCATTCCTATCATACCTTGTCTAAGGACAGCATTTCTTTGGTGGGCAGCAGCATGCATCCACAAGAAGGGACTACCCTTTACTCAAGCCCACGCTGCCCAGACCCTAAGTACAGACACATGCCTGGGGGGCACACCTGGACGACAAGTGCATTCAGGGCCACTGGAGTCCAAGTCAAATTCATCTGCACATAAACTAAAAAGAGATGCTAGCTGTGCAGCACGCTCTGATCCCTACTCTCACCAAGACCCTTGCTAATAAAAACAGACAACACCACAGTTATGTGGTACATAAACAAGCAGGGGGAAGCCTACACTTACCCACTCTGCAGGCTAACCATGGCCCTGTGGAACACGGCCTTGTTCATGCCGGTCCATCTGCAAGCTCAATTCCTGCAAGGCAAATAAAACACACTGGCAGATGACTTAAGCAGAAATCTCCTAGACCCACACGAGTGGCAACTAGAGCTCAGAACCTTCAGCCTTCTGATTCAGAAATGGGGGACCCCAGAGGTGGATCTCTTTGCCTCCCCCTGCAATCACCAGCTCAGCAAATTCTGCACTAGGACACCTCATAGCAGGCCCTGGAAAGTGGATGCCCTATCCTTCCGGTAGGGTAACCTCTCAATCTGTGCATTTCCCCCTCTGCCGCTTCTTAGGTTCATAGATTAGTACTAGGCTAACTGCCCTTGCGAGCCATTTTATAAGCCTAGCCAATTATCCCCTGTGAGATTCAAACCCTGTACCTTGTGCTTGTAAGGCAAACACCTTAACCATTAGGCCATCCTCCCAACCTCTCAAGAATATTGCTCAAGATAAGACAGGACAGACCAAGGGCAGTTATGATTGCCGGACTGGCCACGCCAGCATTGGTACTCACTCCTGCGCAGCCTGTCGCCGGTGGCACCTACCCCAGAGCCCCACCCTGCTCACTCAGCAGGAAGGACAGATCTTGCATCCGCAACTGCAAACCATAAATCTTGCAGCCTGGCTTATTCCTTGAATTCTCCCCCAGTCACCAGCCTAAGCAAGCAGGTACTGGATGTCATTCTTGAAGCCAGAAGACCCAGTACAAGGAAATCCTATGGTGATAAGTGGAAAAGGTATTGCTCCTGGATTCAGTCTAAAGGAGGGGACACAACTGTGCCCTCCCTACCTCTAATCCTGGATTACTTAGCAGACCTACTCCACAGAGGCCTATCCTTTTCCTCCATTAAGATCCATGCCTCTGCCATCTCTGCTCATTACAACTCTGAACCACCCCTACACTCTCACCATCTCATCAAACAGTTCCTGAGAGGGGCAGACAACTTAAAGCCACCAAGGAGAGCACCCACCCCTGCTTGTGAACTTAACTTTGTACTGGAAAAGCTCACACTGCCCCCTTTTGAGCCTGCAGCGTCAGCAGACTTAAAATTCCTCTCTTGGAAAACAACATTGTTCCTGGCCATCACTTCAGCAAGAAGAGTGTCTGAGCTACAAGCACTTATGGCTGTGGAACCCTTCATCATTTTTCATTCTGACAGGGTCTCCCTCAGGACTAACCCTTTCTTTATGCCCAAAGTGATGTCCAGTGTGGCTCTCAACCAATCTATCCATTTGTCAATCTTCTTCCCTAATCCTCGAAATAAAGAGGAAAGGATCCTGCACTCCTTGGACGTGCACAGACAGCTCAGATTCTACCTAGATAGGACTAAGACCTTCATGAAATCTGACCAGTTACTACTTAGTTTTTCACCAGGGGCAGAGGGCAAGGCCATTTCAAAACAGACAATTTCCAAATGGATAGCACACTATCTATTTCTGCTACAAACACCATGGGAAACCAGCCCCTCGGGGTGGGGGGTGGGGGTCAGAACACATTCCACTAGGGCAACTTCTAACTCTACAGCTTTCCTCAGGGGAGTCCCTACCAGGACAATCTGGAGGCTGCTACCTGGAGTTCTGTACACACATTTATCAGGCATTACCACCTGCCTATATTTTCCAAATACAGGGTGGGTTTTGCAGCTGCAGTCCTACAGGGCATACTAGCCAGCCCAAAAGCTTCTTGACTCCCTCCACTCTTTCTACAGCTTTGGGAATCAACCCAAGTGTGATGACTGCAACAGTGAAACACGAAGAACATAGTACAGATGTTCTTCGTGTTTCACTGTTGCAGTCATTACAGTTGGGTTATCCTGCTGGCAGGCTACCCTCAGTCGGCCTGAATTCCAAAGTCTATGTCCGGCGTCGGTTGCTGTCGCCTCTTCCCTGACGTCAGTGCGCCAGGGGTATAAAAGATGCAATCGACGCCATTTTCTTCAGTCTTTCTTGCCGCGCGGTGCCCGAAGCAAAAGCAATTCGCAAGTGCCTGTCTATCGACTCCTGAGTTTTTCAATTTCGAATTTCAGATCCGAAGTCTTCATTAAAGCTAAGTACCTCGTTGGGGAAACTTTTTTGTTGCTCCAGACCGATGTCAGAAAAAGTTAATAATTGTATTTCTTGTGTGAAGCAAATACCTCATAAGGATTTTCATTCTTACTGTATTCCTTGCCTAGGCCCTGACCACAAAGTTGCTAGTTGTTGGTTTTGTGCTAGATTTAACCAACGCACTTATTACACGTCTGTACGATTTTGCATTCCATTACTTTGGCAGAAGATTTAATTATATAATGCCGTCGGAACAGCAGACTACCAGAGTTTATAAAAAGCGCAAAGAAAAAGAAAAGGACAGGCATCCGAGATCCAAAATAGACTAGGCTTCTGCTAGACCTGTCGCCGGTTCTCAGTGATGCACTTTCGCAGCCAATGACGCCCGCTACCTCAGAGCCACAGGCCACTTCCGACTCCCATGTGGAGCCGACTAGGCTGCTGGAAACTCAAGGTATTGGACACTCGGAAACTATTCCCTCAGATGGGTCCGGAGCCGCTGAGCAGACATCGGCTTCTGAGGGTGTTTTCAGACCTACACAGTTATATGTGAAACCTACTTCAGCTTCAAAGGCAATGACTAAAGCAGCTCTAAAGACAAAGAAACAGGTACAGCATACTTCTGGACAGGCCTCCATGCCTAAAAAACAGATGCTTAAAATGGCTGAAGACCTAATTACTTTGATCAGGGGGTTCCCTTCCCCCTCCTGATAAGAGGCCTAGGCAAGAGTTAGAATACGAATCTTCAGGCCAGGTTTCCATTTCCTCTGATTCCTAATCTGAACAGGAATATTCCCTTCCTCCCTATGAGGATTCTGATGCTGAAGAATCTATCCCTTCAGCCTCTCCTCCTGAGGATTATTCTTTTGGGGAGACACTGCATACTATGAGGGAGCATTTCCACTGGGAGAGCCAAGATTACTGAGAATCCAACAAAAGGCTCAGAGACTTCTTTATTGCCTCATCACAGGCCCCTTGCTATCCCACCTGTTTTAGACATTGTAGATGTATTTTCAGAGTCCAGTCTATCTCCAGACTCTTTACCACCAGCTCCTGTTAAGCCAGACAGATATTATAGGGTTCCTGATTCACATAAATTTCTGTATAAAAACCCTGCTGCTGACCCAGAAACCATCTCTCAGGGTCACAAAGGGATCAAGGCTTCTACTGCAAAAAACCCTATTTCCTCTGATAGGGATTCTAGGGCCCTAGACAGATGGGGTAAAAATATTTATACTTCTGCTACCTTGGCTGCAAGAGCGTTAAATTGCCAATTCCGTATGCTTAAATATCAGCAATATCTTATGTCATTGCTTAAACAGAGAATGTCAACAAATTCAGAATGTGCGGACAACAAAGAAATGCAGGTCTTATTGTATGCAGCTGAACAAGTTGGAAAGCATACTTTGCGATGTGGTTTTGATTCTCTAGAGGCCTCCTGCAGGGCCGCTGTTACAGGTTCTGTCATTAGGAGGCATGCTTGGTTAAAAGAACAGAATCTGCCTGAGCATGTTAAAGCAAAACTATTAGATGCTCCATTACACCATGATACTTTGTTTGGTGTTAAAGCAGAAGAGGTGTTGAAGAAAATGGAGGATAAAGCTAAATCTATGCAAACAGTCAAGGATTTCTTGCAGGTACAGCCTCCTAGATTTAGCAGGAACTGGCCTACAAAAAATTGGTCCTTTCCAGTGTCAGATAGGCCACAAGGAGGCAGATACAGACGCCCCAGAGGCAGATCACAGCCCCAAGGCTCATACAGGCCTAAACAATGGGGTGCTTCCACCTCCAAGAGCGGAGAGGAAAAATCACAGCCATACAGGAAACGGTCTCAATGACTTCCTCCTTCCAGCACCAAGCACTTATCTTTTGGCAGCCCCTTTGGGGGGAAAACTAGCACTTTTTTCACAAAACTGGCACGTGATCACCCAGGACAAATGGGTTCTAAATATAGTATCACAAGGCTACAGGTTCCATTTTCACACCCTGCCAAGGCCAAACGGTATGCCAGGTCTGCCACGCAATCAATGGGCAGAGGCACAAAAACAAGTTTCATCCCTCATGGACATGAGGGCCATTCAACAAGTACCAGAGCAAGAGCAGGGACAAGGAATCTATTCAAGGCTGTTCTTGGTACCCAGAAAGGACAAAGCCTGGAGACCAATACTGGACCTATCTATTCTAAACACTTATCTGGATATTCCAAAATTCTTAATGTTGACTCTACAGCAGTTCTGCCCATGTTGGGCAAGAAGGCTTGGCTTGTGACTTTAGATCTAAAAGAGGCATACCTGCATGTCCCAATTAGACAAACATGCAGAAGTTACCCCAGATTCAAAGCTGGCTCAATGCACTACCAATTCTCTGCACTGCCCTTTGGCTTATCTGTTGCACCCAGGGTCTTCACAAAGTGCTTGGCACCAGTAATTGCATACTACAGACAAAGAGGAATACATATATATCCTTACTTGGACGACTGCCTCACTCAAGCAGAGAACAAGGACATTCTGCTACAGCATCTGGCGTTTGTAAAGAGATTACTACCATGCCTAGGGTACACAGACAACGAACAAAAATCAAAACTAGTACCCTCTCAAGAGATAATATTCCTGGGTGCAAGCTTAAATACAACTGCCCAGATGGCTTATTTCACACCAGACAAGCGAAGACAACTGACTACCTATTTTAAACTGTTGGCAACAAAGGCCCAGTTATCTGCAAGAAAAAGTCTACAGGCTTTGGGCTTCATGGCATCCTGCATTCTACTAATTCCATATGCAAGACTGCATATGAGGAAACTTCAATGGTACCTAAAAAGTGTTTGGACTCAACATTGCCACAGCCTGGAAACAATAGTTACTCTCATTCCCTGCCTGCAACAGAAGTTTTGATGGTGGGCGAAGGCCTGTCACCAGAACAAGGGACAGCCATTCACTCTACCCCCAGCCACACTTAACAACGGATGCATTGGATTATGCCTGGGGAGCCCACATGGCAGGAAGATGTATTCAGGGCACATGGTCCACAAACCAAATGCATCTACATATCAATCAAAAAGCGATGCTAGCTGTTCAAAATGCCTTGACAGCCTTCAAAGACCTACTTTTTCCAGGACAACTACTGATAAAGACCGTCAATACCACGGTCATGTGGTACATAACAAGCAGGGAGGCAATCATTCCTACCCCCTTTGCAGACTAGCCATGACTTTGTGGGACACAGCATTGACTTACCAAGTACATCTGCAGGCACAATTCCTGCCAGGAAAGATAAATACTCTGGTAGACGAACTAAGCAGAAACCTCATGGATCCCCACAAGTGGAAGTTGGATCCACAAGTCAGCATGGTAACAAGGAAATGGGGATGCCCGGACATAGATCTATTTGCCTCACCTCACAACTGCCAACTAAAGAGATTCTGCACAAGGACTTATCACAGACAAGCATGGAAAGTGGATGCCCTGTCTTTCAGCTGGAAAAACAACAGTATATGCCTTTCTTTCTCTGCCTCTCCTCCCCAAGGTACTCTTAAAGGTCAGACAGGAGAAGCCAAAAATGATACTGATTGCCCCAGACTGGCCACGCCAGTACTGGTATCCAATCCTAAGGAACTTGTCTCAATGCCCAGCCCGGACCTTACCTCAAGTGCCTCATCTACTGTCCCAGCAGAACAATCCGATCCTGCACAGCCAACTCAAGACCTTAAATCTGGCAGCATGGCGGATAATGTAGTCATACAAAACACACCTCTCACTAAAGCGGTGATGGATGTCATTTTGGAGGCCAGGAGGCCTAGTACTAGAAAATCCTATGCTGGAAAATTGACACAGCTGTACCAAACATTCCTCAGATTTTGCAATACTTGACTGAGATGCTGGACAAAGGCCTATCTTTCTCATCTATAAAAATTCATGTCTCTGCAATTTCGGCTCATTACAATACAGAGCCACCAATCTTTTCTCATCCTTTATTAAGGCAGTACCTCAGAGGGGCCAAAAATGTAATGCCTCCAAGGAGATCACCAATACCTGCATGGGACCTCAATTATGTCTTGGAAAAACTCACCCTACCTCCTTTCGAGCCAGCCGCTGCAGCTGATATAAAGTTTTTATCTTGGAAAACAGCTCTGTTCCTAGCAATAACTTCTGAAAGACGAGTCTCAGCTACAGGCACTCATGGCTGTGGAACCTTTTATCATTTTTTATCCAGACAGGGTTTCTCTGAGGACTAACCCGACATTTATGCCTAAGATAGTGTCCACTGTGGCCCTTAACCAAACTATTCATCTGCCTACCTTTTATCCAATCCCACAGAATAAGGGGGAGAGAATTCTGCATTCTTTGGACATACACAGACCGCTACACTTCTATATGAACAGGACCAAAGCTTTCAGAAAGACAGAGCAATTACTAGTGGCATTTGCTGCAGGACCACAAGGAAAGGCGATCTCAAAACAGACTATTTCAAAGTGAATAGGCCACTGCATTCGTTTCTGCTGTTCACAACAAGCCAGTTCCTAAGGGCATTAGGCCACATTCAACCAGAGCAGCAGCCACTTCAGCAGCCTTCCTCAGGGGAGTACCAACCAAAGACATTTTAGAGGCTGCTAATTGGAGTTCAGTGCACACCTTCACAAAGCACTATCACTTTACCACTCTACTCTAAATCCAGGGCAGGCTTTGCCACTGCAGTTCTGCAGGGCCCAATAGCCGCCCCTAATGCTATTTAGCTCCAGCCTCCCAACCTTAGCTTTGGGATTCAACCCAATAATAATGACTGCAACAGTGAAACACGAAGAACATAGTACAGATGTCCTTCAAGGATGCATCTGCAGTCCTTACATATGGGTTGTCCTGCCTCAGGCAGCCCTTCTGTCGGCCGGATTCCAAAGTCTGGGTCCGGCGTCGGCTGATGTCGCCCTTTTTCCTGACGTCAGAGCGCCTGGGGTATAAAAGCGTCAGCCGACGCCATCTTCCTCAGTCTTTCTTGCCGCACGGTGCCCGAAGCAGAAGCAGTTCGCAAGTGCCAGTCGGCCAGCTCCTGTGATTTCAGCTACCGAAGTCTTCAAAAAAGCTAAGTACCCTGTTGGGGACTCTTTCTTGCCTCAGCCGATGTCAGATCAAACGGTTAAAGTTAATAATTGTTTAACTTGTGGGAAACAAATACCTCATAAGGATTTCCACTCTTATTGCTTACCCTGCCTAGGCCCAGACCACGACGTCTCGGCCTGTACAGCCTGTGCTTCCTTCAATAAACGCAGTCTTAGGCGTCGGGCAGAGTTTGCAGAGGAATATTTTGGGGAAAATTACTGTTACAACATGCCGTCGGAGCTTCCGACAGCACATTTGCCCAAAGAACGGAAGGATAAGGACCGACACACGCGGTCCGTGGTTTCGGCCGAAACCACGCGTAGGCCTACCGCGAGTGTCTCTGTCTCTGCTGAAGCCGAATCTCTACTGCTTCCGACCGACGCAACCGCACAACCGGTAACTTCGGTACCGGAGGCCACCACTGAGTCGGTCATAGAATTTCCGTCTGAAACTGGTGCTCAGGAAATATCCGACACCATTTCTGTTGCTAAAACTACTCCTGCACGTGGGGCAGCCAGGCCTCCTGTATCCATGTCCATAAAGGCCTTTACACGTGCTAAAGCTGCTAAGCAGCCAAAATCCCTCCCTACCAAGGCTATTCCTCAGGGATCCTCTACCGGTTCACAAATTTTAAGTTTAGCTGAGGACCTAATTTCCTTAATCAGGGGCTCTCAGCCACATCCAGACAGGGGCTCTCAACCACCTCCAGACAAAAGGCCCAGGGTTGAGCAGGCTGATCCCCAGTCTTCTGATGAGGCCTCAGATGACTCTACCCATTCAGACTACCAGGAGGAGGCCTTTTCGGCCTACGAGGATTCTGATGCAGAGGAATCTATTCCCTCAGCCTCCCCCCCTGAAGAGTTGTCCTTTGGGGAGACCCTTCACTCCATGAGAGAGCATTTCAAATGGCAAGGACAGGAATTCTCTGATTCCAGGAAGAGGTTAAGGACTTTTTTGCATTTACCTCAGCATAGACCTTTGGCTATTCCTCCTGTTTTAAATGTTATAGATGATGTGTACTCTGAGTCTAGTACTTCTCCTGACTCCCTTCCTCCGGCTCCTGTCAAACCCGACAAGTACTACAGGGTCCCGGACTCGCATCTTTTCCTTTACAAGGGCCACTCTGCTGACCCAGAAACTATTTCCCAGGGCCCTAAAGGGGTTACAACCACCACTGCTAAGAATCCACTTCCTTCTGAAAGGGAATCCAGGGCT
The DNA here is from genome assembly GCF_019279795.1 of Protopterus annectens. NCBI lineage: Eukaryota > Metazoa > Chordata > Ceratodontiformes > Protopteridae > Protopterus > Protopterus annectens. The sequence continues at coordinate 1,081,499,540 of NC_056730.1, read as the reverse complement.
TTAGAGAAATGGGGTAAAAAAGTGTATACTTCCACCCTTTTTATGAGAGCATTAAATTGTCAATTCCATATGATACAGTACCAAGAGTATCTGTTAGATGAATTGCATAAAAAACTAACCTCGCCTGAACCCCTAGATCGCAAGGCGCTTCACGATCTGGTGCATAACTCCCAGCAGGTTAGCAACCATTTCTTACAGTGTGGTTATGATGCATTGGAAGCTTCATGTAAGTCAGCAATGACAGGTGCAGTCATACGTAGACATGCTTGGCTGAAGGAACAAACACTGCCAGATCATGTTAAGGCAAAGCTTCTGGATGCACCACTGGAAAAGCAAAAGTTATTTGGTTCCACGGCTCAAGAGGTCTTAAAGAAATTTGAGGAAAAGGCTAAATCAGTACAAACAGTCAAAAGATTTTCTCCAGGTCCAACCACCAAGATTCAGCAGAAATTGGCCTTCTAAGAATTGGTCCTTTCCAGACACAGATTTCAAAGAGGCAAAAACAGGCATGCCAGAGGTAGAGGGCAAGCTCGAGACTCCTACAGAGGACGTCAATGGCAGCCTCCTAACCAGAGAGGTAGTGCAGGACCTACAACTACTACACATGGACCATCTCAATGACTTGACTTTGACCCCATCAACCAGGGCTCAATTGGAAGCACCTTTGGGCGGAAAGCTATCTTTATTCTCAAAAAATTGGCACAGTATTACAAAAGACAAATGGATACTACAAATAATAGACAAAAGGATACAGATTCCATTTTCATACATTACCAAGAAGACAAGGCATGCCAAACCTGCTACCAAATCAAAGGGCAGAGGCTTTCAAACAAATTTCAAACCTACTGCAAATGAAAGCAATAGAAAAGGTTCCTTTCACAGAGCAAGGCCAAGGATTTTATTCCAGACTATTCCTTGTTCCAAGAAAAAGAAAAGCAATGGAGGCCTATTCTGGACTTGTCCGCACTGAATACTTATCTCATCGTGCCAAAATTCAAAATGCTGACCTTACAGCAACTCCTTCCCATGCTGGGCAAGGGGTCTTGGCTGGTAGCTCTAGACCTCAAGGAGGCATACCTGCATGTCCCTATCAGACAAAATTGCAGAAGACACCTCAGATTTCTTGCAGGTTCAGAGCATTATCAATTCTCAGCATTGCCCTTTGGCTTATCTACTGCGCCCAGAGTATTCACGAAATACCTGGCATCAGTAATTGCACATTGCAGACTTCAGGGGATTCAAATATACCCATACCTGGACGACTGCCTTATACAAGCGGACAGCCAACAAACACTGGTAAAACACTTGAACTATGCCATCCGCCTATTACAGGCCTTGGGATACACAGTCAACATTCAGAAATCAAGACTTGTTCCATCCCAACGAATAATTTTCCTGGGTGCAAAACTGGATACAAACACCCAAATGGCTTTTCTCACAGAAGAAAAACAAGAGCAATTACCAGATTATTTCAGAAATCTGACAACACAAACCCAGCTGACTGCAAGGAAAATCCTGCAGGCCCTGGATTTCGTGGCATCTTGCATTCTTCTGATTCCACAAGCAAGGCTGCATATGAGGAAACTACAATGGTACCTAAGGAGTCTATGGTCTCAGCACAGTCACAGCCTAGAAGCTTTGATCCCCCTCATTCCATGCCTTCAAAAGGAATTCCTGTGGTGGGCAAAAGCAAGCCAGTCAAACATGGGTCTGCCTTTCAGCAAGCCACATATCAGCCAAACCATTACAACGGACGCCTCAGACCATGGATGGGGAGCGCACATGGAGGGCAGATGCATTCAAGGACAATGAACACAAAAAGAATTGCATCTGCACATCAACCAAAAGGAAATGCTGGCAGTGATGCATTCAGTCGAGGCCTTCGAGCACTTCCTGCATCAAGGTCACCTGCTGATAAAGACAGACAATACCACAGTTATGTGGTACATAAACAAGCAAGGAGGTACCCATTCCTACCCTCTTTGCAGGCTGGCAATGAATCTGTGGGAACTTTCCCTAAAACTCAATATAGAGCTGCAATCCCAGTTCGTACCAGGAAAGGACAATGTACTGGCGGACAGCCTGAGCAGAAACATCATGGATTCACACGAATGGATGTTGCACCCAGATATTTTTCTTCAGATAACACAATCATGGGGAAGGCCGGACATAGATCTTTTTGCCTCACACCACAACCATCAACTGAAGAAATTCTGCACAAGGACATACCATCCTCAAGCATGGAAAGTGGACGCCCTCTCCTTCAGCTGGAATACTCTAACAGTATATGCATTCCCACCTCTACCGTTAATGACCAAGGTCTTACTGAAGATCAGGGCAGAGCAACCAAAAGTGATTCTGATAGCTCCGGACTGGCCAAGACAACACTGGTACCCACTGTTAAGGAGCATGTCACGCACGAAACCGTGGCCTCTACCACATTGGCCACTTCTTCTGACACAGCACAATTACAAAACTCTGCACTCCAGCCTAAAAACCTTGCAGCTGACAGCCTGGAAAATACCTTGACTCCTCGCCAGGATAAACTATCCAAGAGGGTGAAGGATATCATCATGGAAGCTCGGCGGCCTTACACAAGAAAGGCATATTCAGCAAAATGGAAAAGATTTCGTACCTGGAACTCCGCAAAGGGTCAAGAACCGACAGTGATGAGCATTCCACATATCCTTAAATACTTGGCTGAAATGCTCCACAATGGCCTTTCTTATTCTTCCATAAAGATTCATGCTTCAGCAATTTCAGCAGAGTTACAACACTGATCCACCTGTATTTTCTCATCCTCTGCTAAGGCAGTTTCTAAGAGGGATAAAAAACATCAACCCTCCAAAGAAACCACCAGTGCCTACATGGGACCTTAACTTCATGTTGGAAAAATTAACTCTTCCTCCCTTTGAGCCAGCAGCATCTTCAGAGCTACAATTCCTGTCTTGGAAGACTGCCTTCCTTCTGGCCATAACCTCAGCAAGAAGAGTGTCTGAGTTACAGGCCCTCATGGCAGTACAACCATTTCTCATTAGGACAGAGTCTCTTTGAGAACCAATCCTTCATTCATGCCAAAGGTGGTATCCAGGGTCTCACTGATCCAAGCTATTCACCTGCCTACCTTCTTTCCAAATCCACAAAATAAAGGAGAGAAACTTCTGCATACCCTGGACATTCACAGACAGTTGCGCTACTACGTGGACAGAACTAAGACTTACAGAAAAACTGACCAACTCGTAGCATATGCTGCTGGTGTACAAGGAAAAGCAATTTCCAAACAGACAATTTCAAAATGGATAGGAAATTGCATTCGATTCTGTTACTCTTTTCATGGAAAAGCTGTGCCAGCTAACATCAGGCCTCATTCCACCAGAGCAACAGCCACCTCCACAGCCTTCTTAAGAGGGGTGGCTACAAAGGACATTTTAGAAGCTGCTACATGGAGCTCTGTGCATACATTTTCCAAGCATTACAACTTGCCTTTATATTCCAGATCCAGAGCAGGCTTTGCTACTGCAGTCCTGCAGGGCATGTTAGCTACACCATCCTTTTCTTAGGTCCTACCACCCCCAGCTTGGCTATGGTATTCTACCCATATGTAAGGACTGCAGATGCATCCTTGAAGGACATAGTACAGTTTTGTACCTACCATAAATGTAGATGTCCGATAGGTATGCATCTGCAGTTAGGGTTTCCCTCCCTCCTACCCCTCTGTGGTATTCTTTGGGTACCTATTCCTCTTTTTAGCTAGCTGGGGTTATCTTTTATTGTGTATTTGTTTTTTATTGCTGTGCATGTTTGGAATGTTTTCATCTCTCCAAATTTAGCCTTACTTAGAGGGCACCTGGTATCTGGGGCAAGAAAAACTGAGGAAGATTGTGTCAGCTGACGCTTTTATACCCCAGGTGCTCTGACGTCAGGAAAAAGGGCGACATCAGCCGACGCTGGACCCAGACTTTGGAATCCGGCCGACCGAAGGGCTGCCTGAGGCAGGACAACCCATATGTAAGGACTGCAATTGCATACCTATCGGACATCTACATTTATGGTAGGTACAAAACTGTACTTTGTGTACACTTACCATAAATGTAGATGTTCGAGTGTATTCACTGTTGCAGTCCAGGTTACCCACCCGCCATCCCCCTTTTCTTTGCTGGAACTTATCTGTACTTCTCTATTTTATACAACCTATGTGGTGTGTTTGTAGATGAAGGCAAAATATATACTTTGGTGCATGCATGTTTTATTGACATATTTTTAGCCTAACCTTTTGGGGGCATCTGACATCTGGGGCAAGAAAAACTGAAGAAAATGGCATCGGCTGCATCCTTTATACCCCTGGCGCACTGACGTCAGGGAAGAGGCGACAGCAACTGATGCCGGACCTAGACTTTGGAATTCAGGCCGACTGAGGGTAGCCTGCCAGCAGGATAACCCAGTTGTAATGACTGCAACAGTGAATACACTCGAACATCTACATTTATGGTAAGTGTACACAACTGTACTTTGTGTACACTTACCATAAATGTAGATGTTCGAGTGTATTCACTGTTGCAGTCCTGGTTTCCCTCCCTCCACCCCCCCTCTCTCTCTGCTCTATGTGTATACTACTCACCCCTTGCAGGGGTATTGGTATTTGCTTTTTACTGGTGGAGATTTTTCTACCATAGCTTAGCTCCCTGTCGGGGGTCTCCTGGCATTTGGGGCAAGAAAAGCTGATGTAATAGCGTTGACTGCCTGTTTTTATACCCCCTGTTGACCTGACGTCAGACATGTAGCGACAGCAACCGCTGCAGAAATACGAAGTTTCTGGTATTCGGGCCGCCTGAGGGCTACCTGCAGTCAGAAAACCCAAGTGTGATGACTGTAACAGTGACTACACTCATACATCTAAATTTATGGCAAGTGTACACAACTGTACTTTTCTATTCCAGAATGTTCCTGGTACCAAGGAAAGAGGGTCCTTGGAGACCTGTCTTGGATCTGTCCTTTCTCAACCTCTTCCTCCACATACCCAGTTTCAAAAGGATCACCTTACCACTTCTCTTGCCTCTAATCCCCTCTCAGGCATTCATGGTAGCTCTAGATCTCAAGGATGCCTACCTCCACATCCCCATTCATCCGGAGTGCAGGAAATTCCTCAGATTTTTAGTAGGCTCCTGTCATTTTCAATTCTCTGCATTGCCTTTTGGTCTCTCCACTGTCCCAAGAGTGATGTTCTTCGTGTTTCACTGTTGCAGTCATTACATTTGGGTAATCTGCTGGCAGGTTGCCCTCAGTCGGCCTGAATTCCAAAGTCTTGGGTCCTGCGTTGGTTGCTGTCTTCTCTTCCATGACGTCAGGTCATCAGGGGTATAAAACATGCAGCCGATGCCATTTTCTTTGTCTTTCTTGCCGCGCGGTGCACGAAGCAAAAGCATTTCGCAAGTGCCGGTCGGCCGACTACTGAAATGTTTGAGTTTCAGAACCAAAGTCTTCACTAAAGCTAAGTACCCCGTTGGGGAAACTTTTTTTCTTGCTTTTTACCCATGTCAGAAAAAGTTATTAATTGTATTACTTGTGGGAACCAAATACCTCATTAGGATTTCCATTTATACTGTATTCCTTGCCTAGGTCCTGATCACAACCTGCCTGGCTGTCGGTTTTGTGCTAGATTTAACCAACGCAGTATTAAGCGTCAGTATATTTTTGCATCAAAATATTTTGGAAGCAGATTTAACTACCCAGAAATGTCGTCGGATAGCAATTCGACTACCGGAGTACATAAAAAAAAAGAAAAGAAAAGGGCAGAGAAAGGCACTCGAGATTCAAAACCGACCAGTTCACCGGTACTCAGTGAGGCACTTTCGCAGCCTCTGATACCCGCTAGCTTCGAGTCGCAGGCCTCTACTGACACCCATGTGGAGTCCGGCATGCCGCAAGCTACTCTAGTTATTGGACCGACGGATGTATCTCCCTCGGATGGGTCCAGAGCAGCTGAGCAGGCACCGGCTTCTGAGGGTGTATTCAGACCTTAAGATTTGTATATCAAACCGACGACAGCTGCAAAACCAAAGACAAAAGCAACTTCTAAAACTAAAAAGACAATGCATGAGCCACGTGCACAAGCCTCTAGCCTAAAAAACAGATGATCAAAATGGCTGAAGACCTTATTGATCAGGGGTACCCGTCCCACTCCAGATAAGAGGCCTAGGCAAGAAACTGATTATGGATCTTCAGATCAAGTTTCTATTTCTTCTCATAGATAATTCCACTTCTGATCAGGAATTATCTATACATCCCTATGAGGATTCTGATGCTGAGGAGTCTATTACATCTGCATCTCCTCCTGAGGATTATTCATTTGGAGAAACCTTGCATACTTTGAGGGAGCATTTTCACTGGGAGAGTCAAGACTTTTCAGAATCAAAATAGAGGCTCAGGGATTTCCTTCTTTTCCCTCAGCAGCAACCTTTAGCCATTCCCCGTTTTAGACATTGTGGATGATGTGTTTTCGGAGTCAAGCTTGACCCCTGACTCCTTACCTCCGGCTCCCAGTAAGCCTGACAGATATTACAGGGTCCCTGGCTCGCGTAAATTTTTATTTAGAAACCCTGCTACTGATCCTGAAACTATTTCACAGTGTCCAAAGGGAGTTAAGGCCTCAACAGCAAAAAATCCTACCCCCTCTGACAGAGATTCAAGGGCACTAGACAGATGGGGAGGTTTATACATCTGCAACCTTGGCTATCAGGGCCTTAAACTGTCAATTTCATATGCTTAAGTACCAGCAACATGTTATGGGATTGAAAAATGATGAAAATGATGATTTCGGAATTTGCAGAAAGTAAAGAATTGCAGGAATTATTGCATGCAGTTGGAAAGCATACTTTGCAATGTGGTTTTGATTCCTTAGAGGTCTCCTGCAGGGCTGCAGTTACTTGTTCTGTGATTAGGATGCATGCCTGGTTGAAGGAACAACATTTGCATGATCATGTTGAAGCTAAATTTCTAGATGCACCTTTACAGCATGATTCTCTGTTTTTTATTAAGGCAGAAGAGGTTTTAAAGAAAATGGAAGACAAAGCTAAGTCTATGCAAACTGTCAAAGACTTCTTACAAGTGCAGCCACCAAGATTCAGTTGATACTGGCCTACAAAAAATTAGTCCTTTCCTCTGTCAGACAGAGCTCAAAGGGGGCAAATCCAGATGCCCTAAGGGTTCCAGATACCAGGCACAAGATTCATTCAGGTCAAAGCAATGGGGCGCTTCCACCTCCAAATCTGGAGGAGATAAAGCGCAAACCTACAGAAAGCAATCCCAATGACTTCTCTCTGCCTACACGAAGCACTTATCTTTTGTCAGCACCCATAGGGGGGAAATTAGCACTTTTTGCTCAAAATTGGCAGTTAATAACCCAGGAACAAGTGGGTACTAAACATTGTATCACAGGGATACAAATTCCATTGCCACACTCTGCCAATGGCAAATGGTTGGCCAGATCTGCCAAAAAATCAATGGGCAGAGGCACAGAAACAGGTTACGTCCCTCATGGATATGCGGATATCATGGATATCGTGCAGCAGATACCTCAGATTCAAGGCTGGCTTAATGCATTGCCAATTCTCTGCACTGCCCTTTGGCTAATCTACTGCGCCCAGGGTCTTTACAAAGTGCCTGGCACCAGTAATTGCATTTTGCAGACAAAGAAGTATACAAATATATCCTTACTTGGACGACTGTCTCATTCAAGCAGAGAACAAGGACACTCTTCTTCGACACCTGGCGTTTGTGAAAAGGCTTCTAACATGCCTAGGGTACACAATAAACGAAAAGAAATCACAACTGGTACCCTCTCAAAAGATTCCTGGATGCAAGCTTGGATACAACTGCCCAGATGGCTTACCTCACGCCAGACAAGCAAAGGCAACTGACTGCTTACTTCAAACTGATGGCAACAAAAACCCAGTCTTCTGCAAGGCAAATTCTGCAGGCTGTGGGCTTCATGGCATCCTGCATCCTACTAATTCCATATGCAAGACTGCATATGAGGAAACTTCAATGGTACCTAAAAAGTTTATGGAGTCAACATTCACACAGTCTGGAAACAATGATTCTTCTCATTACCTGCCTGCAATAGGAGTTTCTATGGTGGGCAAAGGCATGTCACCAAAACATGGGACTGCTCTTAACTCTTTCCCTGCCAGCCAAACCTTAACAGACGAATCAGATTATGCCTGGGGGCCCACATGGCAGGAAGATGCATTCAGGGCTTATGGACACCAAAACAAATGCATCTACATATCAACCAGAAAGAGATGCTAGCTGTTCAAAATGCCCTAACAGCCTTCAAGGACTTACTTCATCCAGGACAACTACTAAGGACGGACAACACCACATTCATGTGGTATATAAACTTGCAAGGGGGCACACACTCATACCCCCTTTGCAGATTAGCCATGGCACTGTGGGATACAGCTTTGACTTGCCAGATACATCCTCAAGTTCAATTCCTGCCAGGAAAACAAAACACTCTGGCAGACGATTTAAGCAGAAACCTCATGGATCCTCACGAGTGGAAACTAAATCCACAAGTCCTCAGCATGATAACAGAGAAATGGGGGAGCCTAGACATAGATCTATTTGCCTCTCCTCAAAATTATCAATTGAAAAGATTCTGCACAGACAAGCATGGAAAGTGGACCCCCTATCCTTCAGCTGGAAAAACTATCAGTTTATTCCTTCCCTCCTCTGCCTCTTCTACCCAGGGTCCTCCTAAAAGTCAGACAAGAGAAGCCAAAGATGATATTAATTGCCCCGGACTGGCCCCGCCAATACTGGTACCCAATCCTAAGGAACCTGGCTCAATACCCAGCTTGGACCTTGCCTCAAAGACCACAACTACTGTCCCAGCAAAACAACCAGATCCTGCACAATCAACTACAGACTCTGAACCTGGCAGCATGGCTAATCATGTAATCATACAAACAACACCTCTCAGTAAAGCTGTGATGGATGTCATTTTGGAAGCCAGAAGGCCTAATACTCGAAAACCTTATGCTGACAAATGGGAGAGATTCTGTGCTTGGAATTAAGCACAAGGAACTGATACAGCAGAACCAAATATTCCTCCGATATTACAATACTTAACTGAGATGCTTGCCAAAGGCCTATCTTTCTCATCAATCAAAATCTATGCCTCTGCCATTTTGGCTCATTACAATACAGAGCCACCAATCTTTTCTCATCTTTTACTAAAGCAGTATCTTAAAGGAGCCAAAAATTTAAGGCCTCCTAGAAGATCACCATTACCTGCATGGGACCTCAATTATGTGTTGGAAAAGCTCACCCTGCCTCCATTTGAACCAGCTGCTACCGCTGATCTAAAGTTCTTATCATGGAAAACAGCTCTGCTACTAGCAATTACTTCAGCAAGAAGAGTTTCAGAGCTACAGGCCCTCATGGCTGTAGAGCCTTTTATCATATTTTACCCAGACATGGTGTCTCTGAGTACAAATCCTGCTTTTATGCCTAAGGTGGTTTCCAGTGTGGCTCTTAACCAAACAATTCATCTGCCAACTTTTTATCCAAATCCGCAGAACAAGAGGGAGAGAATTCTGCATTCCTTGGATGTACACAGAGAGCTAAGATTCTACTTGAGCAGGACAAAAGCTCTAAGAAAAACTGAGCAAGTACTAGTGTCATATGCTGCAGGATCAGAAGTGAATTCTCTTTCAAAGCAGACAATTTCAAAGTGGATAAGCCACTGCATCCGTTTCTGCTACTTACACCATGGTATCCTTTGCCCAAGGGCATTAGGTCTCATTCCACCAGAGCTGCAGCTACTTCAGCAGCTTTTCTCAGAGGAGTACCAACTAAAGACATTCTAGAGGCTGCTACTTGGAGTTCTGTTCACACCTTTACAAAGCATTACCATTTGCCTCTCTAAGTCCAGGGCAGGCTTTGCCATTGCAGTGCTGCAGGGCCTTATAGCCGCACCTAATGCTGTTTAGCTCCAGCCTCCCAACCATAGCTTTAGGATTTTACCCAAATGTAATGACTGCAACAGTGAAACACGAAGAACATAGTACAGTTGTGTACACTTGCCATAAATGTAGATGTTCGAGTGTATTCACTGTTGCAGTCCAGCTTACCCTCCCGCCATCCCCCTGTCATTCTGAAGTTTATCTTTCCTTCTCTGTCTTCTACAACCTATGGTGTATTTTCTTGTAGATGAAAGTAAAGTTTATATTGTTGCTTGTATGTATATATATATATATATATATATATATATATCATTTTTCTACCTTTTTAGGGGCACCTGACATCGTTGGCAAGAAAAACTAAAGAAAATGGCATCTGCTGCATGTTTTATACCCCTGATGACCTGACGTCATGGAAGAGAAGACAGCAACCAACGTAGGACCCAAGACTTTGAAATTCAGGTCGACTGAGGGCAACCTGCCAGCAGATTACCCAAATGTAATGACTGCAACACTGAATACACTTGAACATCTACATTTATGGTAAGTGTACACAACTGTACTTTTACAAAGTGTCTAGCCCCCTTCATTGCAGGACCCAGGGTATACAGATATATCCATACTTAGACGACCTACTCATCCTGCATCAAGACCAGCAACTCTTACTCCATCTACAACACGTGTCGAATGCCCTCTCTCTTCTGGGGTTCACGATAAATGTAGCAAAATCTCACCTGATCCCCTCACAGGACATGATTTTCCTGGGGTGCAGACTCCGCACAGACTGCATGAAGGCCTTCATCCCAGACCAAAGAATTCAGGATCTCTGCTTGTACTTCATATACTTACCCAAACTGCCCTGACAGCTCAGGAATTCCTGAGACTGTTAGGCCACGTGGCATCCCTCATAGCCATGCTGCCTTTGGCAAAACTCCACATGTGCAAAATTCAGTGGGTGTTAAAAAACCTATGGACCCAGCATTCCCAACCCTTTGTCTCTCCACTTCCACTTCTCCTAGGCCTAAAAAAGGAGATCCTCTGGTGGATATCTGCAATGTAGACCAACCTAGGGACCCACCTTCACATTTCAGCACCACAACAGCAGCTATCCACAGATGCTTCAGATCTGAGCTGAGGTGCAGTATTAAAAACAAACCAACAACACCTCTCAGTACAAGGAAACTGGCCTTCTCTGAGGGGAAAAAGACCACATCAACATCAAGGAAATGAGAGCCCTGCTGTTGGCCCTTCTAACATTCAAGCCCTCTATCCTGCCAGGAACCCTAAAAGTAATCACAGGCAATATGATTGTCCTGTGGTACATAAACAAGCAAGGGGGACCAGATCCTACCCACTTTGCAGCCTGGCCATCCAGATATGGAATCTATTTGCCTCTCTCAGGGACCACTTAGTAGCCATGTAGATCCCCTCAGCACAGAATGTTATGGCAGACACACTCAGCAGAGCCTCAACACCCTCTCACAAATGGATGCTTGAGAGAGGTTTTCCTAGACTTGATACATAGGTGGGGTATTCCACAAGTAGACATATTTGCCTCCCCAGTCAACAGGCAGATGCCCAACTTCTGCACAAGGAACCCACATCTACAAGCTTGGAAAGCAGATGCCTTCTCCTTCTCATGGGTGGATGTACCTGTACGCCTCCTCCCCTTCTCTCTAATCCAAAAAGTCGTCCTAAAAATTCAGAATGACAAATCAAAAATCCTACTGGTGACCCCGTTTTGGCCACAACCACATTGGTTTCCACTCCTACTTTCTCTAGCCAAGGGCAGTCACCACAGGTTACCCCACCGTCTAGACCTAGTCACACCGAACAAGGGATCCCTGCTACACCCACAGGTAAACAACCTAAAATTGACCTTATGGGATGATAGGATTCTGATCCCTAACAGACACCTTTATTCAGAGGACATTATCAATGTTCTGTAGGAGGCCAGAAAACCTAATACTAGGAGAAACTATGTAGCTAAGTGGCTCAAGTTCTCCTATTGGTATCATAGGAACAACCGGGACCCTCCTTACTACTCCCATTCCAAGGGTCCTATCCTACTTGTGTGAGCTACTCCAAACTGGACTAACATATTCTTCAATCAGAGACCATTTATCTGGCATTTCTGCCTGTCTGCCCATTTCACCACCACTGGCATCCAGCCTGGAAGTCAAACTTTTTCTAAAGGGAGTCCTCCACATCACCCCCCCCCCCCGCCCACGGAAACCCATCCCCTCCTCCGAGGGACTTAAACTTTGTATTAGAAAAGCTAACCCTGCGCCCCCCCCCCATTGAACCAGCACATTAAGTTTCCTTGAAACTTTGCACATTGAAAACAGTCCTGCTAGTTGCCCTCACCTCTGCCAGAAGGGTTTCACAGATCCAAGGCCTGATGGCCACATCTCCCTACCTTGTTTTCAACAAGGACAGAGTTGTCCTCAGGACTAGCCCTTCATTCATGCCCAAGGCAGTTAATGAACTCTCATTAAATCAATCCATTAACCTACCAGTTTTTTTATCCTCATCCACAAAATGCCTCAGAAAGGGCCCTACATTCCCTGGATGTACACAGACAACGTCAGTACTACTTAGACAAAAACAAAGATATCAGGAAGTCAGATCAGTTATTTATTTCCTTCCATCCCTGAGCCGTAGGGAAAGCTTTTTCTAAACAAACCATTGCCTCATGGATCTCTAAGTCCATTTCCTTGTGCTACTCCCACCATGGGAAATCCTTACAAGGCAGCATTAAGCCTTACTCTACCAGAGCAGCTGCTTCCTCTACTGCCTTCTTCAAAGGCATAGACTCCTCTTCCATTTTAGAAGCAGCTACTTGGACCTCAGTGCACACCTTCACCAAGCACTACAGGCTGGACTTAGCATCCCATGCTAGTGCAGGATTTGATAGGACTATGCTACATGGTCTCCTTGACCAAAGGAACCTTTCCTCCTCCCCCCAGGTTCATACTTAAAGCTCTGGTACTCTCCCTACTGCTATGAATACTGCAACATCAGAATAGAGGGACATATAATAGTTGTGAGAGAAGTTATCATAACCTTAGATGTTCTTCTCTTCTATGTTGCAGTATTCAGTCCCACCCACCTACCCCCTGTCTCTTTCCAACTACTATCCCAGGTATCTCCTGAGGGCACATTGCCATCATTCCCCTGGTCCCAACCTACACAGCCATCCTACTGCCCTGGGACTGGCCTATATTATGTCTAAGGGTCTCCGATCAGGACCCTCCTGGTCAAACCTCACAGGCACTACTGTATGTGGCAAAACAGTTCTGATGAGGGTACGTGCAAACGTCACTTTTATACTTAACGTCTGTTTATGGCCCTGGTAACAGACATCACACGTACCCTCCTGGACTAAGACTTTGGTATACTGGCCGGACGGTGGCTCTGCAAGCAGCATCTCCCTGCTGTTATGAATACTGCAACATAGAAGAGAAGGACGTCTAAAGTTGTGGTAAGTTCTTACACAGCTATTCTTTCTGCTACTCATACCATGGGAAAGACCTGAATCAGGGCTCATTCTACTAGAGCAGTAGCCTCCTCCAAAGCCTTCTTCAAAGGCCTACACCCAGCTACCATCCTTGAGGCAACCACCTTGGGTCCACTATACATACATTCACCAAACATTACAAATTGGACCATATCTCCAGCGCCAGAGCAAGTTTCGCAAGGGCAGTCCTGCAAGGATTTTGAAATCTGCTATCTCTACCTCCGCCCTTCCTTTTTCCTGAGCTGTGGTACTCTCCCACAGTAAGAATACTGCAACATGAGCATAGAAAGACAGAATAGTTGTGTAAAATCTTACCATAACCATAGATGTCCTTCTCTTCCATGTTGCAGTATTCCTTCCCTCCCTCCTGACCCCCTACTTTCATAGACACAAGTCTCTGGGCCTTCACAGCGCCCCTGCTGGCACTTGGGTCATTTTTGGGCAGTCTGTGGCATTCCACCAGTCTGGAGGACATCTTTTGGCATATCCTAGGCTACTGTCTGACTGGGCAGTTAATTCTGAGGTCTTTGCCTGCAGATGTCACATTTAAGGTCCCTAGTTTATGGCCCTACGTGACATCCCATGCACTAACAGCAACCAGAATGAAAGCTTTTGTATAGGAACCGACTTTCGGGTCTCCTGAGGCAGAGGATTCCACAGAAAGAATACTGCAACATGGAAGAGAAGGACATCTATGTTTATGGTAAGATTTTACACAACTATTCTTTGTCCATTTCCTTCTTCCTCACCATTGGGTCTTGGGATCTAATACCAGATCTGATCTGGCCATTCCAAAAGACTGAAGCTTCAAGTCTCGCTCCTCTCACTCCCACTCCCATAATGCTTTGCCTCTCAACTCCTCAGGTCTTGTTTACTGCCTTCCTGGCTAGACATAATTACACTGGTCTCGAGCTACCAACAGATAAGTTTTTGTTTTCATTGATTTTCTTCTTTTTCTTCCAAATTAATGTTTAGAATTTCTATAAATATATTTTTAACTTTTTCTCTCATCCTTCAGTTTTCCATTGGCGTTAAGGTTGTGTCTTTTCCTCTCCATGTTCTCTCCCTCCAGTATGGCTGTCGGCCTACATGTTCCTTTCTGATTTCTCTTCTATTTAAAAAGGAAATCTTTTCCTGTATCTTTATTTTTGCTTTTATTTTTAGTTATTGTTGTTTTATTTGGTTTAGAGTTGGTAGTGTGTGTGTCGGGGGGGGGGGGGTTGCTACCTTTCTCTGTGTGTATGGTGTGTCTGTAAAATGGAGGACTGGCTTTAAGTGGTGCACCTCTTGTGGGCACAAAATCCCACATTCACTTATTCATGAGAGGTGTGTACTGCTTAGGTGCTTCCCATTTAGAGCAAGTTTGTGAAATTTCTTGCGGCATTCGAACCCTTTGCTTTAGCGGACCGCCGTAACAAATTAATATTGAAGGGGCTTTTGTCTTCATCTGGAACTCGAGTACCTGCCAAGCCTAGAGCTTCTGAAGAATCAAAAAAGTGGGCCCCTCCAGCTGCTCTTGGGGTTTCTGCTTCGGTGCCAGAAAAGAAGCAAAAAATTGTCGGATCTGTTCCTTTCGGATCCGAGGAACAGCAGACCACCTTCGGATCAGAGGAGTTCCTCGGATCCAGCGGTATTTCTGCTGGATCTGATCTACTTCAAATCCAATAGCTTTGGATCCTAAAGTGCTCTCTGAACCATCAAAGGTAATTTTGATAAGGAGTTCCCCTTCTCTGAACAAGTCGTCTGCTGATCTGAAGGCTTCAGATCCAAGATCTCATTGCCATACGCCAAGACATGACACATCTCTAGCTAGATCTACCCATTCTTCGGTCTCCTCTAGGTCCTCTAGACGTTCCCATTCTGACATGGTCAAGATGATGGGGAGTTTGCTTAAGGCTCAGATCAAGATGGGGTTTTTACAGTCTCTATCCCATCTTTGATCCATGAGAGCCCTGTCATCTGTTATTGCAACTCCTGTTCTGATCCAACCACCTGCTTTGGAACCGCAGGATCTGGATACTTTCAGAGAGACATCATCTGAGCCGAGGATGGTGCTTTCCTCGACTCCTGTAGTGTCCCATACCAGTTCTGCTCTGATACTTTGGAAGTGGGTCCCGGGTCCAAGGCGTCGACGGTTCCATGGGGATGGTCTCAGCTCTGACCTGGTCGGATCTGCCTCTTCTCGTGGTTTTGGCTCTTGACATTTCAGGGCCAATGTTGTCTAAGAGCCGTGAATATGGGGTGGTGTCTTTCTTTTCTCCTCCTATTTCGGCTCCGAGGAGGGAGAGGGAGGATCCCCCCAGGTTTGTTGGCTTTCCAGGTGGCAAAGAGGGCATTCTCTAGGTTTGTTGGCTTTCCAGGTGGCAAAGAGGGCATTCTCTAAGCCTAGAGATGTGCCCCCCCCCCCCTGAACCTATGCAGTTCTCATCCTGTCCTAACCTTGGTCCCAGTCATCGTGTCCATGGTCAGCCTGTCCAGGAGGTCCTCCAGCCCCCCTATGCAAGGGTTCCTCTTCCGAGTCTTCCCTGGTTATCCTGCAGAGGAGGTGCATTGGAAGAGGACATGCAAGAGGAAGCAAATAGACTACCCTTTGAAGTCTGTGACTGAGGACACCGATTTCGATGAGGTAGGAGGATTTCCCCCCCATCTTCTCCCAATGACATTTCCTTCAAAGATGTCCTAGAGATGAAGCAAAAGTGTTCATGATCTGCCCAACCTCCTCCTGAGGAATCTGTGTTCCTGGAGCTATTTGGGACAGGCCCATCTACATCCTCGGTGACTCCACTGTTGGACGAGCTTATTTATCTGGTCGACCGCTGAGCTTAAAAGGAACCAGACACCATGGAGCCTATCCCTGAGAATGCCAACAAGTTCCTGAGCCCTCCATTGCATGGTCCTCATTGGAGTTAAGGTATTCTGGTTGATGCCGTTATAGTGTCAGTGGCCACAAAGAAGGAGCTAGCAGAACAGAGCTCCTGTGTCCACCCCCCCCGAACAAGGAGTCTTGGGTGTTGTACAGGCACGGGATGCATGTCTGTGCCTCAGCAACTTTTACAGTGAGAGCACTAAGCTATTTGGCACACTTCCGCATCTTCAGAGGGATTTGGTCAACGAGCTCACCAATTCTCTGTCAGAGTGCATGTCGAGGAGGACCTCAACACGGTTTTTCCCCAACTATCGACTCTTACTTCCTTGTCTGATTCATCGATGAGATTGATTTGCAGTGCTGCAGAAGGTACCTCTCGAGCGGACAGATTGGGCACAACCCTCATGAAGACATGCCTGGTTGAGGCTTTGCAGGTTTGCAGAACCCTTTAAGGTGTTTTTTATTTTTTTTTTTTTTTTTTTTTTTTTTTTTTTACTACTACTAATCCCTCTGTGATGGTTCTTCCTTGTTTGGACCATTGGTCAAGGAAACACCTACAGTGAGCAAGAGGGAAAGACCCTGTCTGCTGTAGGGATCAGGTTTTCTTCCCCTCAGAGGCCTTTTGTAAGAAACCACTGTAGTGGGAAGAAAATGTGGTTCAGAAAGTCTCAGGGTTCTTTTCTGGATTCTCATAAAGGCTCCCTCATCCAGACGTAGAGGACAAGGATTTAATGGGAGATGCTATCCTAGGGGTAGAGGGGGTCCACAAAATGGATGTTCAGAGAGCCTTTCTCTGACGAACACCATCAGCACTCCTGAAGTGCTGCCCAACTCTCCTACTGTGAAGGCATTTGGGGGCAGACTTTCATTGCACCTAGACACCTGAACAAAACTGTCAACTTCTGGAAACTGTTTAGCACCCACATGTTTATTACACTCCCTTTTCCCTTCCTTCTCTACCTCCAAAAGGAACTTCCCCAAAGTTTCACCCAGTCAGAGGGAGTACACCATACAAGTAGTTCAAAAACTTCCAGAGAAGTCATCCAACAAGCTCCAACTAATCGACAAGGATGCGGAACTTATTCATGCTATTTTTTGGTGTCAAAAAAGACAGGGGACCTTCTGTCTATATTGCACCTGAACAAGCTAAACCTAAATGTCAAGAAGTCAAAAGTTTCCCATGGTGATGGTTCATTCCATTCTGCCATTACTATGCTAGGATGATTGGATGTGTTCAATAGATCTCCATGATGTGTACTATTATATGAAGATAGTCAGACTGTCCAGGAGACACTTGCACTTTCAGCTGGCTGCCAGTCATTACCAATTCAGAGCACTGCCCTTTGAACTCCCTACAGCCCCCTGGTGTTTACCAAATGCATGTCAGTAGTGGCAGCTCACCTGAGACTGCAAAGAATCCAGGTGTTTCTGTACTTGGATGATTGGCTCCTAACTGCACTGTTGAGGCATCAACTGGTTCTAGCAAAACAGTACCTATTACACACACTCAGCTAGGGATCGCAATAAATTTGGCGGTCAAAACTGATAACTGCGCAGACAATAGAGTTCATAGAAATGCAACTGAACACAATCACTCAAGTAGCAACCTTACTGTCGCAACATGCGTCATCCCTGAGACAGCAAGTCTTACTGGATACGCCCGGGTTCATGTCACTACATCGACATGTCATTACATCGACAACTACTGCTGCGGCACGAAATAATCGACAATTCAAACCGTCGACAAGTGTAATCACCGACATTAACTTTACCGACAACACTTTTAAATGGAATGCTATCTTGGGCCGAGCACTAACATGGGTCAAGATGGGGGCGTGATTTGTACGTCTACATTACTGGTGTTTGACATTGCCAGGGTTCGAGTGTCGGGTTTTGCGCAAAGTGAATTAGACCGAGTTGGTCTCGATAATATGATAGTAAACCATAATGCTACATGTGTTGTGCTGAAATTCGTAGATGAACCACAATATGCAGATAGTATACTACATATTACACGTTTGTGTTGTCGGTAAATGTAGCATTATGGTTTACTATCATATTATCGAGACCAACTCGGTCTAATTCACTTTGCGCAAAACCCGACGCTCCTAAATAAGAATATCTGAAGACCTTATTACTTTAATTAAGGGAAGCCAGCCTTCTCCCTCTAAGAGACCAAGAACTGATTTTCCTTCTGATTCTTCTGTTCAGGACTCTGAAATTTCTGTTTCTTTTGATGACCAGGATTTGCCCTTATCTACCTATGAGGATTCTGATGCAGAGGACTCCATACCCTCTGCTTCCCCTCCTGAAGTTTTTTTCTTTTGATGAAACTTCGCACACTCTTGGGGAGCATTTCCGCTGGGAAAGCCAGGATTACTCTGACTCCAAAAAGAGTACTGGACATTGTAGATTATGCCTTCCTGGAATCTAGCCTGGCCCCAGACACTTTACCTCCAGCTCCCAGGAAACCTGACAGGCATTAGAGTACCTGACTCTCACAAGTTCCTCTTTAAGAATCCTACTGCGGACCCAGAGACCATTTCACAAGGATCTAAAGGCAATAAGGCTACTACTGCCAAAAACCCTACCCCCTCTGATAGAGATTCCAGGACTCTGGAAAGATAGGGTAAGAAGGTGTACACTTCTGCTACTTTGGCCATTAGGGCCTTAAACTGCCAGTTTCATATGTTAAAGTATCAGCAGCATATTATTGGACTACTTAAACAGAAAGTGATGTTGATTACTGACTGTGCTGAAAATAAAGAATTACAGGATTTTTAATGCATTCTGCTGAACAAGTTGGTAAACATACTTTGCAATGTGGTTTTGACTCTTTAGAAGCATCATGCAGGGCTACTGTCACTGGGTCTTTTCTTAGAAGGCATGCTTGGCTTAAGGAGCAAAATTTGCCATATCATGTTAAAGCTAAATTACTGGATGCTCCCTTAAACCAGGACCGCCTGTTTGGCAACAGAGCAGTAGTAGTACTTAAAAAGATGGAGGAAAAAGCTAAATCTACGCAAACTGTTAGATTTCCTGCAAGTACAGCCTCCCAGATTTAGTAGGCATTGGCCATCTAAGAATTGGTCCTTTCCTGTCTCTTCCAGGCCTTCTCAGTCCAAACCCAGGAACAGCAGACCACCTAGGCTACAGTCTCAAGGTACTCACATGCCTAAGCAGTGGGGGGCTCTTACTTCCAAAGCTGGAAGTAGTAAGACACCCCCATCCCCCTATGATAAATTGTCACAATGACTTAACCTTAAACATTCCAAGCCCTGCTCAACTGCCTGCTCCCTTAGGGGGGAAAGATCGCCCTGCATGCAAAAAAAATGGGAACTCGGTACCCAGGACAAATGGGTTTTAAATATAGTTTCCCAAGGATACAGATTCCACTTTCACACCTTACCAACCCCGAACGGTTGGCCAGACCTACCCCCAAATCGGTGGGCAGAGGCACAACAGCAGGTTCTCTCCCTTCTAAGTATCAGGGCTATTCAACCTGTCCCAGCAGAGGAAAGGGGACAAGGTTTTTACTCAAGACATTTCCTGGTGCCCAGAAAAGACAACTCCTGGCGTCCTATCCTGGACCTCTCTATCCTAAACACCTTTTTGGTAGTCCCAAAATTCAAAATGCTCGGATACCCTCTATTAATAAATAGGCAACTTATGAATTCTATTTCATCCAACATTATATCATGTTTAGAGGTCATACGAGCTGCACGTATACACTGACCTTTAAATATGCTTTTTTTCGTCTTATACGGATGGTTACTGGTGTATTCCAAGTAATTGTTAGAAAAATTGTTCTTTCTATATATCCTTGATTGAAAACCCATCATTGTTATTGGATATAAATGTGTCTAAATATGCCAAACCTTCTTTACTAACACTGTGTGTAAATTTCAAAAACTGACTAGTGTTATTAAGGTAATTTATAAATTCTTCTATAATCTCTTCTTGTCCATCCCATAAGATAAATATGTCACCCAGAAATCTAGTATAATATCTAATGTATTGAGAGTACTGACTCTAAATATATACTGTCTCTCCCAGTCTAACATAACTAAATTCGCATATATAGGTGCGCATGCAGTGCCCATGGCAACTCCTCGTCTCTGCCTATAATATTCCCCTTTAAAGTATATGTAGTTGTAATCTAAGATGATACTCATAAGTTCCATAACAACCAAAGTTCGTTCCCAATCAAGCTGTGAGTAATTGCGTATACTATTATAAAAATATTCCAATCCTTGTTCCTTTGGTATACATGAAAATAGGTCAACAACATCACATCAGTGGTGATAAATATTAGACCCTCTTTCCATAAATCAGGTGTAAGATTCCCTAAGAAAATCCACGAATCTGTGATCATATGTGGAATTTTTTCATACTGATGTTGAGCCAAACATCAGTCACTACCCCCATAGGAAATGTCTTTGAGTAACTTCCTGATATGATAGGTCTGAAGGGAGGGTCATGGTAATCTTTATGAATTTTTGGCACTCCTACAATAGTCGCCATGTATGGCTGCTCTAATTTCATATACTTAAATGGATCACCTTCAGATGCCCGAAATCGCATTTCACCGACACGGAATCCGACGGGTCGAAAACACCGACAATGCAGATGACCGACAAGGTGAGAACCCGACGGACTCGGTAAGTGTGCGATAGAGTGAGGGATTTAGTGTTCGGGAGCGGACAGGTAAGTGTGCGATAGTGAGGGACTGTGGGTTTAGGGGTGGGTTAAGTGAGTTAGGGTTAGGGTGCAGGTAGGGTGTGTGTGCGATAGTGAGGGACTGTGGGTTTAGGGGTGGGTTAAGTGAGTTAGGGTTAGGGTGCAGGTAGGGTGAGTGTGCGGTAGTGTCGGATCTTGGGGTTAGGGGTGGGTAAGTGAGTTAGGGTTAGGGTGCAGGTAGGGTGAGTGTGCGGTAGTGTCGGACCTTGGGGTTAGGGGTGGGTAAGTGAGTTAGGGTTAGGGTGCAGGTAGGGTAAGTGTGCGGTAGTGTCGGACCTTAGGGTTAGGGTTTGGGTTAGGGATAGTGGATATGTTATGTAGTGTACTGTGTTGTTTACGTGTAGTGTGTTGGTGTAATGGTATTCGGTGTTTTGCATTGTCGGTATTTTTTGTTGTCGGTCTTTTGTGTGTCGGCGGTTTGGCGTTTCGGGCATCTGAAGGTGATCCACTTAAATACATCCAAAGTAATTCTACCATCTAATAGCATATCCTCCAGAAATAAGTCTATTCGCCTGTATCCTATATTAATTTAATTTAATGAAATAGATGTATAGTTTCCAGAAGTTACTAAAATATTAAATATTTTGTTAGTATAAGCATCTTGATTGTAGATAACAATCCCACCCCCCTTATCTGGCTTCATTATTCTAATTGACCTGTCCTCTGTAATATCATTAAGTAAATTTAACTAATTTTCATTCATATTTGTTTTCCTATAAATTCCCTTGTGACCATGATTTTTTAACATATATATGTCTCTGGTTACTAACTTTTCATATAACCATATGTAAGGATTACTTGGAGGAATATATGAAATTTTTTTCTTAATTTTTTCAATAGCTTCATTCTTATTAGGTTCGTTCCGAAAATGCAATGCTAAATTAAGTTTCCTTAAATATTTTTTAATTTCAATAATGCTGTCCATCACTCTAAACTGGTTATTTGGCACATATTTCATCCCTTTTGAGAATAATGTAAAATATTCATTAGTAATTATTTTATCAGTATAATTATATACATAGAAATCATTTTTTTGATGAATAATTTTATCTGAATCTAAATTACTAATATCTTCACTTAGTTCTTTTCTCTTATTGTTGTCACTGCTATGTTCATGCTGCAACAATTCATTTACATTAAATGTTAGTACTTCCCCCTCCATTGTCCCTGTGGAGGGTTGTGGTACTCTTCTCGGTCCCATCTTTGATTTGCCGAGTTTTCCCTCCATTCCTATTTTCTCACACCATTCATTTTCCTTGGTTGATTCCTTCCCTCTTGAAAATTTACATCATTGCCACGTGAATCATAATAATTCTCCTTATTATTAAATCTATTATTATTTCCATATCCCTTTCTCCATTGGTATGCTGTCTTGTTTTTATAATCATTAATGTCCCTTGCTAGTTTATTATATTTTCTTTGTATAATACTTTCAGCTTTCCTATTCACCTCTCCAAATTGCTTTTGATACAAAATTTTCCACTGTTCAAACAATAGATCATCACAAATAGATTTATTTAATTTTTCCACTTTATCAATATATACACACAGTTTTTCATCATTTTTCTTTAAAAGCATTTTCATAAATTCAAAACCAAATTGGTCAAACAGTTTTTCAAAATCATTACAATTTTGTTCATCCAACTCAATTCCCATGGGAATTTTTAAAAATCTAAGTCCTTTTGGCACAATATGCATAGTTAAACATTCATTAAAATAGGCATTATCAACCTTAATGCCCCTAATTATATTAAGGTATTTGCCCATTTGGTAAATCATATCACTCACAGTACCATTACTACCATCAATGTGCTTAGCTGCTGGTTTAGCTTCCTTTTGTACATTTTGATCAAAACGTATGTCAAAAGTAATAAAATTGTCCAAATAGTTCATTTCATTGTTCCCCATATTGAACATATTAACATTGCTTTTAGTACGAGGACTAGAGCTTGTTTGCACAGTACCTGATTTGCTCTGAGTTCCATTTACAACCGATGTGTATGTTTTCCCAGTCATAGCCCTTTTAGGTTTGGTGCCCGTACGTTTGGATTCTTCATCTACATTGTAGATAGAAAAATCGAATGTAAAGTCTTTTTCTGTTAAACGACTGTTTCCTGGTACCTTATTAGTTAAATCCAAGCCATGGTTACGCAAGACAATGTTGGTAACTTGTTTTTGACCATTAGGTAAGTCAAAATCCAGGTCGCTAGACTCCGATGGCGTTCTGCAACAAAACCAAGGCACAGCTTCAGAACATTTCTCCTTACGTTGCGTTAGTATCTCCAAAATACGCGAGACCTCCCCTTTAAGTGACAAGACTTCTGATCTCAGTTGTTCCAGCTCATCTGTTCCTCTGGGCGTACGCTTCCCTGTGTTAGGATCCTCCTGTGTATCCATACTGAAAATAATCAAAATGAAACGCGACAACTAAAGAAAAAGTTACAAGAGTCTCCAGTCACAGGCAGCAATAATACGTCCTTCCTTGTTCTTAATATGCTGTAGCATTCAACACCGCATGACAGGCAATTACCAAAACATTTCTTTAATGTAAACTTAAAACACACAAAAACAGATCAAGCGCTTTCATCCATGTAACGTGGACTTCATCAGAATCAATTAACTAATACATTCCACAGTATTTAAACATAATTTGGCACCATTTCGTGCTACATTCTTAAAAGCATCAACACAACTTAAATTCATTGCATAGAATTAATGAATAATTAAAATAAATTGTTCTTACAGTAAAGTAATGCTTGTTACTTCTACTAAAATAACACATTGCATACATTAGAAATCTCCCTTGTAGTACTGACCAAATATTGCAAATGTATTTTAAAGTGTATATAATAAATTGTATATTTGTGTACATTAAATAAAATGTCATAAAAAATCATAAAAAAATTTTTTTCTACTAATTCTTCCTATATACATTTGGGTGACAATAACAGTGTTAATGTTTGACACTTCATAGATCACTATATTTATGTATAATACTCTTTTAATTCATAATTTATAATTTACAATGTGCCTAGGGACAGGGATGAATCACTTCCCAAGTGAAACTTCAAGCGTGAACATATATTTTTGAATCTAATTGATATTATGAAAATAGATAATTTAAAATTCTGTTTAAAAATGCTAATGATAAATAAGTAATGTATTAAAAACTGAATGTTAAAATATTCTTGCATATATAATATAATAAATATTTAGAAAAAATAAGTACATATATTCTTCACTAATTTATTAATAAAAATATATAGATATATATGTAATAATAATAATCAATATGTACTTTAGTAATTCATTAAAATAAATGGTTTTACCGAGATGCCATCATTTAATCCTGGGGGAGTTGTGGCATCTGTCAAGATCTGCCATTTAGCTTCTTTTGCTGCTAGCTGTGTCCCTGAATTTCCTCCCCTCATATTATTACTAACTATCTCAATAATGACAAATCTAAATTGATGTCTATTGTCAAAGGATGAGATGTGCCTATATATAATGCATTAGTTTTGTCTTTCTTCTTAATATCATATAAATGTTCATATATTCTCTTCTTGAACTTTCGTTCAGTTTTCCACTCGCTTTTTTTCCTAGGCTTGGAGCACAGCGTACCCAGCTGCTCCCAGTGTACTCAATGCAATTCTAGAATAATAAAGCATAAGGCTAAGTCCTTTGAAAAATATTTAGACAAGGAAAGGAAGTGTCTGTGGCTTTCTTGCTCTATTGCGTCTGGTCAGGCTGATTGTGGTTTTCCTTGTAGGAAGAAGCATCAAAAAACACAAAGGGCCACAGATGACAGTTTTCTGCAGCTCATCCAGGCAGGAGAGATGCATTCACAGTCCCCTCAGATGGCATAGTGTGCTGTCCAGGCCTCTGGTGAGATCCTTTTGGACTCCTCTGTGCTGTCTGCCCCCTCGATGTCTGTGTGGGCTGAAGGGCTTTGGGCTTCTGGTGGGTTGAGGGTCATTTGCAGATCCCAGCTTCAAGCTCCCATTCCATCTCTGCCCTAGGGTAGAGAAGTATTCCTTGTTTTTCAGAGGAACTCTCCGCTAGTTGACTACAGACAACGGCTGCTTGTCCATGGCCTGGACCAACAACATGAGATGCCACACCTAAGTTGTGACCCTAGGCCAAACAAAAGAAGGCTGTTTTCAGTTTATCTCAGTGCATGTCTTTTGGGTCCCAGTCATAGCAGGCCTACCCACAGGACCTTGTCATGCTGGCTGAGAACCTCATGGACTTTGAGATAAGGCAACTCAGCTTGGTAGGCCCCCTGCTGCAGGATGGTATTCTGAAAGAAGAAAGAAGGATAAACTCCCCTCGGGATTCTTCTGATACTTATGACTGATGAGGATGTGCTAACATATGTTGACCAAATATCTTCTTGAATAAAATTAGCAAAAAAGTGGATAAAATCAGTCCTGAAAGAGGCAACACACAAGTATAAAAGGATTCGACAGCACTGAATAAATATTGTTTTAATTTAGCCATGCTGCTGAATCCTTTATGCTGGCTCTGAGTTTGAAAACCTTCCTTCAGCTTCACCACTAGAGGATTTTACTTTTCAAGAGACCTTCCCCACTAGAGGATTTTACTTTTCAAGAGACCCTCCACAAGATGAGGGAATTATTCAGTTGGGACACTCAAGACCATCACCAGTCTAGCAAGAGAGTTAGGGAGTTTCTTACACTTTTGAGCAGAAACCTTTTGCCATTCTTCCAATATTAGAGGTTGTGGATAATGTCATTTCTGGTTTTTCCCCTGCATCCTTACAATCACCAATTCAAAGGAAGCTAGGCCATTTTTTTAGGGTCCTGTTTTTTCTTAAACACATATACGGTGACATTTGTGTAAATTCCCAAAGCTTACCCAACCTGAGAGGAGAAAGGATGAGTGTCCAGGAGCTCCTGAAGAATGCTTCTAGCAAAGCCTGCTCTGGATCTAGAAAATGCATTCAGCTTGTTGTGCTTCATAAGTTATGGACAGAAGGCCTAGTTGTTGCCTTTAGAATACTTTAAGTCCACTTCTTTCCAATACGCCACTGAAGAGGAAAAGGACATAGTGGGAATGTGCATTTACCTTGCCTGGATTTGCCTTGCTTTGGTGGATGTAACAAAAAAAACAATATCGGAGAACAACCAATATGCAGTGGTTTGCTTAGAGACATACTGACCCTTTGTTCATGTGTAGGAAGTAAAAAGCCTTTTGGCTTTCTTGAAGGCTTCATTTTGATAAGGTAGTACCTGAGCTGCTGGTGAACATTCTGGGAAGACCACAGGGATGTTGACAGACTGACTGATTGAGAGTTAATTCTAGGAATACCTTTGTCATAAAAGAGGGGTTTAGTGATTAACACAGTTCTGTCCCTGTGGAAAATGAGGTCAGGTTGTCCCATCATTAGAGCTTGCAGCTTAGAGACTCGCCTTGCAGTGACAGGGTAATAATCAAAACAGTTTCTCATGTTAAGAGCATAGCTGAAATCCCATGAAGACTGAATTTGCTTGTGAGGAGGTCTCATATGCAGAAGCAGTAAAGGTTGCAGTGCTATGAATGTGTCTGAATTCCTTGAGAAAGTCAGAGGTTGACAGTTTGCCTTAAAACTGTGGATGGGTGCTATAGGAGATGGTAGCATGAGTGGATTTTTGGACTGCGACTTGCTTCCTATTAGAAATGTTTGGGTTTCCCTAGCAGAGTAGGTTGTTTTTGAAATAGCTGGCTTTGTGTTTTTGTATTACTTATGTAGTTGTATTACACAGAGATGTAAAGGCAGTATTATTTTCTGGTGACCACACATTGGCCCCAAGTTTGAGCAGAGCTTTTCATTTCAGTGGTTAGCCAGTTTTTTTGTTGTATTTGAAAAGGTGCATTGATATGGAGGGGATTCTCATATAGTTGGATTGCTGTAGGCATCCACAAAGACTTGATTTACTGACATAAGACGGGGGTTGTTTGATACTTCCCAACCTGGAAACGATCTGATTGCCTGGAAGACAGAATTTTGATACCTGTTTTTTTTTCCTTTTTCTGAAGACATGCAGCAGGTGTTGAACATGGCTACTAGAAAGCCATGTGTGTGCAAGCTGAAAAAAAAATAATTGGTGTCATTCCAAGGACCAGGACCCCTTATAAGGGACTGGCTGCCACCATTTCTTGAATATTTGTAAGTTTCTGTTATCTGTCCTTTGTCATTTGTTGGCTATTTCCATTTGTCTGCCCTTGAATTTCTTCCATTCTTCCTATGCCCAAGTTAAAGCAGTTTTTGAAAGTGGTTTTACATATCTGTCCATCAAGAAAACCAGTGGCTTCTCTTTGTGATCTTAACTTTGTTTCTGAAAATCTTCCTATTTTTTTTCCTTTCTGTCATCTCATCAGGCTGAATTTTAAGGTTCTTAACATAGAAGACTTTTATTAAATACTCTGACTTCTGCTAGGAGAGTTGAGTACTAGCTCTGTAGTGAGTCAACCCTATCTCATTTTCCTTAGGGTCAGAGATTCTCAAGAACGAATCCTTCTTTTATGCCTAAAGTGGTCTCAGAATTTACCTTGAGCCAGTCTAGTAATTTCCCTGTCTTTTTTTTTTCTCTTCCCCATTGCAAGGTAGAAAAAATATTTTTGTTATTGCCTAAACAAAACTCCATCCCTCGAGAAAGGTGACTAGCGGTTTCTCCTGTGGAAGGTAAGAGGAAAGGGCAGTCAGTGTCAAAATGCAGTTTTAAGGTAGTTGTCTCGTATTTATTTCTGTTACTCACCATAATAAGCCACTTACAGGCGGGGCTCAGGCTCATTCCACTTGGGGCTTTGGCTTCTTTGGTGGTTTTATGGAAAAGGGTGGACTCTAAAGGTATTGTAGAGGCAGCCGCATGCTCTTTGGTACATACGTTTACAGAGCACTCCAGACAGGATCCCTTTTTCAAGTCCAGAACAACTTTTGAGAGGAACATTCTCCAGGGGCTTTTGGATTCTTGATTTCTTCCTCCTTTATTAGTTTCTGAGCTGTTATGATATACCCAGATAGCTTAAGCTGCTGCAACATTGTTCTAATGTTGAATGTTAACAGTTGAGTATGTAAACTTGCCAAAACAGTAGATGTTCTAATAGGTCACTGTTGCAGTAGCTGTCCCCTCTCTGCATCCCTCCTCTTGTATTGCTAGGATGTAGCTGTATATACTGTTTCGAAGATAGTTTCCCTCCTGATGTCCTTCTATTCCAATGTTGCAGTATTCTACTTGTAGGTTTACCCTTCTTCCTCTCCAGTTTATCCGACCAGGTTTCCAAAGATTTTCAGTCCCTCTTGGTGCGTTGGATGTCTGACGTGGCTGCAGGAATGTGGGCCATAACAGTGACATCTGCACGCACCAGCTTTCAGAACTTTTTAGCCGCTAGTCGTACCCCAGGTACTCCTGCTTCTTGCGGACGTCAGATCGAAAAAAGATCAAGTTAAATACCCCGTTGGGGATTCTTTCAATTTTACTTTGTTGGTAATTATAGTATGTTCATGTCATCCGGTAAGGGCAAGTGCGGTCGGCAGATTCCCCACAAAGACACCCATGACCAGTGTCCCTTTTGTCTAGGCAGGGAATACAACCACTAGAACTGCGCCATTTGCCAATCATTTGTCCCTAAGACCTTACACCACCATTTGCAAGCCTTACATTTGTATTTAGAGAATCACCGCTTGAAATAATGGATGGGATGGAGGCCGCGCCAGACGCCCCGTCTGAACTGCCTAGGAAGAGGGCCAAGTCCTCGTGTCCTACTTCATCTTCTGCGCCTCTATCTGCTGTACCTCAATCTGTAGCCAGTGTCAGTTTGGCTGAGGATCCGGCATCTGCCAGTGTAGATAAAGAGGATACCTCCAAGGAAGCTGCACAGTCTCGAGCAGGTGATACATCCACAGAGGATTTACCGGCACCTGCTGTAGATGCCGGGGGGAACCAGCATTCACTCTGGGCCCATCAGATGCTGCCTCCACCATCCCAATGCCTGACCCAAGGCCTATTCCTAGCCAGACGCCAGCGAGGCCTTTAAAGAAAAAGCAAAAAACCAGATACCTTACTACAACCTCTGAAAGCATGCTGGATTGGCAAGCCTTCAGCCAGAGCTTGTTCAATGCCTTTATGGCCCATAGGCCTTCTGCAGAACCCTCTGCCACTGTTCCTCCCCTCCTTAGTCTCAGACCGGTCATCCATGAAAGGAGGGTAGATCAGCCTGAAGAAGAGGAATTGTCTGATTCCTCTGAGGACTCTCTTACTCCTCCCAGATCTCATCCCCCCTGGGAAATGGATCTCCTGAGGAGGGCTCAGTTGAACCTGACTACCCTGTAGAGGACCTTACCTTTGGGGAAGCTATTATTAAGATGAAAGACCACTTTAAGTGGCAATCCTCAGATGTGTCTTGTGTACAAAAAAGGTTTTATGACCTTATTCAAATGCACTCTCCCAGTCCTCCTGCCATTCCTCCTATTCAACTTGCATTCTTGGATGCTTTTGCCTCAGCCTCAGTTAACCCTGACTCCCAACCTTCAGCCCTACGTAGAGCAGACAGGCTGTGTAAAGTCCCTGAGATGGAGAAATTTTTCTAAGTGCCCTCCTGCTGATCCTGCCACTATCTCCATCTCTACGGACAGGGCCTCCAAGCTCCTTCCTACCACTACTACCCTCCCTGCTGATAAAGAGAGCAAAACTATGGAGAGGTTGGTAAAGAAAATCTATACTTCTAGTACCCTGTCGTTTAGAGCCACCAACTACCAAACTCATATGACCAAATACTCCTTAGCTGTGCTGGACAAAGCCACTAAAGATATAGATCCCATCCCCTGATTGTGCAGCCAAGGCCTCTTTGTCTTCACTGATAGCCCTCATCTCTCAAGTGAATAGACACTCCTTGAGATGCAGTTATGATGCAGCTAAAGCCTCAGCCAGGTCAGCTTCATCAGCTTCAGTACTAAAAAGGTACTCATTGCTGCAACTTCAGCCTCTCCCAGATGACTTCAGGGCCAAACTCCTTGGCGCACCTTTGGATCACTCAGCCCTGTTTGGTGCAAAAGTGGCTGACCTGTTTAAATTCTTAAAACAGAAAGGAAAAGAATTAGAGGACCTAAAACATATCCTAGTCTTGCCTATTCATAATTTCATCAGGAAAACCTCCAGGCCTGTAGCTCCCCTGTGTAGAAGACCCCCTAGAAGACAGTCTTCTCAGGCTAGGCCTTCGCAATCTTCCAGCCAAAGACCCCCCGCCCCCTCTTTCCTGACAGGGCAGGTAGTGTCTGCCTGCCAAAATTTCACCCCCCCCCCCAATCCATACCCCTATCTGCCCATCTCTCTCACTGTCTCCCTGCGTGGTCACTCATTACCACAGGCAAATGGGTTTTCTCCATCATACAGGATGATGGCTACTTCATGTCCTGGATCACCCCCCCCCCTTCAAGACTTGGCATACCACAGCCACTTCCCAGTCAACCATCCCTCCTCAATCAGGTTTTGCAAACCCTGCTATTACAAGACACCATAGAACCAGTTCCTACTCAAGCAAAAAAAAAAAAAGGATTCTACTCCAGAATCTTTTTGGTACCCAGAAAGGAAGGAACATGGAGGCCGATTCTAGACCTCTCGCATCTCAACCCCTTCCTAAAAGTTCATACTTTCAGGATGCTCCACCCTACCTACTCTTTCTACTCATCCTTCCTCAGGGTTTCATTGCAACCCCTGTACATAAAGGATGCTTACCTTCACATACCTTTAAAGCCTGCCTTCGGGAAGTACCTGAGATTCCTGGTAGGCTTATCTCACTTTCAGTTCTGTGCCTTGCCCTTTGGGTTTTCTACTGCCCCCAGGATATTTACAAAATGCCTGGCTCCGGTCATCGCCTACTGCAGGGAAAACGGAATCCAGTTATTCCCTTACCTAGATGACCTAATTCAGGCAAAAGACAAGGAAACTCTTCGCCACTCCTGGGATCTTCTGGTAATCCTAGAGTCTCTAGGGTTCCTGATCAGCTTCCCAAAATCCCACCTCAACCCCACGCAGGATATTGTCTTCCTGGGTTGCAGGATCGGGACAGACCTCTTGAAGGCCATTCTTCCAGCAGAAAAGGTGGTATCCCTCCAAAACCACCTCCAGTGACTGCAAGACAATTTCTGAGGCTTCTAGGTTACATGGCAGCTACCATTCCCATGTTGCCCCTAGCAAGGATATACATTTGGAAACTTCAGTGGTACCTCCGGTCGGTGTGGATCCAACACTCCCACCCTCTAGAGTTCAGGATCACGCTACAGACTAGCTCTACGGGCGTGTGAACTGGCTACCTCACAGGGGATCATCCTTCAGGCAGCCTACATCCCCATCCCTGCACAACTGCCAGGCAGATTACGTAAGCAGAACCATTTCAAACAACCACAAATGGATGTTCTTCGTATTTCACTGTTGCAGTCATTACACTTGGGTTATCCTGCTGGCAGGCAACCCTTAGTCAGCCTGAATTCCAAAGTCTAGGTCCGGTGTCGGTTGCTGTCGCATCTTCCCTGACATCAGTGCACCAGGGGTATAAAAGATGCAGCCAATGCCATTTTCTTCTGTCTTTCTTGCCGTGCGGTGCCCGAAGCATAAGCAGTTTGCAAGTGCCGGTCGGCCGACTCCTGAAATTTTCGTGTTCAAATTTCAGATCCGAAGTCTTCATTAAAAGCTAAGTACCCCATTGAGGAAACTTTTTTTCTTGCTCCAGACCTATGTCAGAAAAAGTTAATAATTGTATTTCTTGTGGGAAGCAAATACCTCATAAGGACTTTCATTCTTACTGTATTCCTTGCCTAGGCCTTGACCACGACGTTGCTAGTTGTCGGTTTTGTGCTAGATTTAACCAACGCACTATAAGCGTCGGTGCGATTTTGTATTACACTATTTTGGCAGAAGATTTAATTATACGATGTCTTTTGGATAGCCATCCGACTACCGGAATTCACAAGAAACGCAAAGAAAAAGAAAAGGACAGGCATCCGAGGTCCAAAACCAACAAAGAGGCTACTTCTAAGCCAGTCGCCGGTTCTCAGTGAGGCACCTTCGCAGCCCCTGATGCCCGCTACTTTAGACCTGCAGGCCGCTACCGACTCCCATGTGGAGTCAACTAGACTGCTGGAAGCTCAAGGTATTGGACCTTCGGAGACTATTCCCTCAGATGGGTCCAGAGCCACTGAGTAGGCATCGGCTTCTGAGGGTGTTTTCAGACCTACTCAATTATACATTAAAACGACTTCAGCTACAAAGGCAAATACTAAAGCACCTGTAAAGACAAAGAAACAAGTACAACAGCCTTATGGACAGGCCTCCATGCCCAAAAAACAGATGCTCAAAATGGCCGAAGACTTAATTACTTTGATCAGGGGTTCCCATCCCCCACCTGATAAAAGGCCTAGGCAAGAGACAGAATATGAATCGTCAGATCAGGTTTCCATTTCATCTGATTCCTCTTCTGATCAGGAATACGCGCTTCCTCCCTGTGAGGATTCTGATGCTGAAGAATCTATCCCTTCAGCCTCTCCTCCTGAGGATTACTCTTTTGGGGAAACCTTGCATACCATGAGGGAGCATTTTCACTGGGAGAGCCAAGATTTTTCAGAATCTAAGAAAAGGCTCAGAGATGTCCTTTTACTACCACAACACAGGCCCCTAGCTATTCCACCTGTGTTAGACATTGTAGATGTATTTTCAGAGTCCAGTCTGACCCCTGACTCCTTACCTCCAGCTCCTGTTAAGCCGGACAGGTACTACAGGGTTCCTGACTCTCATAAATTCCTTTTCAAAAACCCTGCTGCTGACTCAGAAACAATCTCTTGGGTCCCATAGTGATCAAGGCTTCCGCTGCAAAAAACCCTACCCCCTCAGACAGGGATTCTAGGGCATTGGACAGATGGGGAAAAAAGATTTACACTTCTGCTACCTTGGCTATAAGGGCTTTAAATTGTCAGTTTCATATGCTCAAATATCAGCAATATATTATGTCACTGCTTAAACAGAAAATGTTAATAAATTCTGAATGTGCAGAAAACAAAGAAATGCAGGATTTATTGCATGCAGCTGAACAAGTTGGAAAGCATACTTTGCAGTGTGGTTTTGATTCTTTGGAGGCCTCCTGCAGGGCCGCTGTTACGAGTTTTGTCATCAGGAGGCATGTTTGGTTAAAGGAACAAAATATGCCTGATCATGTCAAAGCAAAATTATTAGATGCTCCATTGCAGCATGATACCTTGTTTGGTGTTAAAGCAGAAGAGGTGTTAAAGAAAATGGAGGACAAAGCTAAATCTATGCAAACGGTTCAGGATTTCTTACAGGTACAGCCTCCTAGATTTAACAGACACTGGCCTACAAAGAATTGGTCCTTTCCAGTGTCAGACAGACCACAAAGGGGCAGATACAGACGCCCAAGAGGCAGATCCCAGCCCCAAGGTTCGTACAGGTCTAGACAATGGGGTGCTTCTACCTCCAAAAGTAGAGAAGACAAATCACAGCCATACAGGAAACAGTCCCAATTACTTCCCCCTGCCTGCACCAAGCACATGTCTTCTGGCAGCACCTTTAGGGGGAAAACTAGCACTTTGTTTTCAAAATTGGTACATAATAACCCAGGACAAATGGGTCATAGACATAGTGTCACAAGGATACAAGTTTCACTTCCATACCCTGCCAAGGACAAACGGTTGGCCAGACCTGCCAAAACATCAGTGGGCAGAGGCACAAAAGCAAGTCTCATCCCTCGTGGACATGAGGGCCATTCAACAAGTACCAGAGCAAGAGCAGGGACAAGGATTTTATTCAAGACTTTTCTTGGTCCCAAGAAAGGACAAGACCTGGAGACCAATACTGGACCTATCTATTCTAAACACATTTCTGGATATACCAAAATTCAAAATGTTGACTCTGCAGCAACTTCTGCCCATGCTGGGCAAGGAGGCTTGGCTTGTGACTTTAGACCTAAAAGAGGCATACCTGCATGTCCCAGTCAGACCAACATGCAGAAGATGCCTCAGATTCAAAGCTGGCTCAATGCACTACCAATTCTCTGCACTGCCCTTTGGCTTATCTACTGCGCCCAGGGTCTTCACAAGT
Source organism: Protopterus annectens (assembly GCF_019279795.1). Classification (NCBI taxonomy): domain Eukaryota; kingdom Metazoa; phylum Chordata; order Ceratodontiformes; family Protopteridae; genus Protopterus; species Protopterus annectens. The sequence continues at coordinate 1,081,465,343 of NC_056730.1, read as the reverse complement.
GCCTGGCACCAGTAATTGCATTCTGCAGACAAAGAGGAATACAAATGTATCTTTACTTGGACGACTGCCTCATTCAAGCAGAGAACAAGGACATTATACTACAGAATCTGGCGTTTGTAAAGAGATTTCTAACAGGCCTAGGGTACACAGTCAACGAAAAGAAATCAAAACTAGTACCCTCTCAAGAGATAATATTCATGGGTGCAAGCTCAACTACAACTGCCCAGATGGCTTATCTCACGCCAGACAAACAAAGACAACTGACTACCTATTTCAACCTGTTGGCAACAAAGGCCCAGTTATCTGCAAGAAAAATTCTGCAGGCTTTGGGCTTCATGGCATCCTGCATTCTACTAATTCCATATGCGAGACTGCATATGAGGAAACTTCAATGGTACCTAAAAAGTGTTTGGACTCAACATTGCCACAGTCTGGAAACGATTACCCTCATTCCCTGTCTGCAACAGGAGTTTCGATGGTGGGCGAAGGCTTGTCACCAGAACAAGGGGCAGCCATTCACTTTACCCTCAGCCAGGCAAACATTAATAATGGATGCATCAGATTATGCCTGGGGGGGGGGCCCACATGGCAGGAAGGTGTATTCAAGGCACATGGTCCGCAAACCAAATGCATCTACATATCAATCAAAAAGAGATGCTAGCTGTTCAGAATGCCCTGACAGCCTTCAAGGACCTACTTCATCAGGGACAACTACTGATAAAGACAGACAACACCACAGTCAGGTGGTATATAAACAAGCAGGGAGGCACTCATTCTTACCCCCTTTGCAGACTAGCCATGACTTTGTGGGACACAGCATTGACTTACCAAGTACATCTGCAGGCACAATTCCTGCCAGGAAATATAAATACTCTGGCAGACGAACTAAGTAGAAACCTCATGGATCCCCATGAGTGGAAATTGGATCCACAAGTCTTCAGCATGATAACAAGGAAATGGGGATGCCCGGAGATAGATCTATTTGCCTCTCCTCACAACTACCATCTAAAAAGATTCTGCACAAGGACTTATCACAGACAAGCATGGAAAGTGGACGCCCTATCTTTCAGCTGGAAAAGTTTAGCAGTATATGCATTTCTTCCACTGCCTCTCCTCCCCAAGGTACTCCTAAAGGTCAGAGAAGAGAAGCCAAAGATGATACTGATTGCCCCAGACTAGCCCCGCCAGTACTGGTATCCAATTCTAAGGAACTTGTCTCAATGCCCGGCTTGGACCTTGCCTCACATACCTCATCTACTATCCGAGCAAAACAATCAGATCCTGCACAGCCAGCTAAAGACCTTAAATCTGGCAGCATGGCAGATAATGTAGTCATACAAAACGCGCCTCTCACTAAAGCTGTGATGGATGTCATTTTGGTGGCCAGAAGGCCTAGTCCCAGAAAATCTTACGCTGGAAAATGGAAGAGATTCTGTGCTTGGAACCAGGCACAAGGAATTGACACAGCTGTACCAAATATTCCTCAGATTTTGCAATACTTAACTGAGATGCTGGACAAAGACCTATCCTTTTCATCAATTAAAATTCATGCCTCTGCCATTTCTGCTCATTACAATACAGAGCCACCAATCTTTTTTCATCCTTTAAGGCAGTACCTCAGAGGAGCCAAAAACTTAAGGCCTCCAAGGAGATCACGAATACCTGCATGGGACCTCAATTATGTCTTGGAAAAACTCACCCTGCCTCCTTTTGAGCCAGCCGCTACAGCTGATATAAAGTTTTTATCTTGGAAAACAGCTCTGCTCCTAGCAATAACTTCTGCAAGCCGAGTCTCAGAGCTACAGGCACTCATGGCTGTGGAACCGTTTATCATTTTTTATCCAGACAGGGTTTCTCTGAGGACAAACCCAACATTTTTGCCTAAGGTAGTGTCCAGTGTGGCCCTTAACCAAGCTATTCATCTGCCTACGTTTTATCCAAACCCACAGAATAAGGGGGAGAGAATTCTGCATTCTTTGGACATACACAAACAACTACGCTTCTACTTGAACAGAACCAAAGCTTTCAGAAAGACGGAGCAACTACTAGTGGCATTTGCTGCAGGATCACAAGGAAAGGCTATCTCAAAGCAGACTATTTCTAAGTGGATAGACCACTCCATTCGTTTCTGCTATTCACAACATGGCAAGCCTGTGCCTAAGGGCTTTAGGCCACATTCAACCAGAGCAGCAGCCACTTCAGCAGCCTTCCTTAGGGGAGTACTAACCAAAGACATTTTAGAGGCTGCTACCTGGAGTTCAGTGCACACCTTTACAAAGCAATATAATTTACCACTCTACTCTAAATCTGGGGCAGGCTTTGCCACTGCAGTTCTGCAGGGCCTCATAGCTGCTCCTAATGCTATATTAGCTCCAGCCTCCCAACCATAGCTTTGGGATTCAATCCAAGTGTAATGACTGCAACAGTGAAACACGAAGAACATAGTACAGTTGTGTACACTTACCATAAATGTAGATGTTTGAGTGTATTCACTGTTGCAGTCCAGGTTACCCACCCACCATCCCCCATTTCTTTGCTGGAACTTATCAGCACTTCTCTAATCTATACAGCCTATGTGGTGTATTTGCTTGTAGATGAAGGTATAATATATTTTGGTACATGCATGTTTTATTGACATATTTTTTAGCCTACCCTTTTGGGGGCACCTGACATCTGGGGCAAGAAAAAACTGAATAAAATGGTGTGAGTTGCATCGTTTATACCCTTGGCGCACTGACGTCAGGGAAGATGCGACAGCAACCGACGCCGGACCTAGACTTTGGAATTCAGGCCGACTGAGGGTAGCTTGCCAGCAGGATAACCCAAGTGTAATGACTGCAACAGTGAATAAACTCGAACATCTACATTTATGGTAAGTGTACACAACTGTACTATGCTGCAAAGAGATGTTTTCCTGACTATGGTCCAAAGGTGGGATTTTCCACAGCTAGACCTGTTCACCTCCTCCATAAACAGGTAGCTCCCTGGCTACTGCACCAGGGCACCAGACCCCAGCGCATTAGCAACAAATGCCTTCTCGGTAACCTGGAAGGGGAAATTCCTGTATGCATTCCCCCCTTCCCATTGATACAGAGGGTCCTGCTGAAAATTCAGAAGGACTCTCCCAAAATCTTGCTGGTGACTCCCTACTGGCCAAGCAGCACTGGTTCCCTCCTCTTCTTCACTTGTCCAAGGGTAGTCACCACAAGTTACCTCCTTCAGTGGACCTGCTCACAGATCAAGGGGACTCAGATACACCCACAGTGGCAATCCATGCACCTCACCCTGTGGCTGATAGGATTCTTATCCCCTTCAGACACCTATATAACGAGGACATGCTCATTGTCCTGCAGGAAGCCAGGAAACCCAACTCAAGGAAATCCTCTCTCTCTAAATGGGAAAAGTTTTCTATTTGGTGCCACAAAAGACAGCTGGACCCGCTGGAAAGCAGTATGCCTCTCATCCTGTCATACTTACGTGAACTCATGCAGACAGGGTTGTCTTACTCATCTTTGAATGCACACGTCTGTCTCTGCCTGCCCCCCCCTGGATCCACCCCTTGCATCCAGACTCCCTTCCAAACTTTTCCTCAAAGGTGTATTACACTTAAGACCACCCAGGAAACAGTCTCTTCCTCCCTGGGACCTAAACTGTGTTCTAGAAAAACTCAACTCTAGCCCCTTTTGAGCCAGCAGACAAGGCCACCTTAAAATTTTGCACATGGAAAGCTGTATTGCTGGTAGCTCTGACTTCCGCCAGAAGGGTTTCAGAATTGTAAGCTCTTATGGCTACACCACCTTTAATAATCTTCCACCTGGACAGGGCGACCCTCAGGAAAAACCTGTCATTCATTCACAAAGTAGTGAATGACATATCCTTGAACCAACCCACCCACCTGCCCACCTTCTTCCCTAACCCACAGAGTGCTACATTCCCTAGACGTCCACAGACAACTTAGGTTTTATCTTCATAAAACCAAACCCTTTAGGAAATCAGACCAGCTGTTTGCCTCCTTCCATCACTGGGCCTTGGGGAAAGCTGTGAGCAAACAGACCATTTCAGAGCCTGGATCTCCCAGGCCATTTCCTTCTACATACACCATGGTAAAACCTTGCAGGGCAATGTCAAGGCCCACTCCACCAGAGTAATGGCTTCTTCTGGAGCCTTCTTTGAAGGGTTAGACACCAACTCCATACTTGAGGCAGCCACTTTCTCAGTTCACACCTTCACCAAACAGTACAAACTGGACCATATCTCCAGAGCCAGGGCAGTGTTTGCCAGGGCTATCCTACATGGATTCCTGGAAACTTCACCTAGGCCACCTCCCAATCTTAAGTGAGCTTTTGCACTCACCCACAAGTAGAATAACTGCAACAGTGGAATAGAAGGACATAGGAAAGTTGTGTAAAATCTTACCATAATTATAGATGTCATTCTGTTCCATGTTTCAGTATTCCTTCCCACCCACCTTCCCCACTTGTATGACTGCACTTGCTCTCCGGTGTGATATTCCAATTGGGGCTTTTACTGTGTTCTGAAGGCTGGTGCATGCAGATGTCACTTTTATGGCCCACATTCCTGCATCCACATCAGATGTCTGATGCACCAGGAGCGACTGAAAATCTTTGGAAACCTGGCTGTGCAAACTGGAGAGGAAAAAGGGTAAACCCACAAGTAGAATTCTGCATCATGGAAGAGAAGAAAATCTGTTTATGGTAAGATTTTGCACAACTTTCCTTTATGTTTACGAATATTTTTCTTTGAGGGTTTTTGCATCCGATGCAGAGGAAGACAGCTCTGAGACTTTTTCTGTCTTTTTAAATGGTGGTCCTTTCAAGCTAATGACAGTCTGGTTGGAGGGCACCCTTTAGGTTTGCAAATGTGGCCTATAGCAGGTGATGGGACTCAAATAACTTAGACTACTGCATCAGTGCTTTATCACAACAGTAGATGTTCTAACAGAGAACCGATGCCCTGTTGTGGTATGTTTACTTGCACAGCTGTACTTTTTGCATATCATAGGTTCCTTTCTTCACTTTCTCTTACACCTAGTGAGCCTTCTAAAGGTAAGACAGTTTAAGCCTCATTCTGAGAGATGTATTTTTCTAAGCCACTGGGGATTTTCCCATTTAATGCATTCATTCCTCTTGCACTTTGTTTTAGTACAATAGGAATGTTGGTACACCCAGACTTGGGTGCCTTAACTGAGCACCAGGGTAGAAACTTGATCCCATTCTGCATCTTCATTGCAGTCAGTGATGTGGAGATATAGGAGGCCAAGGAGTGCTACATCTAAATGTCTGCTCTGGTAGAGAAGAATAGATTCTCAGTGTGGTGTAGTGTCAGTGGCATATTGCCTAGTGCAGCTTTAATTCAGCATGTTTTGTTGTGGTTGACTGGTTTGTTTGTAAAATTCTTTGAGTACAACTCAAAGTGCATTTCTCAGCTTATATGCTCTTTGAGCTTTAATTTGCATCTGTGTACAGTATAAAATAGCCCCCCCACACACAAGCACCTGCCAACTATGAAACCTGCACCCATTTGGAAGCGGCCTGTTCATTCCATTACCTGGTATTGTCACTGAGGATCAAAGCGAGTGCTGCATGTAGGGGAGCAGTCATTCAGGCAGCCATGAGGGTGCTTTATGCCCTCAACAGCATCCCAGCAGTGAGGGGATTTGCAATGGTCTAACCCCAACCCCTGGTTAGGAGACGTGTTTTTCTGCATAGTGGTCCACAGTACATTCCCAGCCTTATCTGTAGGATGGGCTTGCCCATCCTCACCTGCAAACTCCATTAGAAGCCGGTGCTGCTAACCAAACTGATCACTTGGGCTTGTAAGGCTTTGTTCTGCTGTTCCATGAGGGATGGCTGTACAGTTCAGCAGTTTTTGCGTGGGGTGTTTGTAATTTGAGATGTCCTTCAAGGATGCATCTGCAGTCCTAACATATGGGTTGTCCTGCCTCAGGCAGCCCTTCGGTCGGCCGGATTCCAAAGTCTGGGTCTGGCCTCGGCTGATGTCGCACTTCACCCGACGTCATAGCTGCTGTCAATTGGGTATAAAGGCATCAGCCGACGCCATTTTCCTCAGTCTTTCTTGCCGCGCGGTGCCCGAAGCAGAAGCTGTTCGCAAGTGCCGGTCGGTCAGAACCAGAGATTACTACTACCGAAGACTTCTAAAAAGCTAAGTACCCCGTTGGGGACTCTTTCTTGCCTCAGCCGATGTCAGAAAAAGTAAATAACGGTTTAACTTGTGGGAAACAAATACCTCATAAGGATTTCCACTCTTACTGCCTTCCTTGCTTAGGCCCAGACCACGACGTAGCAGCTTGTCTAGCCTGTGCTTCCTTCAACCGACGGACACTTAGACGTCGGTCGGAGTTTGCAGAGGAGTTTTTCGGCCCCGCTTTTGCTTACAACATGCCGTCGGATACTCCGACTTCACAATTAGCTAAAAAGCGTAAGGAAAAGGACCGACACTCGCGGTCCGCGGTTTCGGCCGAAACCACGGTTAAGCCAACCGCGAGTGTCTCGGTTTCGGCTGAAACCGAGTCCTCGGTTCTTCCTTCGGCCGAAAGCAGGCCTCCTACAACCGAGGCCTCACCCAGCATGGCTGAAACTGCTACTGAAATTCTACCTGCTGTTGCAGGTTCTCAGGATTTATCAGATACTATTCCTTTAGACATATCTACTCCTGCACGTGGAGCTGCTAGGCCCCCTGCATCTATGTCTATCAAGGCTTTTTCTAGGGCTAAAGCAGCTAAATCTTCTAAGGCCTTGCCTGCTAAAACCCCCTCACACAGGCCTACCTCTAGTTCCCAAATGCTCAGCCTGGCAGAGGATCTCATTTCTTTGATCAGGGGATCCCAACCTCACCCTGACAGGGCCTCTCATCCCCCTCCAGAGAAGAGGCCTAGAGCAGAGCCCCCTGAGCCAGTTTCAACAGATTATTCCTCGGATGATTCAGAAAACTCAAATCCTCCAGAAGGCCCTTATTCTCCATATGAGGATTCTGACACAGAAGACTCCATTCCTTCTGCCTCTCCTCCTGAGGAATTTTCTTTTGGGGAAACCTTGCATGCTATGAGAGAGCATTTTCAATGGCAGGGCCAGGATTTTTCAAATTCAAGGAAAAGGCTAAGGACCTTTTTACATTTACCACAGCATAGGCCTTTAGCCATTCCTCCAGTACTAACAGTTGTGGATGATGCATTTAATGATGCTTGTACTGCCCCTGACTCTCTTCCCCCGGCCCCTGCTAAGCCCGACAGATACTACAGGGTTCCGGACACTCATTATCACTTGTATAAGGCTCCTATTGCAGATCCAGAAACTATTTCACAGGGCCCCAAAGCTGTAGCAGCTGCCTCTGCCAAAAACCCCCTCCCCTCTGAAAGAGAATCTAGAGCATTAGAGAGATGGGGTAAAAAAGTTTATACTTCTGCTACTCTTTCGGCTACGGCCTTAAACTGTCAATTCCACATGATTCAGTATCAGGAATTTTTGTTAGATCAGCTAAATAAAAAACTGTCCTCTCCTGAACCTATAGACCGTAAGTCCCTTCAGGATTTGGTACATAACACTCAGCAGGTCAGTAATCATTCCTTAAAATGCGGCTATGATGCACTGGAGGCTTCCTTTAGATCAGCTATGACTGGTACGGTGATCAGAAGGCATGCATGGTTAAAAGAGCAATCCTTACCAGACCATGTAAAGTCAAAGCTCCTAGATGCTCCCATGGAGAAACAAAGTTTGTTTGGCTCCCTGCACAGCAAGTGTTAAAGAAGGTGGAAGAAAAAGCAAAATCTGTCCAAACAGTCAAGGATTTCTTACAGGTCCAGCCTCCGAGGTTTAGTAGAAATTGGCCTTCGAAGAATTGGTCCTTTCCAGACACCTCCAGAGCACAGAGAGGCAGAAATAGGCCCAAGAGGCAGAGGTCAATCCAGAGGTGCCTACAGGGGACGCCAGTGGCAGCCTAACAACCAGAGAAGTACTGCCACAGATCCAGCTACTACCACTTCCACAGGACAGTCACAGTGACTTGGCTCTGATACCGCCTACCAGGGAACAACTGGAAGCACCCCTAGGCGGAAAGCTAGCCTTATTTTCAGTAAACTGGCATTACATTACAGGAGACAAATGGATTTTACAGACAATAGACAAAGGCTACAGGTTTCACTTCCATACTCTACCAAGAAAGAGAGGAATGCCAAACCTACCACCAAACCAAAAAACAAACGCTCTAGGACAAATCAACCACTTACTAAGGATGAGAGCTATAGAAAAGGTACCGTCTATGGAACAAGGACAAGGATTTTACTCCAGACTTTTCCTGGTAGCAAGAAAAGAAAACCAATGGAGACCTATTCTCGACCTGTCCGCTTTGAACACATATCTCATTGTTCCAAAACTCAAAATGCTGACCCTACAGCAACTTCTTCCCATGCTGGGCAAGGAGTCTTGGCTGGTGACTCAAGATCTCAAGGAGGCATACCTGCACGTCCCTATACGACCAGATTGCAGAAGATACCTCAGATTTCTTGCAGGATCAGAGCATTATCAATTCTCAGCATTGCCCTTTGGCTTATCTACTGTGCCCAGAGTATTCACGAAATGCCTGGCATCAGTAATTGCTCATTGCAGGCTTCAGGGAATTCAGATTTATCCATACCTGGACGACTGCCTGATACAAGCGGACAACAAGATCAAATTAAGAAAAGATTTGGAAAAGGTTATTCACCTACTGCAAGCCCTGGGATACACAGTCAGCATAAAAAAGTCAAGGCTGGTACCATCCCAAAGGATAACATTCTTGGGTGCAGAACTGGACACATCAAATCAAATGGCATTTCTCACAGCAGAAAAGCAAAAGCAACTACCACTCTATTTCATGGCATTAACAACGCAGAACCAGCTTACAGCAAGGAAAGTCCTGCAATCCCTGGGTTACATGGCATCCTGCATAATATTGATTCCACATGCCAGACTACATATGAGGAAGTTGCAATGGTACCTAAGGAATTTATGGTCTCAGCACAAGCACAGCCTAGAAACCCAAATTCCAATAATTCCATGCCTGAAGCAAGAATTCCTGTGGTGGGCTCAGGCCTGTCAGTTGAACAGAGGTCTGCCTTTCCACAGCCCTCACCCAAGCCAGACTATCACCACGGACGCCTCAGACCTCGGTTGGGGGGCACACATGGTGGACAAGTGTATACAAGGCCTATGGACACAAAACCAGCTGAAACTACACATAAATCAAAAAGAGATGCTGGCAGTGAAACAGGCAATTCAGACTTTCAAACCGTTTCTTCAACAGGGTCATTTGCTGATAAGGACGGACAACACCACAGTCATGTGGTATATCAACAAACAGGGAGGCACACATTCACATCCTCTATGCCGGATGGCAATGGACCTGTGGAATGTGGCCCTGAACCTCAACATTCAGCTCCAGGCCATATTTGTGCCAGGAAAAGAAAATATACTAGCAGACACCTTAAGCAGAACTACCACGGATGCCCACGAATGGATGCTGCATCCAGACATTTTCAAATCCATTACAAAGAAATGGGGGCTACCAGAAATAGACCTGTTCGCATCCCCACACAACCACCAATTGAGGAAATTCTGCACAAGGACATACCACCCACTTGCTTGGAAGGTGGACTCCCTATCCTTCAGTTGGGAAAACCTGACAGCATATGCATTCCCACCTCTTCTTTGATGCACAAAGTGCTACTGAAGATCAAAGAAGATCACCCGAGGATCATCCTGATAGCTCCAGACTGGCCGAGGCAGCATTGGTACCCGCTACTGAGGAGTATGTCTCGGGCACACGCATGGCCTCTTCCTCTAGTTCCTTTACTGCTAACACAGAACAACTTCAAGATCCTGCATCCAAACTTGAAAACACTGCAGCTAGCTGCTTGGAATATTACATAAAACAAAGTAACCCAGATTTATCTCAGAGGGTTAAAGACATTATCTTGGAGGCTCGCAGACCCTCCACAAGGAAAACTTATTCAGCCAAATGGAAAAGATACCTCATTTGGAGTGCAGCAAAAGGAGAAAATGTATCATTAGCAAACATAGCTAACATCCTGGAATATTTAGCAGAACTTTTCCACAATGGCCTGTCTTACTCCTCCATTAAGATTCATGCATCAGCAATTTCAGCAGAATACAACATGGATCCTCCAGTCTTCTCTCATCCTCTACTCAGGCAGTTTCTAAGAGGAATTAAAATGTAAAGCCTCCAAGGAAGCCACCTTTGCCTACATGGGACCTGAACTTTGTGCTAGAAAAGTTAACACTTCCCCTTTTGAACCAGCAGCAACAGCAGAATTACAGTTCTTATCTTGGAAAACTGCTTTCCTGCTTGCAATCACTTCAGCAAGAAGGGTTTCTGAATTACAGGCGTTAATGGCAGTACAGCCCTTCCTTATCTTCCATCAGGATAGAGTGTCCTTGAGAACTAACCCTAGTTTTATGCCAAAGGTGGTCTCCAGGGTATCATTGAACCAAGCAATCCACCTACCAACATTCTTCCCCAACCCACAGAACAGGGGGGAAAGACTACTACATTCCTTGGATGTGCACAGGCAATTGCGCTACTACCTGGACAGAACCAAGAACAATAGAAAAACTGACCAGCTTCTGGTAGCATATGCAACAGGAATGGAAGGAAAAGCAATTTCAAAACAGACAATCTCAAAATGGATAGGAAATTGCATTAGATTTTGTTACTCTTTTCATGGAAAGACAACTCCAAAAAACATCAGACCTCACTCCACAAGGGCTATGGTATTCTACCCATATGTTAGGACTGCAGATGCATCCTTGAAGGACATAGTACAGTTTTGTACCTACCATAAATGTAGATGCTCGAGAGTTATGCATCTGCAGTCAGGATTACCCACCCTCCTTCCCCTCTGTGGTACTCCTAGGGTATTTGCCCATCTTGTAGCTAGCTGGGGGAATCTATTATGGTGTATTTGTTTGTATATATGTATATACATGTTTATTTTTGTTTGCTCTCTACTGTTTGGAATCATTTGCATTTATCCAAATTTAGCCTTCCTAGAGGGCACCTGGCATCTGGGGCAAGAAACACTGAGGAAAATGGCGTCAGCTGATGCCTTTATACCCAATTGACAGCAGCTATGACGTTGGGTGAAGTGCGACATCAGCCGAGGCCAGACCCAGACTTTGGAATCCGGCCGACTGAAGGGCTGCCTGAGGCAGGACAACCCATATGTTAGGACTGCAGATGCATACCTGTCGGACATCTACATTTATGGTAGGTACAAAACTGTACTTTCTGTGTATTGATAAAGTACAGTAGCATTGAAAGGGTTCTTCATTACAGAAATCCAGAGAGACCATTGTCTTGTCCTTTGGAAACTTGGCTTTGTAATATAAAAATGGATTGTTTCTTTATAAACCTGCAAATGCTTATCCAGTTAAATACGTATTTTGGAAGATTGTTTTTGATTACTATTACCTTAGGAAGAAGTGTCCTAGAGCTGCATGCCTTGATGTACAAAGGAGCCCTCCACGTAGACAGGATGTTCTTCATCTCACATTGCTGCAGTCCTTACACTTGGGTAGTCCGCTGTCCTCGGTCGGCCCGAATATCAAAGTATAAGGCTGACGTCGGTCAAGGCGCATTTGACTGACATCAGGACGTCAGGGTATAAATGCGCATGACCGACGTCATATCCTCAGTCTTTTTTGCCGCATGGTCCGATGCAGAAGCAGCGTTGCAAGTGCCGCTCATGCTCTGAAATTTTTCAATTCGGAGTTTCAGACCGAGTCAAAGTTGGCTAAGTACCCCGTTGGGGAATATTTTAGTTTTTTCTTGCCTCAGTGGTTTACCGGATGTCAGAAAAAGTGAATAACTGTATTTCTTGTGGGAAACAGATACCGCATAGAGATCATCATACTTTGTGTATTCCTTGTTTAGGGCCTGAGCACGACGTTGTTGGGTGTCGCTCTTGTGCTAGATTTAACAAGCGCACTATAAAGAGAAGGTTAGATTGTGCCAGGTTAGTCTTCGGGAAGCGGTGCAATTATAAAATGCCGTCGGATGCTCCGGCGCGCTTCTTCAAGAAGCGCAAGGACAAAGCAGCTAAGCCTAGGCTAGAAGAACCGTCCGTACCGGACGCCGGTTCTTTAGAGGTCTCGGTGGAGCCGGTGGTGCCGCCGGAGGTTTCTTTGGAGTCCCAGGGAGAGACTTTGTTATTGCAGGATGTGGCCTCTCAGGAGGCAGGTCAGGCTGAAGGGGCTTCTCAGGTTACTGTACTCCCCTCCCTTCCTAGGGTGGTTAGGCCCTCTCCTTCTGTTTCCAAGGCTTTTCCCAGAGGCAGGCCAGGTTTAGCTTCAGTTGGTGTCACCCCTAGTTCTTCAGGAACTGTGCCCAAGAAGCATATGCTTAAAATGGCATAAGATTTGATTACTTTGATTAGAGGTTCTATGCCCCCTCCTGATAAGAGGCCTAGGGTGGAACCTGAGCTTGGGAGTTTTGAGCAGGCTTCGGATGTTTCAGAGTCTTCGGCTGAAGACTTGCAGGAGTATTCTCCTTATTCTGATTCTGATGTGGATGATTCTACTCCTTCTGCTTCTCCTCCTGAGGATTTTTCTTTTTCAGAGACTCTTCATTCCATGAGGGAGCATTTTAAGTGGGAAGGTCAGGACTTCTCTGATTCCAGGAAAAGGCTTAGGGAATTTTTGTTTTTACCCCAGCATAGGCCTTTGGCTATACCTCCTGTTCTGGATGTGGTGGATGATGTTTTTGCAGAGGCTTCTCTTAATCCTGATTCTTTGCCTCCTGCTCCTGTTAAACCGGATAGGTATTACAGGGTGCCTGATGCTCATAAGTATCTTTTTAAGAGTCCTAGGGCAGACCCAGAAACTGTTAGTCAGGGGCCTAAAGGTGTTAAGGCTTCTGTTGTCAAAAATCCGGTTCCTGCAGATAAAGAGGCCAGGGCTTTGGATAGATGGGGAAAGAAAGTTTATACTTCTTCCACCCTAGCTATGAGGCCTTTGAATTGCCAGTTTCACATGTTGAAATACCAAAACTATCTCCTTTCACAATTGAAGTCTAAGGTAGATGCTCTGGCGGAAGGTATTGAGTGTAAAGAGTTACAAGATTTAGTACATGTTTCTGAACAGGTGGGTAAGCATTCTTTGCAATGTGGTTTTGATGCTGTACAGGCCTCGCCTAGGGTGGCTGCCACTGGGTCAGTTCTTCGCAGGCACGCCTGGCTGAGGGATCAGAATTTATCTGACCATGTTAAGACAAGGATTTTAGATGCTCCTTTACAATCTGATGTGTTGTTTGGTACTCCTGTTGAGGCAGTCTTAAAGAAAATGGAAGACAAGGCTAAGTCTATGCAGACTGTTAAAGATTTTTTGCAGGTTCAGCCTCCCAAGTTTAGTAGAAATTGGCCTACCAAGGGGTGGACGTATCCTTCTTATGATTCCCAGTCTAGGGGAAGGTCTAGACGTGGTAGGGGCAGAGCTCAGGGCTCTTTCAGGCCTAGAACAGGGAGTTCACCTGCACAGTCTTCGGGTGAGGGCAGGGGTCAGTCCTTTCGTAAACAGACCCAATGACCTACCTTTTCAGCTGCCAGAGCCTTCTCGTCTGGCAGCACCTTTGGGAGGAAGGTTGGCACTTTTCAAGGAAAATTGGAGTTTAATTACACAAGACAGATGGGTATTGGACATCATACACCACGGTTACAGGTTTTATTTCCATACCTTGCCTCCTTTCAAAGGCATGCCAGACGTTCCTCCTCAGCAAAGAATAGAGGCTTACAAACAAATTTCTCTGTTACTTCAAATAGGGGCCATACAGCCGGTCCCTATGCTAGAAGTGGGCCTAGGATTTTATTCTCGCCTGTTCCTCGTACCAAAGAAAGGGAACACGTGGAGACCAATTTTGGATTTATCTACCCTCAACACTTATCTGGACATTCCCAAGTTCAAAATGTTGACGTTACAACAGCTTTTACCTCTGCTGGGCAAAGATCATTGGATGGTAACTTTGGATCTCAAGGAGGCTTACCTTCATGTTCCTATCAGACTGAGTTGCAGGAAGTATCTGCGGTTTCGGGCTGGGACTTCCCATTATCAGTTCTCTGCATTGCCCTTTGGCTTATCTACTGCCCAGAGTGTTCACGAAAGTTCTGGCTCCAGTGATAGCTTTCCTCAGGCTAAAAGGAATACAGATCTATCCTTATTTGGACGATTGCCTGATTCTGGCTCAAGGAAGGACGAGCTTCTTCATCATTTGGAATATGTGATAGCAGTGCTAAGATGCCTGGGGTATTCTGTGAACGAAATAAAGTCCAGTCTAGTACCCTCTCAGGACATGTGCTTTCTGGGTGTAAGACTGAATACAGCATCCCAGATGGCCTTTTTGACCCCGGACAAACAAAAGAATCTTTCCCTTTACTTTCATCAATTGTCTCATCAGTCCAGGCTGACTGCAAGGACAGTCCTTCAAGCCTTGGGGTTCATGGCATCTTGTATTCTGGTGCTTCCCAATGCCAAACTGCATATGAGGAAGTTACAATGGTATCTCAAAAATGTATGGACACAGCACTGCCAGGATCTGGACACTGTCATTCAAATAATACCTTGCATTCAAAAGGAATTGTTGTGGTGGGCTCAGGAATGTCACCTAAACAAGGGACTCTCTGTGACCCGGCCAGAGGCGAGTCAGATTCTAACGACAGATGCCTCAGACAAAGCTTGGGGAGCTCATCTGAATGGAAAGTGGATACAAGACAAGTGGCCTGCCAGACTACAGCATCTACATATCAACTTGAAGGAGATGTTAGCAGTCCAGTTTGCATTAATAGCTTTCAAGGATTTACTTCTTCCAGGGCAGGTGTTGATTCTAACAGACAACACAACTGTCATGTGGTACATCAACAAGCAAGGGGAACACATTCTTATCCTCTATGCAGGCAAGCAATGATTTTGTGGGAGACTGCTCTCAGTTTACAGCTAAATCTTCAGGCAAGGTTTCTGCCGTGAGCACAGAACTCCTTAGCAGATGTGTTGAGCAGACAAATTATGGATCCCCACGAGTGGAAATTGGATCCTCGTGTATTTCAGAAATTGACAGTGTCATGGGGAACTCCAGACATAGATCTGTTCGCTTCTCCACTAAACCATCAGCTGCCAAAGTTTTGCACGAAAAGGTTTCATCCCACAGCTTGGAAAGTGGATGCTCTTTCTTTCAATTGGAGCAATCTTCATGTGTATGCCTTTCCACCTCTGCCTCTCCTCCCAAAGGTACTGCTAAAGGCCAGACAGGACAAGCCAAGGATGATTTTGATAGCTCCAGATTGGCCTCGACAGCATTGGTACCCATTACTGAGAAGCCTGGTACGGGAGCCTCCATGGCCTTTGCCTTCGATTCCACACCTGTTGTCTCAGGAGGACAGTCATTTGCTCAATGTCAAGCTTCACTCTCTTCACCTAACAGCCTGGCATATTCTGTTTTGAACCATAGTGGGTCTCAACTTCCACAGCAAGTTTTGAATGTTATTTTGGAAGCTAGAAGGCCTAGTACAAGGAAAGTGTACGCAGATAAATGGAAGAGATTTTTATTTTGGAGTGCAGCAAAGGATTTTGATGTTTCTGAGCCTAATTTAAGTGTGGCTCTTCAATATCTTACTGAGTTACTGGACAAAGGTTTGTCCTTCTCTTCTATTAAGGTTCATGCTGCAGCAATTTCGGCTCACTATGATTGTGACCCACCATTGTTTTCTCATCCTTTGTTCAAGCAATTTCTTAGAGGGCCAAAGAATATAAGACCCCCACGTAGAGCTCCTACTCCTGCTTGGGATCTCAATTTTGTGTTGGAGAAACTCACTCTACAACCTTTTGAGCCTGCAGCTTCTACCGAGTTGAAATATTTATCATGGAAGACTGCTTTTTTGTTGGCCATTACCTCTGCAAGAAGGGTTTCTGAGTTGCAGGCCCTTATGGCGGTTGAGCCTTTCTTAATTTTCCATAAGGATAGGGTATCTCTACGTACTAATCCTTCCTTTATGCCTAAAGTGGTTTCTAGTGTGGCTTTAAACCAAACTATTCATTTGCCTACTTTTTATGCAAATCCCCAAAATAAAGGGGAAAAGATTTTGCACACTTTAGATGTGCACAGGCAGTTGCGATATTATTTGGACAGAACTAAAGGGTTCAGGCAGTCTCAGCAGTTATTTGTTTCTTTTGCTTTGAGTTCTCAGGGCAAGCCTGTGTCAAAACAAACTATTTCTAAGTGGATTGGGTTTTGCATTGCTTTCTGTTATTCCCATCATGGCAAGGAGATTCCAGCTGGGATTAGGCCTCATTCCACTAGGGCTACTGCCACTTCCACAGCTTTTTTGAGGGGGGTGGCAACTAAAGATATTTTGGAGGCAGCTACTTGGAGTTCAGTGCATACTTTCTCTAGGCATTATCACCTTCCACTTTATTCTAAATCTAGGGCTGGTTTTGCCACTGCTATTTTGCAGGGCATGTTGGCAGCTCCTGCTTCCTTATAGTTTTGCCATCCTCCCTTACCTCTGCTTTGGGATTCTACCCAAGTGTAAGGACTGCAGCAATGTGAGATGAAGAACATAGTACAGTTTTGTACCTACCATATATGTAGATGTTCAAAGATCCACATTGCTGCAGTCCAATTTACCCTCCCTCCTTCCCCTCTGTAGTTAGAGGCGGTTGTGTGGGTTGGGTTGTCAATATGGTGTATATTGTATATATTGTACATATTTTTAGTGCTAGGGTGGTTGGTTGGTTGTTTGCTGTCTTTTGGTTTTGACCTTTCTTTTTAGGGTCTTCTGACATCTGGGGCAAGAAAAGACTGAGGATATGACGTCGGTCATGCGCATTTATACCCTGACGTCCTGATGTCAGTCAAATGCGCCTTGACCGACATCAGCCTTATACTTTGATATTCGGGCCGACCGAGGACAGCGGACTACCCAAGTGTAAGGACTGCAGCAATGTGGATCTTCGAACATCTACATTTATGGTAGGTACAAAACTGTACTTTTGCAGTTAGAGCTCCTCCTCCTTTCATGGCGCAAAGGTGGTTTTCGAATCTGATTTTTTAACCATACCATTTATTTATTTTATTTTTATTTTACATTTGTTAACCGGGCTAGTCTGGCTGGATACATGTCCATTTTCAGCAGAGGCCCGAGGAGAAAAGCTCCACTATCAGACTAAGACATTACAGAGTTTGTAATCACTAACTGAACTAACTATACAAATAAAACTAATATAATAAGGCAAAAACAAATGTATATACATTTTTCTTATACAAAACTAACTAGATTTAACTTTATTTTTTCTACCCAACATTTCATAGTAAAGGAGGAGAAGTATCTTTATCTAATAGGAGTGAAAGGTAGTTGAGGTACTAACTTGAAAGAACTGAAGTTGCTGGACAGGTTGTTGCAAATCTCACCTGGGGGGGGTCATCACCCCCCCCCCTTTCCCCTCTCTGACTAGACCAAACCTGAACTGACTGACCCTGACTCTCAGGCATTGGCTACATACTCCTTGGACTTAGCTTGGTTGGGCTAATTTAAGAGACCAGGAACAACACTTTGAAGAAAGAGCAGATCAGCATGAAAAAGGTGATGGCTGTAGTTTTAGCTGTAGAAGTGTTCAGATGGTTATGGCAGCCAGAAGCCTTCCATATTCTCTCAAACAGCACTACATTAATGTGGCAATTGAGCAAATGTAGTGGGAAGAACTACTCTTAACTTTTGTGCCGGCTAACTGTAGAAGGTTGGTGTTATAGTCCAGGAATTTATTTTGATCCTCAGGACATTGCATATCTCATCCCAGGATGATTTACTGGTAGACCAGCTTAACACAACAGGTGCAGACCCTCACAAATGGATTTTGAAGTGGATGTATTTGATGGCCTTGGTCCCCAGGTAGGGTGTATCAGGGATGAACATTTCACTCTCCAGAAAACAAAAAGTTAAGAACAATTGCACTAGGATGTATGAATCAGGGGGACATGGCATTAGATGCTGCTTTAATTAGTTTGGTGAGTGTATTAATTACTCATTTGCTTCCTTTACTCTTCTCAAAGAAATTCAGAAGGTAAAGAATAGACCAGAAATGGTACTAGTAGCACCTTTTTTGGCCAAGGTAGCATCAGATCCTATTCATACAGTCCATACAACATGACGGATGGGTACTGCGTTAGTGCAGCAGGCCTTGAGCTTCAGTTTTTTTCCCTTCCATAATCCCTCTTTACACTGATTTGCCTTAGATCTCATTTGCTGTCTTCAGTGTATGAATAGATCTTTTGGACCACAACTAAGTGTTCCATTTTTTTCAAATCTCTAATATTGTTTAGCCTTTTCCCTTACAGGATTTCTGTTTAGAGCTCTTCTAGAATAGAATACAGTTATTTAGAAATATTTTTTTCATTTTGCTAATTTATAAAATTTCCTAGTTCCCTGTGTTGTTTGGATGGAAGGACTGGTGACTCCTTTCAATTTAGTTAAAAAATGTATACAGATTTAGTCAGATAGTGTAGTGTTTATTCTTAACACTACTCTTCATTACTTGACCTGTTTGCATTCATAATCTCAGTAGGTTTGCACAAGCTTTACAAGAGAATAGAGACTGCCACATGAGACCCATGATCTCTGCATGCTAAAGCTGAACTGCCTGAGGATAGAATATCTATCTGTAACCTCAGCAGGTACGTCTGAGTCAGAAGCATTGGACTGCAGATCTGTTTGTGGCCTCTTAGTTTTTTTCAGCGGTAGAGGGACGTCCGAAGATCCGGAGTCTGTATCTTTAAATTTCTGTAGAAGAACCCTGTGGCAGACCCTTTTGCAGTATTTCTGTCTTCCAGTAAGCCCCTTAAGCTTCAGCCCAGTACTAATGCCCTTTTATGTTTGGCCTTTTGGCATAGCTGATTGCAGAAACAAGTTTATTTTGATAGGGCTGCTTCCCCCAGAAACCTAAAAAGAACAGAGAAAAACAAAAAGATAATGGCAAAGACATTGATTCAGGAAAACTAAAAACTGACTATGTTCACCCATCCTCAGTCCAAAAAGCACAAAGATTAGAGCTAACTCAACCATATCCTAGTCAGTCAGGCTTCACCCACTTCAGCGTTAATAATCAGTGACAAGTCCCCTGAGTCCTATTAACAGGCATTCATCAGAGAAAGGTCCTTCCACCTTTTCTGTCCAGCATGTCAGGTCCTTCAGAAGCGCCAGTGAAGCAGATTGGAAATTCTTGAAGCAGTTCTTGAAGACATAGATTAAGATGGGCGTCATCCCATCAGCCTCTATATCGAGGGTGGATTGGGTCGACCCTTCATCCTCCCTTTCTTGCTTCTCTTCTATGTTTTGCCATCAGTGGGTCTAATGATGTCCTGACTGAAATCACTTGCAGTGTTCCCGACATATGGATTGCCACCACTGGCATCTGGCCAGGGTGCCAAAGTTTTATCTTCCCTAGGTTGTATGTCCGATGCATGACATTAGGTTGTATTTCTTGGGCTATAAAGACAGATGTATGGGTGTGGATCCTCAGACAGTCTCCCTGCCAGCCTGAACATAGGTAGTGCATCTGTTTGGTCGTCAGTGTCTTTGCTTCATTTGTCTATCCACATAAGTGCCCCATTGGGGAACCTTCCTTTTTATCTTAAAATATTTTGTTGAAAGTTGCATATGTCCGCTAGGAGGGGTAAATGCGAATGAGGTACGCAGATTCTCTACAAGGACGTGCATACAAGTGATATTTTTATTCCCTAGGCTTGGAATAGTATCACAGATCTTGCTCAGTCTGTCTATCATTTGTTCCAAAAACCCTTGCGTCTAGGCTTTCTGTTCTCTGTGCCTTTCTCAAGACCCAGAGTCTGAAATGCTTGGCCTAGTTCAAGATGGCTGACTCTGTATCCTTTGACATCCCTGTACCGCTGAAGAAAAAACTTACAGGTATCAAATGTATCTGCAGTTCAACGTTTCTGACTCTTGACGTGCCCATTGAGGTTACAGACCCCCACTTTACATCAGACTACTACTCAGTTGCCTGCTACTGAGACTGTCAGATGCCAGTATGGGCTCCTGAGGTTGATACATTTGAGGAACTGCTTCTCATCATTTCAGAACGACCACACAGCATGCCCCAAATTTTCATTACAGAAGAGATCCCGAGCTCTCTAATAGAGGTCAGACATGGTTCTAAACCTCCATATCTCATCCACGTGGAGTACCATGTCAGAGTGGACTGGATGACTCTGGGAGCCATAGCATTGGCCCCGGATCCGAGTCTTCTCTGAGATTGTCAAGCCGTCTCTGCCCCTCAGAGAGACAAATCTTGACAGCTCAGCTCTGACCCCTGCTTCAAGTGGTTTGCCTACTGTTTGGAAGGAGTCGATGGTTTGGACACGTCTTCTCAGAGCTGTGCGTTTCTTTCTCCCCAAGGCATTTTGCTTTCAAGGTGTAGTGGCGAGAGTTTTCTCTGCTTCAAGTGAAAGAACGCATCCTCCATCCTTGGCTCCTACTTCACAGACCCAGTTGTCTTTGCGTATGGAGCCTCAACTTCCTACCCCACAGGGACAGCCAGCTCAAAGTCTCCAGGATATCCCTCAGAGTATACTGATGTCTTCTGATGCTTCTGCGGAACATCCCACCAAAGAAGTCACTAAGAAGAGAAAGTACAAAATGAGGCACTTAGGCTTTCCTCAAGAGTCTATCATGGAGGATACAGATTTTGATGAGGGGGAAGGTTCTCCAAGTTCACCACCTGACGTCTCATTTGGAGACATATTGGAGATCCTCAAGCAAATGGTTGGTTGGTCAAACAACTGTTCCTAAAAGGAGTCTGTATTCCTGGAAGCCTTTGGGGCTTGGCCCATCTACCTCATGGGTGACTCCACCTGCCGATGAGCTTATTGATTTGATCTCTCGACAGGCGTGGAAGGAACCTGATTCTGTTGAGTCGATTCCCAAGAGACCAGGCAAGAAATTGGCACCACCCAAGGATAGTGGGTTTTGGAGCAAGGGAGTACCAGTTTATGCCATGGTCATAGCAGCAGCCACAGAAGTGGAACTTGCAAAACAGGGTTTCTCGGTTCCAAAGAAGAGAAAAATGATGAACGATCCAGGCTGCAGAAGGAGGAGGATTTGGATGAAGGCTACAGTCTAGAGCCGAAAGCGCTTAATGTATTTGGTTAATAAACAAGAAAAATTGGTATACTTTTGACTGCTGCCTAGATCGTTCATCATTTTTCTATTCTTTGTAACTGTGATATATCGTGGAGTGTTTGGTCATTTATAAGGGTTTTCTCTGTTCATCTCACTAATAGAGTCTAGAGCGTTGGGCAGATTCAGAAAGAGTGTGTATACTTCTGCAACCTTTGCACTTCAGTCGCTTAACTATTTGGCACACTTCTTCAGACTCCAGGGGGATTTGATTAAAGAACTTACCAAATCCCTCTCAGGGACCATTACTTTTGAGGCGTAGAGTTTGATGGCCTCACAAGTTGGTACCCTACAGTCCATTTCAGATTCATCCATGAGGCTCGTCTCACATGCAGCTAAGGTACCCCAAGGGTGGCGGGTTCAGGCATTTCCATTAGGAGACATGTCTGGATGCACTGGTGTGATTTTACAGAGCCCTTCAAGTTTTCCTTTGTCAGTGCCCCCTTTGATGGAAGTTGTTTATATGGCCGCAAGATTAAAGACACATTATCCAGGTGTGAGTAGGATGGTGACACCCTGTCTGCTGTGGGCATACGTTTTTCGAATCTTCAAAGTATGTTTTCTAGAAATCAATGAGGTGGTCAAAAAATGTCTTTCAGAAAGTCCCAGGGTCCCTTCCAAGATTCACATGGAGATGGATCCCCCAAGGGCAGAGTGAGAAACTCTAATGGAAGACACCAACCACATGGCAGAGGAGGTCCACAGAAGCAAAGATCTTGAGAAACTTTCTGTGACCGATCCTGCCAGCACTCCTGAAAGGAAGCCTGGTTTCCCACCTGGAGGCAGTCGGGGGGTCGTTTATCTTTGCACCAGAGAGCCTGGCTAGAGATTACAAAAGATTCATGGTGCAAAGGATTATTTCCAGAGGTTATGTAATATCCCCTCCTAACAGTGAACGAAAGCAACAGCACTAGAAATAAAAAATAGTTGCTAGAAAGAGTCATCCTTGAGGTTCCCCCAGACAAGAAAAAGTCTGGAACTTACTCGTGATTCTTTAGTGCCAAAGAAAACGGGGGATTGGAAACTAATTTTGGTTTTCAGCAGTCTGAACAAGTCAGTTCAGTACACAATGTTCTGGGTAGTCTCAGTTCAGTCCATTCTGCCTTTTCTGTTCAAGGATGACTGGATGTGCTCAATAGATCTTCAGGATACGGACTGTCATTGAAAATGAACAGACAGTGTAGATGATTCATATTTTTCTGACTGGGAGCCAGTCATTACCAGTTCAGAGCTCTGCCCTTTGGTCACACCACTGCCCCCAGGGTGTTCACCAAGTGCATGGTAGTAGTGGCAGCTCACTTGAGACTGCAAGGATTCGGAGTGTTTCCTTACTTGGATGACTGGCTCATAAACAGCTCCGACCAGGCATCATCTGATCAAAGCTCGAGATTGTGTACTCCACTTATTCTCACACCTGGGAATTACTATCAGTCACAGCAAATCTGTGCTAGAACCAACTCAAGTATTATAGTTTATCAGGGCTTTGTTCAACACAGTATCCTTGACAGTCTCCATCCCTTTACCAAGGGTACAAACAGTATGATACTAGGTCAGAAAGATCTTGCAGAAATCCTCTCTCAGATCAATTGATCCTTCAAGCATTGGGGTCAGTGTCTGCTGCGATAGTTTTGGTTCCGTTAGTAAGATATACCACATGAGAATTTTTCAGTGGATCCTAGCAATTCTCTGTCTTCATCAACCCTTATCCACCCAAATCAAGATAACTCAGGATTGCAAAAATTACCTCTTTGGTGGATTTATGCTAATCAGATTATGTAGGGTTGCCCCTTCACTTTCTGTCAGGCCAAGGCCATTGTTACCATGGATGCTTCCCAGATCGGGTAAAGGGGCCCTTCTTGGGAAAAATAGTCCATGGCACGTGGTCCCCCCAAGAGGCCAACACTCATATCAGTGTCATAGAAATGAAAGCAGTCGTCCTACTGTTGCAGGCCTTCCAAGACACGCACCCCTCTGGGACCATTGCTATTCAAATGGACAATATGTCAGTAGTTTGATACATCAACAAACAAGGAGGAACCAAAGCTTAATCCCTGTGTCGAGAAGCTTTGTGTGTGGCAGTGGGACATCTCATCAGATCAATTTGTAATAGCAGTACACATTCCAGGGAAATCCACCGTGTTAGCAGACAGATTAAGCAGGTCCATTCTAATGCCTCACTAGTGGTCGCAACACGACAGTGTTGAAAAATATTTTCTGTTTTATAGGGCCAGCCTTGCTGAGATCTCTCTACGTCTCCCCTCAACGACAAGTGCAGCAGGTTCATTGCCCTGGTCCTCCTACTGGTTTAATAACCAGGATACACTCTTCTCCACACTTGGTCCCCCAGGCTCCTCTACTTCTTTCCTGCAGTACCTCTAATCCCCAAATTTCTTCAGAAAGTATCTCAATTGAAGAGCACAATCATCCTCATTGCGCCTTATTAGCCTCGTCTGATTTAGTTTCCCTTTCTTTGGCCTCATCTCCTTTACCTGCCATGGATTCTGGATCCAATTCCAGACCTCCTGTCTCATCTGACAAACATGAGTCACCAGGACATCTTTGGCCTGAAATTGACTGCTTGGTTTCTCCACTCCCGTTGATAGCAAGACAGCTCAGTCTCTCTTCCCCTGTCCACCACATCCTTTATCCTCCCACAAAGCTTCAACTAGAAAAATTTACAGAAGTAAATGGAAGAGGTTTGTTATTTGGATGCAACAGAGTGACATAGACCTTTTTTAGTGCCAACACCTAAAGTTCTTGAGTTTTTAGCTACAATTTTTAATGAAGTGCAACTTGCTGCCATTTCTAATTTTCACATTGGAGTAAGCGGTTTGTCTTTAGCTTCTTCTAAACTTTGCACAGCCTTTATAAGGGGAACCTTTCTTCTTAAACCCCCTTTTAACGACCTTATTCCCACATGGGATTTGAATTAGGTTTTACAGTCTTTGACCCAGTTTCCCTTTGAACCATCAGCCAAGTGTGAACTAAACATTTTTAACTTGGAAGACTGTCTTTTTAGTGGCCATTACATATGCTAGAAGAGTATCATAACTTTAAGCCCTATCTTCTAAACCTTCTCATTTGATTTTTCATAGGGACAGGGTAGCCTTACAAACTAATCCATCCTTCCTTCCTAAGGTGGTGTTAAAATCCAGTATGTCAAACTACTAACCTTCCAGTTTTCTTTCCAAATGTTGCATCTGTTGGATGTTCACAGGCAGTTGCATATTTATTTGCATAGGACAATACTTTTCAGGAAATCAGATCAATTATTTGTCTCGTTTGTGGATTCAGAATTGGGCAAACCAGTTTCAAAAGTAACCTTAGCTAAATGGTTAGCTGATTATATTTCATTTGTTTACAGAAAGTTAGGGTTGCCTTTGCCAAAACATCTAAAAGCTTATTCTACCAGGTCTTTGGCAGCCTCTTCAGTATTTTTATCCAGGTCTTCCTTGGATGGGGTTTGTGCAGCTGCAACTTGGGATGTTATGTGATCCTATCTCGCCTACATTCTGTACTGATGGGCTCGGAGCCGGTCCCTCGGCTCCGACTCGGCACGCTATGCTATAGAGCGAGGCCTCTTATTGGCTGAGCTATTTCTTATCCCAGGATGCACCACCACTAATCCCCCAGATCTCGTTTGCCGCTTACTAAGCTAAGACGTGGTCTCAACTTGGCTGGGCTAAGTACTACTTTATTTAGGCTTTTCCTGTCAGGAATTTGCTTGTTTTGAACCCAAAAGCTGTTTTAACAGCTATTGTTGTGATACAAGTGTGTTTTGCGTATTTTTATTGAGGAATTTGTGTTTTTTTCGTCAGGGAAGGTTTCCCGTTTTAGTTAGAGGGCCTTCCCTTTGCTATTTGCTATTTTAGCGTTTGTTGTGGGTCAAGTACCCGTTTAAGTTAGAGGGTCTTGACCCTCTCTTTCTGTGTTTTTGGTTAACTGTATTGGTTAAAAAAAAAAAAAAAAACTTTGTATTTCTTTCAACTTTAAACTACTAGTTTTTGGTGCATTTCTATCTGTAGACATGTCAAAAGAACATAGACCCTCGGGTTTAAAAGTCTTGCGAGGTGTGGTTATAAGATGTCCATAACGGACGACCACTCCTCGTGCGTTTATTGCTTAGGCGCCAAGCACCTACAAGAGTCATGTAGCGTGTGTCGCGCCTTTTCATCAAGAGTCCTCCAGGAGAGGAAGAACAAATTAATCCTAAAAGGTTTGATAAAGCCTTCCTTCGAGGAGGCTTTATCTTCATCTTCCTCTCCTTCAAAAGAAAAGCGTCGGCTCCGACCAGTCTGTCGGAACCGACTGCCAAAAAACCTAGGCAGGCTTCTCCATCGGCTCCACGGACTTCAGAGCCGAGGGCGGAATGGTCTGCCTCGATGCCTCCAGTCTCGACCCCTCTGGTTTCGGAGCCGAGAACTGGGGCATCGAGAGGCGGGTCACCTTCATCAGCCCCACTGATATTGGAGCTGATGAAGGTTGCCGGCTCAGACTCTTCCCCTTCGGTGCCGAAGTCCTCATCGGCACCGAGGGAAATTGCCTTGAGATCTCTCTCGGAACCGATAATTATTGAATCCATTCGGAGCCGGTCCCCTAGTCCTATGGAGCCGATGGAGAAATTGGTTCGGACCCGATCGGTATCGTCCAGATCCTCCAAGATGTCTGATTCGGACATCGACAGGGTGCTCCTAAGACTCTTCCAGTCTCCGGTGTTCCAAAAGTTAGTTTTGGCTCCAGCCCATTCGGCTTCGGAGCCGATGGTCCACCATCCTACTATGGTTCCTCCTCCAACAGCCTCGGCACCATTGGAGCCGGTGCAGGTGGAACCGGTGGAGGTTTTAGGGTCGGGCCCGACCCTTACTCCAACTCCGGCTCTTGAGTCGGAGTTCGGTATGCGGACTTCTTCCATCGGCCCCGGGGGGGATGCTTCGGGATTGATGTTTTCGGTCCCAAGTCTTCCTCTCGGTGCGTCGGCTGCGGGAGTGCCGTCTACCGTCGTGGCCATGGAGGTGGGACCCTCCCAGGATTCTGGTGGTCCCGCCTTCAGGGCTATGAGGAGTGCGTTAGCCAGATCATCTTTGGCTACCTCCACGGTCTCCCCAGCTCCTTCCCTGCATACCGAGACTGGGTCTTTGGCAGTCCCCCTGTCCTTAGACAGCGGAGCCCCGGGGCCTGAGGTTACCCCCACTGGGGTTTCCCCCCCTCCTGGAGGGCCTTCTGAAGCTTCTTCGGAAGAACCCCCCCAGGAAAAGATTGTGCAAGAGGAAGCACGTTGACTCCCCTGATGATTCTCTTACATCAGACACTGATCTCGATGATGCAGAAGGGTCCCCTAAGTCGTCCTCGGATGATGTCTCCTTTGCAGACATCCTGGAAGCCCTTAAACAACGAGGCGGCTGGCAGTCCAAACCCCCTTCTGCTGATGAGTCGGTGTTCCTTAAGGCCTTCGGGGCTCAGCCCTCCGCCTCCTGGGTGTCTCCGCCCTTCGACGAGCTCTTGGATTTGATCTGTCGAAGGGCGTGGGAACACCCAGACTCTTTGGATCCCGTGCCTGCTCGTCCTAATAAGTTCCTCTCGCACCCCTGAAAAAGAGTTTCTAACTAAAGGTGTGGCTGTAGATGCTTTGGTGGTGGCATCTGCTACCCAGCAAGATGTAGCAGAGGCTTCGACGTTCGTCCATCCTCCTAATAAGGAGTCTAGGAGCATGGATCAGTACGGAAAGCGCACCCTAAGTTCAGCGGCCTTTACATTAAGGTCCTTGAACTACCTTACGCACTTTACCAGATTTCAGAGGGATCTGATTAAAGAACTTTCCGATACCCTCTTGGGTAACCTGCCTGAGGAGCTGGCCCAGACGGTTGGCTCTCAGCTGGCTACATTATCGTCCATTTCAAACTCGTCCATGAGGCTCATTTCTTATGCGGCCGAAGGGGCGAGTAAAGCGGCGGGTACAGGCATTGCTCTACGGAGACAAGCCTGGCTCCGCCTGTGTCATTTCGCGGAGGCCTTTAAGTCTTCCTTTGCCGACGCCCCCTTTGATGGGTCCTCCCTGTTTGGACCCAAGGTAAAGGACACACTGACCCGTTGCGAACAGGAGGGTAAGACTCTGACTGCCGTAGGGGCACGATTTTCCACTCCATTTCGGCCTTATCCCAAGGCTAAAAGAGGAGGGAAAATGTGGTTCCGTAGATCTCAGAAGCCTTACCCCTCTCAGCAGGATGATCCCCCTTCCAGAGGCAGGGGAGGGTGAAATTCTGCCGGAAGACGCCGTCCCAGAGGCGGCAGAGGCCCTCGCAACACTGGAGACCGCGAGTCCTTTCGTGGCTCTTCAGCCTTTCACAGTCCCTGAGGGATTGCCCGACTGTGCAGTTCCGGAGCCAGTCGGGGGTCGTTTTTCGAGGCACCTAAAAGCCTGGGAAGGTATCACTCAGGACCGATGGGTGCTTCGAATTATCGCCGGAGGTTACTCCATCCCTTTCTTTCACTCTCCACCTCAGTCCAAAAAAGTCCCGGACCCGCCACCCAGTCAACGGGAAACTGCAGCCTCAGAAGTTTCAAAGCTGCTGCAAAAAGGAGTCATTCAACCGGTACCCGCAGACCAGATCGGATTAGGGACTTACTCAAGATTCTTTTTGGTGCCAAAAAAGACCGGGGACTTGAGACCCATTTTAGATCTCAGCATTCTAAACCGTTCAGTCAAAAAGTCCAAGTTCCGAATGGTCACCCTACAAACCATTCTCCCATTGCTGGAGAAAGGTGTTTGGATGTGCTCCATAGATCTCAAGGACGCTTATTACCATATCATGGTTCATCAAGCGTCCAGGAGACATCTGCGCGTCAGCCTAGGAGGCAGTCATTTTCAGTTCCGCGCGCTGCCCTTTGGTCTCACCACAGCCCCCAGGGTGTTCACCAAATGTTTGCCGGTCGTGACTGCTCACCTGAGAAGTCTAGGATTCCAGGTGTTTCCGTATCTAGACGACTGGCTCCTAACTGCCACCTCCAAGCATCTACTATTGCGGAGCCTACAAGCCACTATATCACTGGGCAATTCCCTTGGAATCACCTTCAATTGGCCAAAGTCTGTGTTGCTGCCATCTCAACGCATAAGATTCATAGGGGTAGAGATAGACTCAAACCAAATGCTGGTCTATCTACCTACAGACAGAATACAAACCATTCAGGCTCAAGTTCGAGCCTTACTTCCCAGATCCAAAGCCCCAGCCAGAATGGTCCTGCAGCTATTGGGATCCATGTCCGCCACGGTTCTTCTAGTCCCCCTGGCAAGGTTGCACATGAGAATTCTCCAGTGGCTTCTTTCAGCTCAATGGTCCTTTCAGGAACTCCCTCTCAGTCACCTCATATGGATCACAGAAACCTGCAAACGGGACCTTCGCTGGTGGCTAGTGCCCTCCAATTTGGATCAGGGACGACCCTTTGTTCCACCACCTCCTGCGGCCACTTTGACCACGGACGCCTCCCAGATGGGGTGGGGGGGGCATTCCCTGGGCAGGTCAGTCCAAGACAAATGGCACCCAGAAGAGACCCTACTTCATATCAACATCCTAGAAATGAGGGCGGTGCTTCTGTCCCTTCAAGCCCTTCACGATTACCTCCCTCAGGGCGTAATTGCCATTCACTCAGACAACATGTCAGTTGTCTGGTACCTGAACAAACAGGGAGGAACCAGATCCTATCCTCTTTGCAGAGAGGCCATGAGAGTCTGGGAATGGGCAGTGTCGACCAAACGCTTTCTAGTAGCTACTCATATCCCGGGCAAGTCCAATGTGATAGCCGACAGACTGAGCAGAACCATTCTCTCTCCTCACGAATGGTCTCTGAACATGACAGTTGCAAATCAGATTTTCAGCAAATGGGGAGTTCCGTGTTGCGACCTCTTCGCGACTCCACTGAATGCGAAGTGCAAAACATTCTTCTCCCTAACCCCGGCTCCGGGGAAGAGCCCCATGGACGCACTAGCCTGTCCTTGGCCCACCGGCTTGCTTTATGCCTTCCCCCCCAGTTCCTCTCCTTCCCAGGTTGATCCAAAAGGCATCTCTCTTGGGGAGCAAAATGATCCTAGTTGCTCCTTACTGGCCTCGTCAAGTATGGTTTCCTTATCTTCGGAAATATGCTCTGGAAGGTCCATGGTTCCTGGATCAGATCCCAGACCTTTTGGTTCATCAGTCGGGGCTATTCCACCAGTCCCTACACACCTTAAAATTGACGGCTTGGCTCCTCCTCTTCCAACTATAGTCAGGAGTCATACATTGGATCCAGAAGTTGTACACATCTTATCTTCGGCCCACAAGTCTGCTACAAAGAAATTGTATTCTAGCAAATGGAAAAGATTTGCTATTTGGGCTCAACTCCGGGGCCTGGATCCCATCACTATTCCCATATCAGAGGTACTAAAATTTTTAACTTCTCTTTTCAATCAAGGCTCTTCAGTCTCTACCATCAAGGTTCAATTGGCAGCGATTTCCAATTTTCACGAATCTATAAACCTACCTTTAATGAGCAACAGATTGTGTAAGACCTTCTTGAAAGGTGCTGCACTTTTAAGACCTCCGATTTCTCATCCTGCTCCTCCATGGGATCTCGATGTAGTGTTACGTGCCTTAACTTCCTTCCCCTTCGAACCGGCAGCTACATGTGATCTAAAATTTCTATCGTGGAAGACTGCTTTTCTGGTGGCAATTACTTCTGCCAGAAGGGTTTCAGAGCTTCAAGCTTTGTCTGTAAAACCCCTGTACTTGGTTTTTCACAAAGACAGAGTATCTCTCAGGCCAAATCCTTCCTTTGTCCCTAAAGTTTGTTCCAGTTTCTGCCTACAACAATCATTAGAACTTCCAGTCTTCTTTCCGAAATATTCTAACAAAGCGGAGTTCATATTCCACACATTAGATGTCCACAGGCAGTTGCGTTTTTATTTAGATAGGACCAAACAAACAAGGAAAACAGATCAATTGTTTGTATTCTTTGCAGACAATAAATTGGGCAAAGCTGTCACAAAGGTCACTATTGCCAAATGGATCAGGGACTGTATTACTCAACCTTATTCTTATTGTAACAAGGAGCTTACCACCTCTGTCAAAGCTCATTCTACAACGGCTATGGCTACTTCGATAGCATTTCATTCTAAGCTTGCTATTAGTGACATTTGTGCTGCGGCTACATGGTCTTCCCCGCACACTTTTATTTCCCATTACAAATTGGATGTGGCATCTAGAGGACGAGCTTTATTTGGTTCCACAGTGCTCAGGAGTGTTTTCCAATGAGCCACCCAGGATTTAGGTGCTAGGGACGCTGTCCCATCAGTACAGAATGTAGGCGAGATAGGATCACATAACATCTTTTAGTTATGTACTTACCATAACTTTAGATGTTTGGGATCCATCTCGCCTACATTCCCAATAACCCACCCTCCTTCCCCCTTCCTTGGAGATCAGAGGATATCAGAAGTCCGAATCCTGTTGTTTCATCTTGAAACATCTAACAATGTTATATAAACAAGTTGTGCTTGTGTGCATGATTGCGGACAAACAAGATCTGGGGGATTAGTGGTGGTGCATCCTGGGATAAGAAATAGCTCAGCCAATAAGAGGCCTCGCTCTATAGCATAGCGTGCCGAGTCGGAGCCGAGGGATCGGCTCCGAGCCCATCAGTACAGAATGTAGGCGAGATGGATCCCAAACATCTAAAGTTATGGTAAGTACATAACTAAAAGTTAACCCTCATGTCTTTATTGCTCATTACAAATTGAATCTGATCTCTAGGGGCAGAGCAACCTTCGGCTCAGCGGTGCTCAGAAATATCCTTCCTTAGAGTCCTCCTGGAATTTGGGTGTCTGGGGACTCTGTCCCAACAGTTGAGGAATTAATGAAAATGACAGCTTCAGATAAAAAGTTATGTACTCATCTTAACGTTCCATCTGTATTGTCCATTTTCATCTTTGCTCAACTTTCTCCAGGCCCATACCAATCTGACTTCTGGAAGGACTAGAATATGCTAGAGGGGACCATTGTTACTTTATTGAGCTCTGGATACTAGTGTTTGTTCTTTAACATATTCACTAAATCTGAGGTATGGTAGGGGACTCGTGCATTATGGGTGAGAGAGGAGCTTGAGAGCTTCAGTGATGATCGTGTTTCACTGTTGCAGCCCTAACTAATGGGTTATCCGTTTCATGGTAGCCCTTGATCGTCCAGAATGCCAAAGGTAAGTAAAAATGACATCACCTGTCGTCGATTGTAAAGGACATCAGGACGTCTGATACAAAAGGAGGCAGCCGACGTCACTTCCTCAGTCTTCCTTGCCGCGGAGCCAGAAGCAGAAGCATTTCTTGCACGAGTGCCAGTCGGCAGCTTAACTTTTTTGGTTTCCGACTACAAAGTTGAAGTCAACTACAGCTAAGTACCCCATTGGGGATCCTCTTTTCTTGCCTTAACGAATGTCAGAAAAAGTTAATTATCTTACCTGTGGAAAGCAGATTCCCCATAGAGATTTTCATTCCTGTTGCATTATTTGTTTAAGCCTTGACCACAACGTTCCTAATGTGCCTCCTTTAATCCGCATATTATTCGTCGTCGGGCTAAGCTTTTAGCTAAACATTTTGGGGTTTGGCCTAAGTTTGTTGGTATGGCGTCCGCTGGTCTTCAGGCTTCGGATGTCTCCAAGAAACACAAAGATAAGGACCGCGACAGGCTTCAGAAAGTTAAGTCCTCGGATGATAAGATGGTAGTCAGTCATGCGGTAGCCACTGAGGCAGCCCCTGCAGTCCGCGGATTTTCGACCGCAGGCCTCGGTTGAGACCATTTCAGAGTCCCCCAGGCCTCCATTTTGCCTTTGGACCTTTCACCTGTCGCCTCTTCAGCTGGAGCCGGAGCTGCTAAACTGACTCCGGTGTCTGAAGCCTCCGTGCTTCGTTCAGACAGCAAGCTTATACCGACGACCTCTACTGCAACATCGGCAGTTGCCAGGCCTCCCGAGTCCTTCAGACTTGCAGGTAAATCTTCCATTCGTAAGCCTGTGAAAAAGCAGGCTTCAGTTTCTTCTCGTTCCCCTCAGTCCCAAATGGTTAAAATGGCTAATGACCTTTTGACTCTTATTAGGGATTCACAGCCTGCTCCTTCTAAAAGGAGTAGAGATGTTTCTCCTGAGGCTTTGTCTATTTCTGGTTCTGATTCTTCTAGCATTTCTGCTGATGAAGAGGAAATTTGTCAGGTTTTTTCTCCTTTTGAAGATTCAGATGCAGAAGAGTCCATCCCTTCTGCTTCTCCCCAAGAGGATTTCTCTTTTGGTGATGCTTTGAATACCCTCAGGGAGCATTTTAAATGGGAAAGTCATGATTATCCCCAATCTAAGAAAAGGATTAGGGAGTTTTTGGATTTACCTCAGCATAAGCCTCTGGCTATTCCCCCAGTGTTAGAAGTGGTTGATGTTTTTCTGGAAAATTCCGTGACTCCAAATTTGGTTCCTCCTGCTCCCAAGAAACCTGACAAGTACTATAGAGTCCCTGAGTCTCATATGATTCTTTTCAGGAATCTGTTGGCTGATCCAGAGGTTATTTCTCAAGGTCCTAAAGGAGTTAAGGCCACTGTTACAAAAATCCTGTTCCCTCTGACTGGGAATCTAGGAACCAAGATAGGTGGGGTAAAAAAGTTTATACCTCTGCTACTCTTGCTATTAGATCTACTAATTGTCTTTTTCATATGCTGAAGTACCAGCAGCACACTTTGGAGGCTATTAAGTCTAGGATAGCAAGTGTGCCTCTGTTGGCATAGAGTAAGGATATGCAGGATATTGCTGAATTCTGCCGGTCTTGTCAATAAGCATTCTTTACATTGTGGTTTTGACAGTTGAGAAGCCTCCTGCAGGGCTACAGCTACTGGATCTGTTATCATAAGGCACGCTTGGCTCAGGGAACAGCCCCTACCAGTGCCTGTCAAGGCTAAACTTTTAGATGTACTTTTGCATAAGGACAGTCTTTTTGGCAGCAAAGCAGAGAAAGTGCTCAAAAAAAATGGAGGATAAGGCCAAGTCTATGCAAACTGTTAAGGATTTTTTGCAAGCTCAACCTCCTCGCTTTAGCAGGAATTACCCTTCTAAGAGTTGGAAGTTTCCTGATACCAGCAGACAGAACCGTTCTAGGACTAGAAGTTACAAATCTTCTAGGGGGCAGGTGGCTACCCTTCAAAGGTGTAAGCGTTGGCAGGCTTCCACTTCCAAGGCGGGAAGTTCTAGGCTTGCATCTCACTCTCAATGACTTTATCCAACTTCTGCCTGTTCTTGCCTGCCTGGAGAGTCCTTTAGGGGGACGGTTGGCCCTTTTTGCAAATGTGTGGGCCACTATCACGGACGACAAATGGGTACTCAGAATTGTATCTCTAGGGCACAAGTTTTCTTTCCACACCTTTCCAGTTCCCAAAGGATTCCCGGATGCTCCTCCAAACCAAAGGGCAGAAGTAGAAAAACAAATTTTGTCTCTGTTTCATCTGGAAGCAATAGAATCAGTTCCTGCTCAGCAGGTAGGCCAGGGTTTCTATTTCAGACTTTTCCTAGTTTCAAAAAAAGAAGGCACCTGGCGTCCTTTCCTAGATCTATCCAACTATTTCTTGGTAATTCCAAAGTTCAAAATGCTCACGCTGCATCAGTTGCTACCAGTGTTAGAAAAGGATTCCTGGCTGGTAACCTTGGATCTCAAAGAGGCTTGTCTGCACATCCCTATCAGGGAAAGTTGCAGGCAATACCTTTGTTTCCGGGTGGGCAAGCAACATTATCAATTGCTTGCGCTGCCCTTTGGCTTATCTCCTGCTCCCAGAGTTTTCTCAAAGTGCCTGGCTCCAGTCATTGCTTTTTGCAGACAGAAGAAAATTAAGATTTATCCATATTTGGACGACTGTCTAATTCAAGCAAATTCTCAGGAACAGCTGTTAAAGGATCTAGAAATTGTAAAGACTCTTCTCTCTTTCCTGGGTTACACACTCAACAAGGAAAAATCAAAAATGGTACCATCCAAGGAGATAATATTCCTGGGAGCGAGTCTGAACACAGCCACCCAGATGATACATCTCACCCAGGAAAAGCAGACAACTCTCAGTTTACTTCAAGGACTTGGCAAGCCTGTCCCAGCTCCCTGAAAGGAAATACCTGCAAGCTCTGGGATACATGGCCTCTTGCATTCTCATGATTCTATATGCAAGACTGCATATGAGGAAATTGCAATGGTACCTCAAGAACATTTGGTGTCATCACACACAAGACCTGGATATGATGATTCCTCTGCTTCCATCTGTGCAGAGTTTCTATGGTGGGCAACAGTCTGTCTACAAAACACAGGCATGCCTTTTCGCCCACCTCCTGCCACTCACGTTCTTATCACAGACGCTTCGGACTGCGCCTGGGGAGCTCACCTGGCTGGCAGATGCATACAGGGATGGTGGAATGTCCAGCAAATGCACCTCCACATAAATCTAAAGAAGTTAATAGCAGTTCAGCAGGCCTTACTAGCTTTCAAGCATCTTCTTTCTCCAGGCACCCTGCTCGTCAGAACAGACAACACCACAGTCATGTGGTACATCAACAAGCAGGGAGGGATGCATTCTTACCCCCTGTGCAGGCAGAGCATGAATCTCTGGTCCATGGCAGCATCCCTGGGCCTGCATCTCCTAGCTCAGTTTCTTCCAGGAAGGCTCAGTGTTTTGGCAGACCGGTTTGAGCCGACAAACCCTGGATATTCACGAGTGGCAGCTGAACAGAGCAGTCTTTTACAGCATCATTCAACGTGTGGGCACACCTCAGGTGGATCTTTTCTCCTCCCCAGACAACCATCTTATACCTCTTTTTTGCACCAGACAGCATCACAGCAGAGCCTGGAAAGTGGATGCTCTGTCTTTCCCTTGGACGCTGCTATCAGTTTGCCTTCCCTCCTCTTCTTCCCAGAGTAATATTGAAGATCAGGGACGAACGACCAAGGACTATTCTCATAGCTCCGGACTGGCCCAAGCAGCATTGGTATCCACTGCTTGCAGTCTCTCCTAATTTCCTCCTTGGCATCTTCCTCTTTAACCAGATCTTTTCATTCAGGAAGGGGGAAACATTCTACATCCTCATCTTCAGTCTCTCCATTTTGCAGCTTGGCTCATTGTATGACTCCCATCATTTTCTTCTTCCTTTTCCCAGCAGGTGGTTGATGTGCTGAGGGAGGCTAGGAGGCCTAGCACTAGGAAGTCCTACGCTGGCAAATGGGAAAGATTCTCTCATTGGATGCACGTTAGAGGGGAATCTTCTTCTCAACCTACCCTTCCTCTGATCCTGGAATACCTGGCTGATTTGCTTCAGGGTGGTCTTTCTTTTTCCTGTCAAGATCCATGCTTCAGCCATTTCTGCTCATTGTTCTTTTGAGCAACCCATTTTCTCTCATCTCCTGATGAAAATGTTTCTCAGAGGTGCTTGCAACTTAAAACTTCCCAGTGCGGCACATACTCCAGCCTGGTATCTTAATTTTGTTTTGGAAAAACTCACTCTTCCTCCTTTAGAGCCAGCTGCCACTGCGGATTTAAAGTTTCTCTCTTGGAAGACTGCCTTTCCTCTTTAGCTGTAACTTCAGCTAGGAAGGTTTTGGAGCTGCAAGCTTTGATGGCTGTGGAGCCTTTTCTTATTTTCCAAACAGATAGGGTCTCTTTGAGAACCAACCCCTCCTTTATGCTTAAGGTGGTTTCTAGCCTGACTCTTAATCAGTCCATACACCTTCCTCCTTTCTTTCCTAGTCCTCGAAATAGAGGTGAAAAGATCCTATATTCTCTTGATGTGCACAGACAGCTTAGGTTTTATCTGGACAGGACTCAAGACCTTCAGAAATCAGCACAGTTATTGGTCAGTTTTGCCCCTGGAGCCCAGGACAAGTCTGTTTCTAAGCAAACCATTTATAAATTGATTGCACATTGCATTACTTTTTGTTATTCCTTTCATAGCAAGGTTCCTCATCAAGGGGTTAGGACCCACTCAACTAGAGCAGCTTCCACTTCTGCAGCATTTTTAAGGGGTGTCCCTACTAAAGACATTTTGGAGGCTGCCACATGGTCTTCTGTTCACACTTTCACAAAGCATTATAATTTGCCTTTGTTTTCCAGAGCCAGGGCAGGGTTTGCCACTGCTGTTCTGCAGGGCATTATTTCCAACCTTTGATTCTATTGGTTCCTCCTCCCTTTTCTCTGGGCTTTGGTAATCAACCCATTAGTTAGGAGTGTAGCAGTGAAACACGATGAACATAGTACATTTGGGTACACTTACCATAAATTTAGATGTTCGAGTGTATTCCCTGTCGCAGTCCTGGTTTCCCTGCCTATTTCCCCCTCTTTTGGCCCTATCTTATTCCCTTTTCCTAAGGTACAGGCTAAATTTGATATTTTCCAAAATTGCTTTTGGTTTAAGCCTTGTTTTCTGGGGGCTTCTGACTGTTATGGCAAGAAAGACTGAGGAAGTGATGTTGGCTGCCTCCTTTTGTATCGGACATCCTGACTTCCTTTACAATCGACGATAGCCAATGTCATTTTTACTTACCTTTGGTATTCTGGCCGATCGATGGCTACCGGGAGTCCGGATAACCCATTAGTTAGGACTGCAACAGTGAATGCACTCGAACATCTACATTTATGGTAAGTGTACACAATTGTACTTTCCATGAGTTGTAAAAAGTGGCCAAGTTGGCACCGAACCCCAACAGTTGAGTAATGAAAATGGATGACACAGACGGAAAGTTATGGTGAGTACATTACTCCCCCCCCCCCTCCCCAACTCCACACACACCTACCTGGATGACCTTCTGATCCAGTCTCACTCCTCTGAAATTCTTCTTCAGCATCTTCAATTCACCCTCCATCTTCTGACAGGTCTGGATTTTACCATAGACTACTAAAAATCCACATAGTTCCTACACAAGACCTGGTGGTTCTGGAATGCAGAATGGACACACAGAAAATGCATGCCTTCCTTCCCCAGGAGAAAGTTTTCAGTCTGCCCATTTACTTCTGAGGCCTCTCCTTTGCTACCAGTTTCTCTGCAGGGGAGATACTAAGGGTTTTGGAATTCACGGTAGCCAGCATTCCTCTGCTTCCCCTGGCTGGACTTCACATGAGGAAATCCAGTGGTACATGAAATCTATGTGGTCATAGCACTGCCAGCCTTTGGACACCTTGATTACCCTGCTCCCTTGTCTCAAGAAGGAGCAACATTGATGGAAGGGTCAGGTCATCCTCAACCCAGGATTACTCTTCTCCTGTTCAACAGGTTCACATAGATGCCTCGTACGAGGCTTGGGAGAGGAAATGGCAACCTCAGTTCCTGAAGGAATGCATCAACCTGAAAGAAATTAGGGTTTTATTACAAGCACTTTAGATTTTCACCCACCTTTGGAAACCCAGACCACTCCAAGTATACACAGACAACACCACAGTCATGTGGTACATAAGTAAACAGGGAGGCACAAGGTCTTACCCAACTATGCAGGTTAGCACAGGAGGCTTGGAACTTGGCAACACAGATGAACATCGCACTCACAGCCGCATGCCTCCCTTTTCAAGATATTGTGCTAGCAGGTTTCTTAAACTGCTCCCTGGAGGGTCCCCATGAGTGGATTTTGGACAGAGTGGTCTTGTACAACATTACAGTTCAGTGTGGCACTCCTCAGATCAACCTATTTGCTACACCAACAAATTTCAGTTCCCCTACTTCTGCACCAGGGACTCCTGTCCCCACAACTTGGAGTATAGATGCCTTCTTTTTCCTGTGGACATGGAAGTTCCTCTATGTATTCTGTCTTTTGCCTCTTCTTACAAAAATTCTCCTGAAGGCAAAAAAGTTAACAACCAGACTCCTTTTATTGATTTAGTTTTGGCCAAGGCAGCAGTGGTATCCCTGCTATTTCACCTGGAAAAAGGAAATTACAAGAGGATTCCACTACAGGCATATCTGATCATCAAAAGGGATTGCTGCTCCACCTGAATCTTCCTTCCCTCAGCCTGATCTTATGGATGGAAGGATTTTAATTCCACAGACATCTCACTTTTGAAGAGGTTGTGCAGGTCCTACAGGAGGCTAGAAGAGCCACTACTCTAAAAACGTTCAATGCTTAGTTGCAAGGTTTTCCTACTGGTGCTGCAAACCTGGTGATCTACTCGTAGCACAGGTTCCTATGGTACTGCAGTACCTCTGTGAACTTCTTTGATCAGGCTTGCCCAGTTCTTCCATAAAAAAATCACTTGTCTACCATCACTGCCTGCCTTGCTCTTAACCCCACCCCACACACACACACAAACTTATTGCTAAGTTTTAAGTCAACCTTTTCCTCAGGGGAGTTCACTATCTTAACGTCCCAAGAAAACCCATATGTGTCCCTTGGGATCTTCATTTTGTGTTAGAAAAGCTTTAGTCATCCTCCCTTTCAACCAACTTATTCTGATTGATTCAAATTTTGTACTTGGAAGACCATCCTTATCTTGGGCCTCACCTCTGCCTGGAGAGTTTCTGAGCTACAAATTATCACAGCCATTCCCCTTTTCTTATTTTTCACAAAGACAGGGTTACTCTCTGGGATGAGTCATCCTTAAGGTAGTGACTGAGCCGTCTCTCATCAGGCTGTTCATCTTCCCCAGCCCCCAAAACAGGGAAGAAAGGATTTTAACATTCTTTAGACATTCACGGGCAACACAGACTTTACCTGGAGAAAACTAAATCCTTCAGAAAGACTGACCAGCTTTTTGTATTTGTCCCTTAAGCTGGGACAGCCAGTCTGCAAACTGTTGCAGCCTGGATTTCAAAGGCTGTCTCTTTCTGCTACTCTCATTGTGGTTAAACTTTGCCTTCTTGCCCTAAAGCATATTCCAATAGGGCAGTCGCTTGCTCAGGGGCTTTCCACAAAGGAATAGACTACAGGTCTATCTTGGAGGAGGCCATTTGTTACACATCTTCACCAAGCACTACAAAGTTGATGCTTTCTGTAGGTCCAAGGCAGTCTTTGCTGGGTCAGTCCTGTCTAGACTGCTGGGCAACTCTTCTACTCCATAGCCCACCACCTTTCTTTCTTCCTTCATATCTGGCAATCACCCATATGTTAGGAATACTGCAACAGTGATTTCAGTCAGAACATGGTAGAGATGTGTACAAGTCTACCATAACTGATCACTGTTTCAGTATTCTGTCCAACCCTCCTCCCCCTCTACTCTATCTCACTTCAGTCTTCAGTTGCCTCTCCCCCTTTGCTCTGTTGTAAGGGTACAGGGGAATTTTCTTACCAATTCAAGCTGTGCCCTTTCTAGCTGACAAGTCTCCCCTGTCAGTATACTTCAGGCCACTGGTTTGAAGATAGTCTGAGGAGCCACACTCGTATGCCCATCTTTCTCATATGTGCTTGGTCATGTGTCCGATGTATGACCTAGGGAAGATAAAGCTTTGGCACCCTAGCTGAACATTAGCGGTGACAACCCATATGTTAGGAGTACTGCAGCAGTGGTCAGGATGATATGTACTGTTGTAAGTTCTTACACAACTGTACTTTGTTTTT
Organism: Protopterus annectens; assembly: GCF_019279795.1. Lineage (NCBI taxonomy): Eukaryota > Metazoa > Chordata > Ceratodontiformes > Protopteridae > Protopterus > Protopterus annectens. The sequence continues at coordinate 1,081,425,516 of NC_056730.1, read as the reverse complement.
TCTGTCCATTCCCTACATGATGGGTCTCTGATTTGACATTTGCTTTCCAGAATTAGGATCTGTAGTTCAGGCTCTGCTTTCCTGTTTTGTTTCCGTCTTGTTTTATGATTTTCCGACACAATCATTAGTTTTAAGAAATGTGTGGCTTGTAGGCACAAAATGCCTAACTTTGATTCTCACCTTAAGTGTGTGTATTGTTTAGGGGCAGTACATCGTTCAATTTGCATGGCGTTTGGTCACAGAGCCATGATTGAAAAGTGCAGTAAGCTTGTTCTCAGGGGCCTCTTACCTTCAAGAGAATCTTCAAAGTCTGCGTCTGGAGTGTCCCCATCTGGGGCAAAAGTCCCCAGAGAAACGTGGGCAACAGTGATAAGCCCAAACAAAAGGGCAGAGAGGAAGCAATCTCCTGACAGCTGTCCTTTTCAAGTCTTCAGATCATACAAGTGCCTCTCATTCAATTCTGGTATGATCCTGGACTCCTGCTGTACCAGAGCCTAGATTTACCCTGGGTACAGTCTCTCCTAGTCTGTGTTCATCCTCTCTGTAGGTGAGTCCCATGCAGTAAACTTTGAGGCCACCCTCAAACATTGTCTTCATAAGGTCCATTAGGTCTGCCAGAATTCCTAGAAGCAGATGTGGATAGAATAATGAGAAAGTGCTTCAGTACTCAAATTCACTTGAGAGAGCTCTTCTGTCCATCTCCCATTGGAACCATGAGCTTTGGACCCTGTCCCTTGTGCATGACTACTACTACCTCGATCCGACCTCTAGGTTCAGGGATGCTGGATCTGAGTCCTTCTAGGATGTCCGTGTCTGATCCAGAATTGTGTCGTATTTGACTTTGGCATCATCTTTGATCCATCCAGCTCAAATTTTGTCAGAGTTGGATGGATAATAGAGCTGTAGCTTCAGTGCCACATCTTGGGGGTAAGGGTTAGACTTTGAAGCTGTTATAACCATCCCTTACCTTCGACGCTATAAAGCTTGCCTCTGGCTTCATTCTAGGAGCAGAGTCAGGGTGGTGCCCTTGGTTATACTGATGTAGCAGCTTTAGCTCCTTTTTTGGTGGTCTTGGGTTCCCCTTTGGCTTCTGCCTTTAAAGCAGTTGAGAGAACTCTCTCCAAGGTTGGAGGCTGGACATGTCGATCCCTCTTGGCTCCACCCACTCTGCAATTGATAGACCTGGGTTTTGATCCTGCACAATCTATCGCTTCAGGACAGCTGGCTCACACTAGCCTCGAGATGGTCCTCATTCAGGACATCTCTCAAATTTCAAATCCTTTTCAGAACCCCCCCAATGGAGCCTCCTTGGAAGCACAAGTGTAAAAGGAGACTCATTGACTCCCCCAAGAGTCTCTGACAGAAGACATGGATTCTGTGAAGGGTCCCCCAGATTGTCACCTGAGGATTGATTTCTCATTCAGGGTAAATCCTCAAGCTTCTCAGACAGAAGCCCCTTCTCAGGAAGAATCTGTTTTTTGAGGCTTTTGGTTCCAGCTGAGCTGCTCCATGGATGCTTCCCTTGTCTAAGGAGATTGTGAATTTAATCTCTAGCACGGCATGGAAGGAGATGGATGTCACAAAACTGATTCCAGAAAGTCAGAAGTGTCATATTGCCCCTAAAGACTGCTGTCACTGATGCAGAGGCCGGGCATTGGACACCATGTTAGTAGTGGCAGCCAGTTAGAGCTTGCAGATGTGAGCTCATCTGTCCATCCATCTGATAAAGAGCCCATGGTTTTTGATAGGTTTGGAAAGCAAGTTTGTGTTTCATCTACCTTTGCATTAAGGTCGTTGAGTTATTGGGCATATGACGAGATTTCAGAGAAACTTGACAAAGGAGCTCTCCAAGTCTCTCTGTGAGCCCTTGGTTTGCAGAAGACAAAAGCAGTGCATTGCAACTGGTCACCCTTCAGTCTGTTGAATGTTTGCCTTCATGTGACTCCAATCCAGCACAACAGAAGGTGTTTTGAGAGCTGCAAATCATGCTTGGATGCATTTATATGATTTTGTGGAGCCTTTTAAGAAATCCTTTATCAACACCCCCATATGATAGCTCGATTTTGTTTGGCCTTAAGGTCAAAGGCATTTTTCATGAGTGAGAAGGGAACATTTTCTGCCATAAGCACAGTTTTCTACCCCCACCCCTGAGGACCTTCTGTCGAAACCAAAAAGGGGATAAAAAGCTGTGGTTTTGGAAGTCCCAGTAATCTTCAGGAGATGCTCTCCCCTGAGGCAGAGGAGGTGATATTTTAAGAGTACACATTGACCCCCCCCCCCCCTTGGAGAAGAAGCCTGCAGAATCAAGGCTTCAGAAGTCCATTCTCCATGAGGTCTTGTATGCGCTTTTGAGTGGTTGCACGACTGCTGCACTCTGGAGGCAGTTGGGGGTGCTTGTTCATGCACCCAGAAGCCTGGACATACATCAGCAAAGATGTCTGGGTGCAGGCAGTTACCAGAAGCTATTACATTCCCTCTCTTTGTCCACTCCCACTGCTCAAGAAACTTCCCAACATTCCACCCTCTCAAAGAAAAGCAGCTATATTAGAAATATTATAAAAAAAAAAGTTGTTAGTCAAGCAGATCATCCAAGAGGTCCTACCAGACTAGCAAGGGCTTGGACCTTTTTCGAGATTCTTTTTAGTGCCCAGAAAAAGAGCAGAACCTAACACCAGTTTTGGACCTCAGCTACTTAAATCAGTATGTCTAGTATGCAAAGTCCTGAATGGTCATAGTACAGTTCATCCTCCATAATCGAGGAAGAATGATTGGATGTTCTCAATTGACCTTCAGGACATGTACTACTGGACCAAAATAGACATTCTCCAGGAGGTTCCTTTGTTTTTGGCTGGAAGTCTGTTATTTTCAGTTCAGATCCCTGATCTTTGGCCTCACCACCGCCCCTCAGGTGTTCAAATGCATGTCAGTGGTTCCAGCTTATCTCTGACTGCAAGGGTTCTGGGTGCTTCCCTGTATAGACAACTGGCTCCTTATTGCTACCGGGCCTGTGCCAGAAACTATTTTCTTCAGCTGGGCTCCCAACTAGGCATCACAGTGAACCAGGAGAAATTGCATTTTCCCCCCAGTACAGGTTTCTGGATTTCATAGGAGCACACTTTGGCACAACAGTTCGAATAACAAGGTTACCGGAGAACAGGTAATCCATTCTACAAAATCAAGCCCTGCAACTTTTCTCATCAAGCACCACCTGCCAGAGTAATTGTTTAGCTTCTAGGATCGCTGGCAGCCTCCCTTGCTTTGGTCTCCTTGGCAAGGTACTATGACACTGTTACAGTAGACATTAGTGGTTTAGTGGTCCATCAGATCGCCAGCCCATGAGCTTTCCAGTCCAGTTAACAAAAATCTGGAGAAAACATTTAACTTGGTGGATTCAGTTTCCAGAGGTGTTTTGAAGCCTTCTCTTTGTTTCTCCCTCTTCCATAGTTATGATGACCACAAATGCTTCTCAACTAGGGTGGGAGGGGGCATAACATGGGGAAGAATTTCCAAGGCACATGGTCCCTGTCAGACGGTAGTTTTCACATCAGTGTGTTAGAGATGATGGCAGTCCTCTAGAAGTTGCAGGATTTTCAGGATGTTCTTCTAGGAGTGATTTATCTCCAGACCAACATGTCAGTAGTCTGTTTCATCAGTAAACAGAACCCACTCCTGCCTGTAGTGTTGAGAAGTGATTAAAGTGTGGCATTGGGCGATAACTTCCAGTTGCTTTCTGATAGCAGTGCACTTGCCAAGAAAGGCCAACGTTCTAGCTGACAGGTTGAGCAGATCTCTTGGTCACTTAATCCAACAGTAGGGGCATAAATCTTTTGCTGATACAGCTAACCATGCTGCGATCTTTTTGCTTCTCCAGCCAATTCCAAATGCAGCAGGATTTTCTTCATGTTTCACTGTTGCAGTCATCACATTTGGGTTATCCCTGCCAGGGTAGCCCTCGGCTGGCCTGAATACCAGAGACTTGGTATTTCTGCATCGGTTGCTGTCGCTTGAGGACTGACGTCAGGTTATCAGTAGTATAAACTAAGGCAGCCGACACCATTACATCAGTCTTTCTGGTCATGGAGCCCAAAGCAGAAGCAGTTTGCACGAGTGTTGGTCTGCCGCTACCTGAGTTTTCGTCTCCGAATTGAAGCTGAAGTGTTCTAAAGCTGAGTACCCTGTTGGGGATCCTTTTTTCTTGCACTAACCGATAACAGAAAAAGTTAATAATTGTCTTGTCTGTGGAAAGCAAATACCACACCGAGACTTCTACTCTTACTGCATCACTTGTTTAGGCCCAGACCATGACGTCCCCCATTGTCACTTCTGTGCTTTGTTCAACGCCAGAACTATCCGTCATCAGGCCCTTATTGTAGCCAGATATTTTCGTTTACAGTCCTTGAATTCTGATATAGCTTCGGTAAGCCGTCCGACAGCAGATCGTCCGAAAAAACATAGAGATAAAGACAGAGACAGACCGCACAGGTCCAAACCTACCAATGACGCTTTTGTTGAGTCCTCCAGTACTCAGGCACTTTCGCAGCCCCTGATGCCCACTCCAGTTGATTCGCAGGCCGCTACCGAGAACCTTTCAGAGTCCGATATGCCGCAAAACTCTTCTTCAACTAAGGATCCTGTGGTCGTCTGTACCTTGGATGGGTCCGGAGCCGCTGAGCAGGCACCGGCTTCCGAGGAAGGCCTTCGCACTACCGAATCTCGACACAAACAATGTCTTTATTGGCGACTACCGTTCTTTCAAAAACAACCGAGTTTCTTAGGCCCAGGGTTTGACCCACTCTCAGGCACCTGCTACCTTGCCTCAGTCTCAAATGCTTAAAATGGCGGAAGACTTTATCATGCTGATCAGGGAAAGCCAAACTACCCCCTCAAAAAGGACAAGAGATCTGTCCCCTGTAGTTTTATCTGAGCAAGAGTCAGATGAATCTGATGCATCTGACTATGAAGACATGCAACCCCTTTCCACTTATGAGGATTCTGATGCAGAGGACTCCATTCCTTCAGCCTCTCCCCGGAGGATTTTTCCTTTGGGGAAACCCTACATACTTTAAGGGAGCATTTCCAGTGGGAGAGTCAGGACTACCCTCAGTCTAAAAAGAGACTCAGGGAATTCCTAGATCTTCCGCAACACAGACCCTTAGTCCTGTATGTTGTGGATGATGTTTTTCTTGAATCCAGCTTGACTCCTTATGCCCTACCTCCTGCTCCCAGAAAACCAGACAGGTACTATAGAGTCTCTGACTCACACAAATGTCTTTTTAAAAATCCAACAGCTGACCCTGAGGTCATTTCTCAAGGGCCAAAAGGAATTAAAGCAACCTCTGCTAAGAATCTAACCCCCTCAGACAGGGATTCCCAAGCATTGGACAGATGGGGTAAAAACATATACACCTCAGCTATTCTTGCTATCAGGACACTAAATTGTCAATTCCATATGCTGAAATTTCAGCAACATACCTTGGAACTCCTTAGACAAAAAATGTCTTCCTTTCCTGCTTGGGCAGAATCTAAAGATTTACAAAACTTAATGCATTCTGCAAGTCAAGTAACTAAACACACTTTGCACTGTGGTTTTGATGCCCTATAAGCTTCTTGCAGGGCAGCAGTCACTGGATCTGTCATTAGAAGACATGCAAGGCTTAAGGAACGACCCCTGCCAGACCATGTCACATCTTGCTGTTGGATGCCCCCTTGCACAAAGATAACTTATTTGACACCAAGTCAGAAGAGGTCTTTAAGATGGAAGAAAAAGCAAAATCTATGCAAACAGTTAAGGATTTCTTACAGGTCCAGCCCCCTAGGTTCAGCAGGCATTATCCCTCCAAGCACTGGTCATTTCTTGCTTCGAGTAAACCAGCCCAGACTAGGCCCAGTGGAAACACTCCCCAGACAGCAGCCCCAGGAGTTGCAGCGATCTAGGCAATGGACTGCCTCCACTTCAAAACGAAGGAGTTCTAAGCCACCCCGTTATGGTAAGAAGTCACAATTACTCACCCATTCCTGACCTCGCTTGTGTTCACCATCACATACCCCTAGGGGAAAAACTCTCCTTTCACTCAAGCACCTGGACCATCATTACCAAGGACCAGTGGGTTCTGAACATTGTGTCTCAGGGGTACAAATTCTCCTTCCACACGCTTCCATCCTCAAAAGGGTTCCCAGATCTACCACCAAATCAATGGGCAGAGGCTCAAAAGCAAATAGATATCCTACTCTCCTTGGGAGCAGTAGAACACATTCCTGCAGAGCAGATAGGCCAAGGCTTCTACTCCAGACTTTTTCTGGCACCCAGAAAAGAGGTCGCCTGGCGCCCCATCCTCGATCTGTCCATTCTAAACACTTTTCTGGTGATCCCAAAATTCAAAATGCTCACCCTCCAGCAGCTGCTACCCATGCTTTCCAAGGATGCTTGGCTAGCCACCCTGGACCTAAAAGAGGACTACTTCCACATTCCCATCAAGGGAGTCCTGCAGAAAATATCTTCGCTTCAGGGCAGGATCTCAACACTTTCAGTTCTCTGTGCTTCCCTTTGGCTTATCTACTACTCCCAGAGTTTTCACAAAATGCCTGACCCAGGCCATTGCTTTTTGCAGACAAAGAAATATTCAAATTTACTCCTACTTAGACGATTGCCTTATTAATGCAGACAGCCAGGAAAAGCTGCTCAAAGATTTGGCCTTTCTAAAGGACCTACTAACCTCCTTAGGGTACACAGTCAACGGAAAGAAATTCAAAGAGGCACCCACCAAAAGGATAATCTTCCTGGGAGCAGGTTTGGACACAGCATCCCAGATGGTATGCCTAACACCAGAGAAACGGTTTCCTATCAGCTTGCTTCTCTCAGCTGGCCACCAGGACCCGGCTTTCTAAGGGAAATCCAGCAAGCCCTGGGGTTCATGTCATCTTGCATATTACTTATTCCATATGCCAGACTGCATATGAGGAAACTTCAGTGGTACCTAAAGAGCCTTTGGTGTCAACACTCTCAAGATCTAGAAACTTTTACCTGTTATTCCTTGCCTGAGGAAGGAATTTCTTTGGTGGGCAACAGCCTGCTCCCACAACAAGGGACTACCTTTCTTCCCACACCCCGCTGCCCAGACCCTCACTACAGACGCATCAGACTGCTTTTGGGGTGCACACCTGGACGGCAGGTGCATGGAAGGCCAATGCCCATTCCCCTGCAACTCCCCCTGCACATCAGTCGAAAAGAGATGATGGCTGTGCTGCAGGCCTTGATAGCTTTCATACCCCTTCTCTGTCCAGGGGTTCTCCCGATCAAAACAGACAACACCACAGTGATGTGGTACATCAACAAACAGGGAGGGACTCACCCCTACTCGCTGTCCAGGCTGGCCATGACCCTTTGGTTTACAGCCTCTTCCATGCAACTACACCTATTAGCACAATACCTGCCAGGCGCTCTCAACTCCCTGGCAGACCAATTAACAGAAAAAGTTTGAACCCCTGCGAGTGGCAGCTCAACAGAAACACCTTAGTAATAACCGGGAAGTGGGGAACCCCGGAGGTGGACCTATTTGCCTTCCACACCAACTATCAGCTCAGCAAATTCTGCACCAGGGAGCATCACTGCATGGCATGGAAAGTGGATGCCCTGTCCTTCCCCTGGGTAAACCTCTCGGCCTTTGCCTTTCCTCCCCTACCTCTCATTCCCAAGGTACTGATCAAAATAAGGGAGAAAAAAAACAAGGACCATTCTCATAGCTCCAGACTGGCCCAGACAGCTCTGGTACCCTTTGTTGAGCAGCCTGTCCTCACTGCCCCCATGGAATCTTCCTCACATTCCCAAGCTGCTAACCCAGAGGGAAGGGGAATTCATGCACCCCCCATTTGCAGACTTTCAGTTTGGCAGCTTGGCTTATACCCTGACAAATCTGCCATCCTCAGTAAACAGGTTCTGGATGTTATCTGAGAGGCCCAGATGCCCTAGCACCAGAAAGTCTTATGCAGATAAATAGAATAAGTTCTGCACCTGGATCCAGGCTAAGGGAGCCAATATGGCACAGCCCTCCATCCCTCTCAGTCTGGATTACTTAGCTGACCTACTTTACATAGTGGTCTCTCTCTCTCTCCTCTATAAAAATTCATGCCTCTGCTGTTTCAGCTCATTTTCCCACTGAGAGGCCTCTTTTTTCACACCCTCTGATCAAACAGTTCCTCTGAGGGGCTAAGAACTAGAGGCCCCCCAGAAGGGCATCAACACTAGCTTGGGACCTTAATTTTGTCTTGGAAAAGCTCACCCTGCCTTATTTCAAACCAGCTTCTTCTGCAGAGCTAAACTTTCTCTCCTGGAAGACCGCCTTCCTCCTGGCCATCACCTTAGCCAGAAGAGTCTCTGAGCTGCAAGCACTCATGGCAGTGGAACCCTTCATCATCTTCCATGCAGACAAGGGTATCCCTCAGAACTAATCCATCCTTCATGCCCAAGGTGGTGTCAAGTGTAGCTGTCAACAAATCCATCCATTTGCCCACCTTCTTTCCAGTCCCTCAAAACAAGGAGGAAAGGATTCTGCACTCTCTAGATCTGCACAGACAGCTCAGATACTATCTTGACAGGACTAAACCCTTCAGAAATTCTGATCAACTGCTAGTTAGCTTTGCTTCAGGGGCAGAGGGCAAAGCCATCTCCAAGCAAACCATTTCCAAATGGATAGCACACTGCATCTGTTTTTTGCTACAAACAGCATGGCAAGCCTCCCCCCAAGGGGGTCAGGACACACTCCACCAGAGCAGCCTCCACCTCTGCAGCTTTCCTCAAAGGAGTCCCCACCAGGGACATCCTGGAGGCTGCCACCTGGACATCTGTTCACACCTTTACCAAACATTGCTACCTACATCTATTTTCCAAATCCGGGGCAGGTTTTGCCTCTGCAGTCTTGAATGGCATGCTAGCCAGCCCCTAGATGTTCTCTGTGTTTAACTGTTGCAATCATCACGTTTGGGTTATCCCTGCCAGGGTAGCCCTCGGCCGGCCCGAATACCAGAGGCTTAGTATTTCTGCGTCTGTTGCTGTCGCTTCAGGACTGACTTCAGTTCGTCAGTAGCATAAATTAAGGCAGCCGACACCATTACATCAGTCTTAATTGCCGTGGAGACCAAAACAGAAGCAGTTCATACAATTGCCAAGTCAGCTGCTACCTGAGTTTCGTCTACCAAATTCAAGCTGAAGTCTTCTAAAGCGAAGTACCCCGTTGGGGATCCTTTTTTCTTGTACTAACCGATGTCAGAAAAAGTTAAAAATTGTCTCGCAAATACAACACCAAGACTTTCATTCTTACTGCGTCACTTGTTTAGGCCCAGACTACGACGTCCCCCGCTGTCTCTTAGTTCTGCCGCTGAACAAAGAATCGATCAGTCATCGTGCCCTTGTTGTAGCTAGATATTTTCACTTACAGTCCTCGAAGTCAGATATGGCTTTGGTAAACCAACCGACAGCGGATCTCCGAAAAAAACGCAAAGATAAAGACAGAGACCGCACAGGTCCAAACGTACTGACGATGCTCTTGTTAAGCTAGTCGTCAGTTCTCCAGCCCTCAGAGAGGTGCTTTCGCAGCCCCTGATGCTCGCTTCTGTGAATTCACAGACTGCTACCAGAGACCCTTTCGGAGTACGGTATGCCACAAGACTCTTCAACCAAGCATCCTGTGGTTGTCTCTACCTTGGATGGATCCAGAGTCGCTGAGCAAGCACCGGCTTCCGAGGAAGTCCTTTGCTCTACTGCTTCTCGACACAAACACATGTCTTCTTTCGCGACTACCATTCTTTCGAAAACGACCGAGTTTCTTAGGCCCAGGTTATGAACCACACCCAAGAAACCTACGACCCAATCTCAGGCACCTGCTTCCTTGCCTAAGTCTCAAGTGCTTAAAATGGTGGTAGACCTTATCATGCTGATCAGGGGAAGCCAAACTACCCCCTCCAAAAAGAAAGTAGATGTCTCCCCTGTAGTTTTGTCTGAACAAGAATTGGATGACTGTGATGCATCTGAATATGCAGATATGTAACCCCTCTCTACTTATGAGGATTCTGATGCAGAGGATTCCTTTCCTTCAGCCTCTCTCCCCAGAGGATTTTTCCTTTTGGGGAAACCCTTCATACCTTAAGGGAGCATTTCAAATGGGAGAATCAGGACTACCCTCAGTCTAAAAAGAGACTCAAGGAATTCTTAGATCTTCCACAGCACAGACCCTTAGCCATACCCCCAGTCCTGGATATTCTAGAGGATGTTTTCCTGGAATCCAGCTTGACTCCTGACGACCTCCCTCCTGCACCCAGAAAACCAGGCAGGTACTACAGAGTCCCTGAATCTCACAAATTTCTTTTTAAAAATCCTACTGCTGACCCTGAGGTAAATTCCCAAGGGCCTAAAGGCATTAAAGCAACCTCTGCTAAGAATCCCACCCCCTCAAGTAGGGATTCCCAAGCACTAGACGGGGTAAAAAAGTATACACCTCTGCTACTCTTGCTATCGAGGTACTAAATTGTCAGTTCCATATGCTAAAATTTCAGCAACATATCCTGGAACTCCTCAAACAAAAAACGTCTTCCTTTCCTGCTTATGCAGAATCTAAAGAGTTACAAGAGTTAATGCATTCTGCAAGTCAAGTAACTAAACACACCTTGCACTGTGGTTTTGACGCCCTAGGAGCTTCTTGCAGGGCAGCAGTCACCGGATCTGTCATTTGAAGGCATGCATGACTTAAGGAACAGCCCTTGCCAGACTGTCAAATCTAAATTGTTGGACAAAGACAACTTATTTGGCACTAAGGCAGAAGAGGTCTTAAAAATATGGAAGAAAAAGCAAAATCTATGCAGACAGTTAAGGATTTCTTACAGGTCCAGCCACCCAGGTTCAGTAGGCATTGTCCCATCAAGCACTGGTCCTATCTTGTTCCCACTAAGCCAGTTCAGCCCAGACCCCACTTACCCCTAGGAGGAAAACTCTCCTTTCACGCAAGCACCTGGGCCACCATTACCAATGACTGCTGGGTTCTTACCATAGTGTCCCAGGGGTACAAATTTTCTTTCCCCACCCTTCCAACCCCAGAAGGGTTCCCAGGTCTACCAGTGGGCAGAGGCGCAAAAGCAAGTCCTTTCCCTGCTCTCTGTGAGGGCAGTAGAGCACATTCCTGCAAAACAGAAAGGCCAAGGTTTCTACTCCAGACTTTTTCTGGTGCCCCATCCTCAATCTATCCATTCTAAATACCTTCCTGGTGATCCCAAAATTCAAAATGCTCACCCTCCAGCAGCTGCTACCCATGCTCTCCAAGGATGCTTGGCTAGCCACCCTAGATCTAAGAGAGGCCTACCTCCACATTCCTATCAGGGAGTCATGCAGGAAATATCTCCGTTTAAGCGTAGAATCTTAACACTTTCAGTTCTCTGCACTTCCCTTTGGCTTATCTACTGCTCCCAGAGTTTTCACAAAATGTCTGGCTCCGGCCATTGCCTTTTGCATGCAAAGGATTATCCAGATTTACCCATACTTAGACTGCCTAATTCAGGCAGACAGCCAGGAAAAGCTGCTCAAGCACCTGACCTTTGTAAAGTCCCTACTAACCTCCCTAGGATACACAATCAATGAAAGGAAATCCAAACAGGTCCCCTCCCTAAGGATTATATTCCTGGGAGCAAGCTTGGACACAGCATCCCAGATGGCATTCCTTACACCAGAAAGGCAAATTTTCTTGACAGCCTACTTCTCTGTTAGCCACTAGACCCCAGCTATCTGCAAGGAAAATCCTGCAAGTTCTGGGGTTCATGGCATCTTGCATGCTACTCATTCCATATGCCAGACTGCATATGAGGAAACTTCAGTGGTACCTAAAAAGCCTTTGGTGTCAACACTCTCAAGACCCGGAGAGTCTTATACCTGTAATTCCTTGTCTCAGAAAAGATTTTCTTTGGTGGGCAGCAGCATGCTCCCACAACAAGGGACTAACTTTCTCAGCCCCCCCCCCGACACCCAGACGCTCACCACAGACGCATCAGACTATGCCTGTGGGTGCACACCCTGACGACAGGTGCATACAGGGCCAATGGAGCCCACAACAAATCCCACTGCACGTCAGCCAAAAAGAGATGATGGCTGTCTAGCATGCCTTGATAGCTTTCAAGCCCCTTTTCTTCCCAGGGGCTCTCCTGATCTAAACAGACACCACTGTGATGTGGTATATCAACAAGCAGGGAGGGGCTCACTCCTACCCTCTGTGCAGGCTGGCCATGACCTTTTGGCACACAGCCTCTGCCATGCAACTCCACCTGTTAGCACAATTCCTAGCAGGTTCTCTCAACTCTCTCTGGCAGACCAATTAAGCAGAAATCTTCTGGACCCCCACGATTGGCAGCTCAACAGAAGAACCTTCACCCTAATAACTCAGATATGGGCACCCCGAAGGTCGACCTCTTTGACTCCCACACCAACCATCAGCTCAACAAATTCTGCACCAGGGAGCATCACTGCATGGCTTGGAAAGTGGTTGCCCTGTCCTTCCCCTGGGTCAGTCTATTGGTCTATGCCTTTTTCTCCACTACCTCTCATTACCAGGGTACTGCTCAAAATAAAGGAGGAAAAACCAAGGACAGTTCTTATAGCTCCAGACTGGCCTCTGCAGCACTGGTACCCCTTGCTGCATAGCCTGTACCCACTGCCACCATGACATCTTCCTCAGATTCCAAACCTCCTGACCCAGAGGTAAGGGGACTTCATGTATCCCCAATTACTGACACTCAATTTGGCAGCTTGGCTTATTCCCTAACCCCCGATCAATTCCCCGC